>NC_142064.1:230394661-230716952 GCF_059756535.1 Pantherophis guttatus
ACTATGAAATAGTAGGGATGTACAAATTAGCAAAGAATAGATCAGATTTGGGATAGCATTAACTGATTTAGTAGTTGTGCTCTCTGGGGAATGCTGCGAGATGAAGTCCATACATCTTAACACTTAGCCAAATTTGAGAAACGTTCTAAATGACAACATTTAGAAGGGATTTCCCACTGAGATAATTTCACTTCCTCTCTCCAGTAGCAATATTGTACCCAAGTGACTAACAGGCTGGTAAGCTGACTGATATGGTAGCGCCGCAGCATCTTTCAAAAGCTGATGAAGTCACTGGAGAAGATAAGTAGAGACAGGTTGTGGAAGCAGACTTTGGCAATGAAGTTGGTAGAAGTAAGTTGGCAGAGGCAGTTTGACACAGAGAGGAAGTGTGATTCAGAGTTGAGTAATTGCCCCAAGTATTCAGGCAGACAGGCATTCATTGGCAAAGGCAGATGGTTAGAATTGGCTGACTTTGGCTAAAGCTTGCAAATGACCAGAGGAAGAACAAGGCTACATGTACGCATTCATTACAACTGTTGCAGACTTCTACTGTGTCCGGCTCAGCTGGATTGTCATGGAATGGAGTGAAGAGATTGAGGCATGCTGACAGATGTAAGCTTTGGGGACTGAGCTGATTGATTGAGACAGGCCATAGAGAAAATAAATGGCACAGAAAAAGTGACATTTGCTGCTTTAGTCCACAGCCTTAAAACTAGTAAATGTTTATTGTGACAATTCACTCAGTGCTGACAAATGGAAATCTGTGCAGACAGGTTTGACGCAAGACTGCATAATGATCAGCTTTTAGCCTACATTCAGAATACGGAAGGCTGACCTAAACTGCTATTTACTGTATCTTAGTCTGACCAAACAAAAATTGAAGCTAAGTCTAGTGACAAAAAGACAAGCAGAGAGGGGTGAGTTGTTTAAAGCCTTCACACACCAGTGTTACGTTTGCTATCTCCGAATAGTAGACTTGCTTTTTAAATATTTACTAGACGACCATCATCATTGGGTTATTCTTTGAGATACATTCATGAGGACTGAGACACTGCCAGAAATTGCTCAGGTATGGGAGACTTACCTGAGCAACGTGTGACGTTCTCTGCAAAGTTCTCCCTTGCAGGACTTTCTCCCTGTATGCTTCCCAGGAAAGAAGTTGAAAATCCAAATCTGCTGTTTCTGAAGTAGGAGGTGAACTCAGAGAGGATAGAGTGCTGAGATACCCCTTTTCTGCAAAAACATTTTCTGTATGAAAACAGAAGCACATCTCTCTCTCTCTCTCTCTCTCTCTCTCTCTCTCTCTCTCTCTCTCTCTCTCTCTCTCTCACACACACACACACACACACACACACACACACACCAGTCTATCATCTATCATCAATCATCATCAATCATCATCATTATCTATAATCTATCATCTATCATCATTTTTTATTTATTTATTTATTTATTTACTTATTTATTTACAAATATTTATATGCCGCCCTTCTCCCAAAGGACTCAGGGCGGCAAACAAAAGTTAAAAACATACAATAATGGAGAAAAATCCTAATTAAAACCAATTAAAACAAGGAACAAATAAAATAAAACCCAATCATCATTGTCTGTCTGTCTGTCTGTCTATCTATCTATCTATCTATCTATCTATCTATCTATCTATCTACCTACCTACCTACCTACCTACCTACCTACCTACCTACCTATCATCATCTATCTATCTATCTATCTATCTATCTATCTATCTATCTATCTATCATCTATCTATCATCATCATAAATCATCATAAATCATCATCATCATAAATCATCATTATCTATCATAATTATCTATCTATCTATCTATCTATCTATCTATCTATCTATCTATCTATCTATCCATCTATCTATCATCTATCATCATGTATCTATCTATCTATCTATCTATCTATCTATCTATCTATCTATCATCATCATAAATCATCATAAATCATCATCATAAATCATCATCATTATCTATCATCATTATCTATCTATCATCTATCAATCATCTCATCAACCATTATCTATCTATCTATCATCTATCTATCATCTATCATCATCATCATCAATCATCATTATCTATGATCATTATCCATCTATCATCTCTATCTCTCTATCATCAATCATCATCATTATCTATCTATTATCTATCATCTATCTATCTATCTATCTATCTATCTATCTATCTATCTATCTATCATCTATCTATCATTTATCTATCATCAAATTTAGAGACTGCCTCTCTCACAGAGCAATTATCCTCCCCCAAGCATTCTGGTAGACTGGGTTTTGGGAGGCTTATTAAACATATATTTGTATCAACTTTTTCCCCCAAAACTGAAAAGTCCATCACACTACTCGGTCCTTCACTCAGCTTGGTCCATACATGGAAGCAGAGTTGCAAATTTTCTCATGAGTCTGACAAAGCCAGAAATACAAGAAATGTCCACTGAATTGCAAGGACGTCAAAAGTCTCTTTGTGAATTCATTGGATGATTTAATTTGATGGAGTGTTTTGAAGTAACTGAAGTTCTTGAATTATTTCCAAAGAAAGCTTCAAGTAGAGTGCATCAATTGTAGATTATTCTAAATTAACCTGTAGGTTCATTGATCACTGAAAATGGAATATCTCTATACACATAAAATTATAGCTGATGCATGATTTTAAGTTCATAAAAACAACTGTGCTATGGAATTAATCTATTTGTATAACAAGAACAAAGATGAATAAAATGAACATAGACAAAATATGAATATATTAATTTAGAAAGAATGCAAAATATTTTTTCCTTTACTTTTTGACAACAAAGCATTCTTACCCAGTATCTTATGAGATGAACATCATTTTATTGACCTTTGTTCAGTCCATTTTCACTGGTAGACAATAATTTAGGACTTGCATGCATTCAACTCAGTTTGATTAAAAAAAAGTAGAAATTGATGTCATTCACAAACTGATAACATTTCATTTCAAGACACTGATTTACTTTAATCAGCCCTTTCTCTGGCTGTTGAAAAACATTAGAGATACAGCTAAACTCTGAAGTTGTGCAATATATGTGTAATTAACATAATGCACTAAGTGCTACCTTCTGGAATAAAGTGTCCACATTGGAATGGAGCATGTGTTTCCACTTTCCAACCTTTGATAGCATCTCCAGAAGAAGGCTGGCCCCCAGTGCAGTGCAGTGCAGTCTCAATGGCAAAACCAAACTTGAATCTCCATTGAAATTAATATAGATGCTCATATTAA
Source organism: Pantherophis guttatus (assembly GCF_059756535.1). Lineage (NCBI taxonomy): Eukaryota > Metazoa > Chordata > Lepidosauria > Squamata > Colubridae > Pantherophis > Pantherophis guttatus. Next base: position 230,397,935 of record NC_142064.1, read on the forward strand.
AAATGTCTTTATTAGTTTATCATACAGCTTTTCAATAAAGCTTCTAGAAGTCAATAATCAAGGTTTCTGGATCCATGGTAGGTTTCTTGATGAGCTGCTTCCCAAATACTTCTTCCAAATAGTTGGATCCGTTCCTTCTCTCAAGTTTGCATTTCCAACTTCCTGAACCCATTAAGTTAATATCATCCTGCTTACTGTAATGAAGCAAGAAGATTAATAAAGACTAAATCTTCCAAGCCAAAATGAAACAACTTTTGTCAGCTCAGAGAGGAGGAGTTCTAGCCATGGTGTGCAGTGAGGGAGTATTTCAATAGGTACTGCAATTCCTATATATCTAGAGCAGGGATGGGAAAATATGGCCCCTTTATGACCTGTGGACTTCAACTCCAGAATTCCTGAGCCAGCTTGGCTGTCTCAGGAATTCTGGGAGTTGAAGTCCACAGGTTGTAAAAGGGCCACAGTTGCCCACCCTTGATCTAGAGGGCACCAGGTTCCAGAAAGTTGTTGTGGTATTTTCATCGTTTTTTTTCCCTTCAATTAAACATTCTGAGACATGACCAGTGGTGGTGATGGTGGGGGGTTTAAATATGTCAATGTCACTCCAGGCAAAGAGGAATTCACTTTATATATCACTCTGTTCTATCTACGGGACCGCCTACTACCACCAATAGCCTCCCACCGGCCAGTACGCTCTCATAGAGAGGGACTCCTCCGGGTGCTGTCAGCCAAACAGTGTCAGCTGGTGACCCCTAGGGGGAAAGCCTTCTCTGTGAGGGCATCTACCATCTGGAATGAGCTCCCCCCAGAGATACGGAGGATCCCGGATCTGCGCACCTTCTGCCACGCTGTGAAGACCTTTTTATTCCATCAAGCGGGCTTGGCCTAATCTCCTCCCTCTTTTAATATGTAAATTTTAATCTGTTTTTAAATTATTGGGGTGTTTTAATTTGTCCGAGCCAAAATGATTTAATTTGATTTTATCTGGTTTTTAAATTTTTTGTATTGTTTGGCTGTTCACCACCCTGAGTCCTTCGGGAGTAGGGCGGTATACAAATCAAATAAATTAAACTAAACTAAACTTTCTATTATATTCTTAGTGACATGAACTCCTTGATGGTTAAGATGCTTAGGCTGAGTGATCACATTTTTGACCAAGGTAATGATAAAATAAAATATACCAGTGCAAAAGATTACAGCTGTAATTACCCCAGTAGAACAATCACATCCAGAACCACCATGCTGTGATTATTTTCTGTTTTCTCTTTCTTGTAAGATTGCCTTTACTAATGGAAACCATTTCCTTAGAGCCAGTACCAAAAAAAAAAAAAAAAGGAAAAATAAAATACAGTACCCATGCCTCATTTCCACAACGTATTACATGTCAGCTCGTGATGGCAAAAATTGAGACACTGTCTGTCTTGTAGGGCTCCGAAAAAAGGATTTTAGTCAGAGGTTCAGCAAAGTAATTGCAGGAAAATGTATCTCAAGACACTGAAAAGAAAACACAACAAAATAAGTTTTGCTTGAAGAAAACGACCCAAGAAAATGATATGTTATCAGACCTGTATTAAACCAGGAAACAGAATGACATGGTAGGAGAGATAGTAGAATAGGACAAAAAAATACACATTTTTGTTATCATGTTCATTTTCATTCCTAACTCAATACTATGTTTTTCCCTCCTTAATCTATGCATTTTTAAAAGCAGTAAAAAGGTATATATCATTATGAATTTGTATCATCATGAATCATCATGAATAAGTATCATGTCTCAAGAAAGCCATTTAAAGCCTATTTTTCACACACACACACACACACACACACACACACACACACACAGACACACACACACACACACACACACACACACAATCTATTCCTATAAAATGTTAGGACTTTTGTGTGTTCCATCCCCAATTCTGAGCTCCTTCCAAAGCTGGTTCTTTATTATTACTTTTAATATACAAACTAGTCATATGAATTGCATTTAATAAGAATGCCTTATGGACAGAAAATTTCAGCTTTACATTGAAAGTATAAATATAGATAAAATAAAGGACAAGCAAGTTTTTTATTCTCACCACACTCAATTTTTGAGGGAAGGTACATACCTTCTCTGCCCAACATAATCCTGAGAGCTCAATTGTTGTCCTTAACATTTAAGGACAACATTTAATGTTGAAATCATACAACATTTTCCCTTCACTCAATATAGACAATGAGATTTCTTTTGCTTTCTTCCATAAACATGAACATTTGTTTTTTTTTTATTGGGGGGTAACTTAAAAATGTCAAGTTGGGGACTACCAACTTGAGGGTTTTTTTACCCTATTTGTCAGCCTTACCAGGTAGACTAGACAGGAAACATGACCAGATAAGCCAATTCTACTTTATTGTGTAGTTACATTAGCAGAAACAGAAGTACAATTATCCAACCATTATCTTTTCAGCACAAGATACTATGAAGGAGCACTTCTGAACCTCTTGCACTGCCCACTATCAAGCTATGGACTATGCTGTCTCTTATCTGACCACTCCCTAGGCCAGAGGTCTGCAACCTTAAGCACTCAAAGAGCCATTTGGACCCATTTCCCACAGAAAAGAAAACACTGGGAGCCACAAAACCTGTGTCTATGTCTCTCTCTCCCCCTCCCCTTTCTCTGTATTTCTCTTTCTCTGCCCTGGCTGCTTCTCCATCCCCTGCCGTCACCTTTACCTTCTCAGGCCAGGCAAGGAATGACTGGGAGGGGAAGGTGAGGGGTGGGGCCAGTCAGTGGTGGGATCACCCGACAGGGAGCCACAGCAGAGGTCCTAAAGAGCCGCATGTGGCTCCGGAGCTGCAGGTTGCTGACCCCTGCCCTAGGCAGAATCTGAATGCTAATATTAATATTCTGATATTTAAGGAAACCTGAAAAGACCAGCAGCTATTTCTGTTTGTAGAAACACTCGTATCCTTAGAAGCAAATGTAAATAGGTACTAATATTATAATGGAACATTAGACAAATGTTTGTCTGTTTAATAAGAGAAATGGGAGGAAAAGCACAACTTCCAGTATATTGATCTAGACCATGTGTCAGTTTTGGAAGACAATTTTCTTTTTGCTTCTAAACTGCCACATATTTTAGCTGGGGAAGTTGGGAGGGGGTTGTTATTGGAGCGGTAGAAAGTCACAACAACATTCCGTACTCAAGGACTTTTTCTCACATCTGATGCAGGCTGCATGAAGATTGTATCCGGTGGAGTGTGAAGAGTTGATTGGACAATATGATGAACTTGTGGGTGAGGGGCAGGGCTGTGAACTCTTAGCTGGGTGGGGAAAACCTGGAAGCTTTCAGATTCAGGTTTTCCCAGATGTGCCAACATGACATCTCTAATAAATTGGAACTTTGAGGAACCTCAGGACTCAGAACTTTATGTTGTTGGGGGTGTTCCTTGGAACGCTGACATTCACGGGTGTCAAATTCAATCACGTCACCTGATGTCACATTACGTATTGTGACTTTTGCCTTTGCGGAGCCGGGGTGGGTGTGGCCTGCATGTGATGCATCCAGCCCGTGAGCTGCCAGTTTGACACCCCTGATCTAGACAGATAAGGTTATAGCCTGAGTCAATAGTTTATTAAAAGTTGAACACTGTAAGTTAATAAAGGAAAGTAAAACTAAGCAGCTGTCAAACATTAAACTGATTTCTCAATCTGGCTCTGTGGCAGTCAGCTCCAAATGTACAAAATATACATAGTTTATCTGGGATTCACAACTTTTGAAACAAGTTTTTATGAACTTCAGTACAGGTAGTAATTACTTACTTTGCCATGAATAATATTCAGCGAAACAAATCAAAACTTTTAAGAGTTGCTAGCCTGCTCTAGTAGATTTTAATTATTTAAATTTCAGCTATGAATACATAGAATTTCTGAAGCAGAAGGGGGGTGATTTATTTCTCCCAAAGGCTCAATATTTCCCATAAGCAAAATGTGTCCATTTTGATTGTGGCTTTTAAAAATAGCATTCAATTACTTTTCATTATTACAAATGTTTTATCTGCTTTTGTCAATATTTTGTCTCCATCTTGCTATGGCTGCTTATCTCCAGAGTACAGAGATAAGCCTATGGATTCTAATCATAAGCAAACTTATTCATTTATCAGAAAGCCACAAATGACTTACAAATGGAACATCATGTGCCTTAATAAGATTTCAGATCTAAAATATAGAGAATCAGTGGGAGCTTCCTAGTTCAAGTGTTTTATTAGAAGTTGATTGCTTAGAGGCTAAAATATGTAGATGTATTACAAGTTGATGTAAACATGAAATATCACTATGTTTCATCATACCAGATCTGTTGTTATCAAATGTATCATTTAAAAAAAAAAGATAACTGGCAGCTACCATTTTAAGATTGGTAATTCTTATTCTGCTTTGCAGTATCTCCTTAGCCAGGAGAAACATGCATGGAATTTATGATTTTTTCCCCCTAAGTTTTAATGCTGTACAAAGTGCCAAAGGGGTATTTAGTTTCAATAATACTTCAAATGCAGCCCCTCTTTGAAAATGCTTTGAGAAGCTTCTAAAGAACAAAATCTATCTTGCTATGGCTGCTTATCTCTAGGGTACAGATATAAGATTATGGATCCCATGGCTCTATGTTCTAAGTGAGGTCTTTGCTTCCTCTAGCATGGCCACTGGGCAGAAGAGATTCTAGGGCAGGGTCAGATGTTTTTATCATTACTTCCAAGAACTGTTGCATGTAACAGAAGAGATAGTGAATGCAATGCAAAGTTCTCTGTCAAGGCAAATATCAAAAACAAAGAGCACCATTCTTATCAAGGTGGGAGCAAATGGGAAGGCTACTTCATTGCCATTAGGCAATGAAGCTTCTTGTATGTTCTGGGTAGCAGAGTGCAGACTCTGTTTACCATCTAAGATAGGTACACATACAATGATTTAACTCCACTGCTGAACATTTTTTCCTCATTTGGGAAATCTTTCTGGTTGTAAGGAGGAGCGTTTATAGTCAGGGAAGTTGACCCATGTTGCCAATCTATATTGTGAAGACTTATCCAGTTGTTCAGGGTTCTAGCTAAATGTGAGCAGTGTTGAAGAATTGTCTCTCTATGATTGATTTATATTGGATGTATAACACAGTCAACTGGTTTCGTTTGATTTAACCTAAATCAGAACCAAGCGTCTTTGGGACTCAAACTATCCTTCACAAGCACTAACTTTGACTGTACTTACACTCCTCATTAATCCTCTCATCTCCTACTCAAATATGCCAGGTGAACACAGCCATTAACTAAAATATTCCGAGTTTGCAATGCTGCAAGTTTGAAACAGGCATTCTGAGTGGCTCACCTTGGTACATACACACTATTGTCCTGGGATGACATGATTTTATAGTTTTGTCAAGAACTTTGCAAGCAATTGGTTGTATTAATCCATGTTGTTTCAAATGTATTGATATCTCAGATTAGTTCTGTAGTCCTCTAATCTAATGATTCTTGAGCTGTATTGATGCCAGTTGATAATAGGTGTTAAGACAAATGTTTACACTACATCCGTCTGGTGGGCTCTACTCAGTTGATAGCAAATAAACTTTTTTAAATGATATAATAATAGAAAATTGATTGATTGATGATGTGCCATCTGGTGGGTAACAGCTCATAGCAACCACATGAACTATTTTAAGAATGATCAACCTGAACTTTTAGATCTTCCAGTGGTACTACAATGATCACCTGAGTATCTCCCCTTTGCTGGTGGCTGTCATATTTTTCTCTTTTCAATAAAAAGAAGAATGCCATTTATCATGAATAAATAAAATTAGAATGATTTAAATACACACTAAAAGAAAAAAATGGACTGATTGAAGTGTTACCAAAAAGGGTTCAAATCCAGTATGTACCCTGTTTCCCCGAAAATAAAACACCCCCTGATAATAAGCCCAATTAGGCATATAAGCGCATGAACTAAAATAAGCCCCCCCCAAAAAATAAGGCCTCCCTGAAAATATTTAAACACATGCACAGCCGGTCCCCGCCATTTCCTCTGGTTAGGGTGACAAAGCGGGAAATCAGGTAAGATGGCAAGAGGAGTCCCGTCTTGCTCCACACGCCCCAAAATAATAAGACCTCCCCAAAAATAAGGCCAAGTGCTTATTTTGGGGTTCAAAAATATATAAGACAGGGTCTTATTTTCAGGGAAACACGGTAGATTCAATCATGAATATTGATTCTCCTACAGGATCACTGCTTTTGGTGACAAGAGTTCAGCTCCATTTGAAAGCTTTCTCATAATCAGTTTCATATGAAGGCTACCTCCTTGTAAATGTCACTGGTAAAAGAGTTGGTGCCTTTAAAATTTTATTTTCACCCATGTAACTTAGGAAAAACAGTTTTTATTGTGAAATTTTAACCCTTTCTCTAGATCTTAATAAGGCCCTTATACAACCCAACAGGATTTTAACCCTGGTTGCTAGGAAACACTTTACATTTAATAATTTAAACTTTACTTGTGGATAGGTCATTGCTCTTTTAAAAAATTGTATGCATAGGCTATCTTGTTAACCACTATATTTTGAAATTTCAAGAGGATGGAAGAATCTAAGCTACATGAAACATGGCTGTATTTTTGTGAACAAATTAGGTATTTACATGAAGTCAAGCTGGTAGTGTAATGGCCTGGGTCCCCAAACTATTCCCTACCATCCTAGGTTTTTGTTTTCTTTTGTTTTGAGGACACAAGCAGATTTCCAAGCAAAACAGTTGGCAATAGCCAACCACCATTTTTTTGCTTCCTAAGAATGCTTATTAAGCCTGTTCTAGGCAAAAAAAAAAAAATATCCTTAAGATTTTGTTGTAATTCACCACTTTCAGTGCTGAGTTGTTTCTTTTTAAAAAGGTAATATTAAACAAAAAAGAAGTGGGGTGGATTTCATAGAAAATGAAATTTCTAGGAAGTACCATATTTTTCAGAGTATAAGATGCACTGGAGTATAAGATGCAGCTTAGTTTTTGGGGAGGAAAATAGGGGGAAAAAATCTGCTTACCAGGTATTCATCTGGCTAGTGTCCTTAGCAAACATTAGTTTGCTGGTTTTTATCCCCTGCTTGGGGATAAAAAACAGCTTCTAAAGCACAATTGATCTTTGGAGAGAGAAGCAATGAGAAAAGCAGGCAAACCACAGAGATTTCTTCACTCGCTAGCACCTTGTTAGGGCTGAAAAAATGCTTCGAAAAAGCTACATTTGGAGTATAAGACACATCCAAATTTTCAGCCTCTTTTAGGAGGGAAAAAGTATGTCTTATACTCCAAAAAATATGGTATGTATGCCCATATTAGTAACCATAATATCATATTTTGCTCATTAGGCCTGACCTCTTTTACAGTTAGAAAAACTGTAAAAGGGGTCAGGCCTAATGAGCAAAATATGATATTATGGTTAATATCATATTTTGATATTAACTTTCTGAATTCTTGTTAACCCTTGGAAATATATGCTTTTTGTCCATCAAACACCCATTTTTGTAACAACTTATAGACTGACATAGTTGGGTTGCAAGTGTGGGAAGTTTGTCATGATGTTCCGTAAAAAAAAAGAAGAAGAAGAAGAAGAAGAACAATGAAGCAAGTTGAACAGTGTAGGATTCTCATGGATATTGCATGGTTTCAGAAGGCAGTTCATGAAAAAATGGTCACGATACTCTACTATCTATTGTAGTGATGGTGGATCTATGACACATATATCAAAAGTTATGTATTGCTGTTTTGACACAGCAAAGTTCACCAACATCTAGCAATAATTATTTTTGAAATCATGATTTCTGGAGGCCACGTGAGAATGGAGTGTACTCTTGTGTGGCCTCCAAATCCTCTGGAAGTTGTGCAAGAGGGTTGTGCTCTTGCACAGTCTCTGAAAACTGCACGAGCAATGGGGCATGCTTTTATGCAGTTTTCGGAAGCTGTGGAAGCTTTATGAGGAGGGTATATGCTCTCATGCAGCCCTTGAAGCCTCTGAATAAAGTCCAAGAATGGGACATGCTTTTGTGCAGTTTTTGGAGGCTGCAGAAACCATGGAAGAACATTCTGAAAGCCACTTCAAGAATGAAGGGCTCATGTGACCCTCCGCTCCCTTGGTTGGCTACAGGGCCCTATCAACAGAAAAAGGACATTGCTTGAAGGTAAGGAGGGCACAGCAGATACTGAGGATCACAAATATGATTAAGCTGTACTTTTTTAAAAAAATAAATGAATATCTAAAGAATATCTCTTTTGTTCAAGGTGTGTGTGTGTGAGAGAGAGAGAGGGAGAGAGAAAAGAGAGAGAGAGAGAGAGAGAGAGAGGGAGGGAGGGAGTGGGAGTGGAAGAGGGAGAAGGAGAGGGAGAGGGAGATATGAAAGAACAGTAGAGTGAAGTTAGGCATTTTCCAAATTTTTGAAACATTGAGCCCAAATAGTTTGCCATCACTAATCTATCAGGTGGAATGTTTTTCACCATTTCATTTTTTTCCCCACTTTTAAAAAAATGTTCAATAGAATTAAACTTGACAAATATGCAATAATGGATAGATACTTTTGCTGTAGGCGGCATATCAGCAGATTGAGGCAGGATAATTTTATGCATGTAAAGAAAGAATTACTCCCACTTTAAAAATGGAAATGAAGGGTCGTATCAGAGAATCTTATTATTGTACAAGTAAAGAAAATGACTTTGTTAGTCACAGATGCACCAATTACTTTAAATATGATCTATATTTGCACATGCAAACATACCTACTGAAAAGTTCTTGTAATATTTCAGGTGTATAAACTTTCCATATTAATAATTCTGTATAGAGCCATGCAGAATGGGGGGAAGGGTTGTATTGTTAATAATGTTAGTAAGCCTTTGACAGCACAAACATACTTACACTGCATAGACTGCCACACTAACTATGCTCACAAAATCATATTAACAGTTTGAAAGGACTGATGTATCAGGGAGATAATTACCAGAATGTGACAGGTGTCCTAGAATGAAAATGTTCTCTGTCGCATAAACACACAGACACAAATATATAAAAATGTTCAGAAATAACATATGCATCAAAATGTAAGAACATTCACCTAAACTAGAATTTTAATTAGTTTAAAATTAGTTTTAGATCAAATTCTCTATTTTATCAAGAAATAGATTAATCTCTATAATCTTGGGAGATATGGGCTTATGTGTATTAGATTTATAGCCAGAACACTGAGAATGTCTCCTACCAACAGACACGTTTATTTCCCTGTTTAGAACCATAAATCCATGTTCCTGTTTTCAGCAGCTGATTACATGCCACATCTTGGGGGGGGAAATATTGAATGAGCAGAGTACCTAAACAAGGGACATTTTATGGATCTGCTCTTTACTATGCAGTTTTCCAGCCCACCCCATAATTCTCTACCCCCTCCTAATACTTCACAACTTGGCAATTGAACTGTCTTTGATTCCTAGAGATAATTGCTGAGTCCTTGAGGTCTGGCAGGGCCAATAGGAGCCATGGAAGATGTTAAAATTCCGAACCTTTAGACCAGAGGTGTCAAAGGTAATTTCATTGAGGGCCGGATCAGGGTTTTGTTTGATCTCGGGGGGGGGGGGGCAGGAGGGCATGGTCTGGGTGGGCACGACCAGCTTGATGTCACTCATGTTGGGGGTGCCTGTGGTGGCCCGAGCATTCTGCCAGTGAGAATGGGCTCCCAAGCTCTGTTTTCAGTCATGACAGCCTTCTGCCACCCTCTGCCAGCAAAAATGGGCGGGGCAAAAACCTCCATTTTTGCTGGCAGAGGGTGGCAGGAGGCATGTACGGCCTTCCCAAGCTCTATTTTTGCTGGCAGAGGCACCATGGGCTGGTCCTTTGCTGTTTCTATGGCAGCCCCACCGGCTAGATCTAAGCATCCTGTGGGCCAGATCTGGCCCCCGGGCCTTGAGTTTGACACCCCTGCTTTAGAACCTCTTTCCTTCTACGATCATCTATTCTTGTTTCTTCAGTCTTTTTTCCTAGAAAGTGGAGATTTTGTTGTGCAAGAGCATTGATACAGTTTTGATCAATAGCACCTGTGATGGGAAGATTTTCCTAAACTGGGTATTTGATTGTTCGGTTATGACAGAAGTCATAAAACAAATAGACTTGTTGGCTCTGTCATTTTTGCCATCGTTCACATGGCCATGCAGTGGTATTGCAACCCAGACTAAGAGTCCAATCAATATTTTCAATAAATTCAGGAAAGTAGTATAGACTGTTACCACTGTTCTTTACAAACCTCTTTTATAATGCTGCCCCTCTGACACTGAATAAGCAAGTATTTGTTTTCGGTGATGCCTTAGAAAAATCTCTTGGGGTATAATAAAAATAATGACTCCTTTGGTTTTTTTATTTTCTTTTTAAGACATCCAAGAAAAAAACAGAAACAATATGGGATGTGTATTTAAATGAACATATTATTATTCTACATATTTTCTAGGAAAGACAGTTTGATGTTAGGCACAAGACTTGAAACCAGGAGACCCCGTGTTCTAGCCCGCCTTAGATAAAGCCAGCAGGATGATCTTGAGCTGGCTTTATCATCCTCCCTGAACCCTAGGAAAGAGGCAAGAGCAAACCACTCCTGAATTTCTTACCAGGCAATGAAGTAAGTTGTTTACCATTCAGCTGTAGCTGACTCTTGGCGACTTTATAGGCAAGTACTCTCCTTGCTACCCTGTCAAGAACAATTTCTTTCAGTTGTTGGATGTTCATCTTTGTATCAAGCCAATGTGTTCTCTGTTTAACCCCTTTTCTTGTTCCTTTAACCATTCCTAGCATCATTGACTTCTCCAATGAATTTGCATGCATGACATGGCCAAAGTAAATCAGTATATATTAAGAGCACCCTGATTTTAAGGTGATGTTGAAATGCAATTTATTGGACAAGTAAGGCATAAAGGGAGGAACTAAATATCTGCAGCTGCTTTGTTTTTAGTCAGAAGAGGATGAGACTATCAGGTAAGGTATGCTTTCTAGAGGCTATGAACCTGGCCTAATTTCAGCCGTGTAGCTTCAACAGCGTTACACTTCCATAAAGGATATCTTGCAATATGTTTTTAAAACATAATTACTTTTTTGGGGGGGTGATGGATTTGAGGTGGGATTCACTTACCTTCCCTACCGGTTCACAAATATGAGCGTGCATCAGTGGTGGGTTGCCCCTGGTTTGGACGGGTTCACAAGAAAACCAGCAGGAAGCTCTGTCATCAGGAAGCTTCTGTGCATGTGCGCGCGGTCCCATTGCGAACCGGTAGTAAAGGTAAGTAGAACCCACCCCTGGCATGCATGCCACCTTCCACGCATGCTCAGTAGTGGTAGGTTTCACTTACCTTTACTACCGGTTTGCTCGTGCTGAATACAATAGGCTAACTGACATGAGGACCCTATTTCATACCTACTTATCCAATGATCAGGGCTATTACATTCAATATCAGAGTCGCAGGTAAGTAACAAAGAAAATAGAGTTTCATTTTATTTGGAAAAATGAATGTAAATGAAATAGGAGAGTGAAAGAATTAAACAGCTAAAGATAGATTGGACATAGACATTAACAGGAATTATACTATCAGATAAATAGAAAATTTTGAAAAGGATAAGAATAAAAGAATACAACTTGGAGAAGGCCATATCGATCAAAAACAAGCATCAAAATAAATCGAAATCTCTCCCTTTCCCACCAACCAAACTGTTCTAAATTAATTATAACATAAGAATGAGACATGAACAGCAAAAAAAAAAAAGATAAAACTCATTATCCAACTACTTGTATCAATATCCAATAGCCCATCACTTCAGTGCTCTCTCAGTTTTGTAGATACGGGGAAGGAAAGATTCAACAACATTTAGGTCTCTGGAGTACAAAGATCGTATATATATTTTGGAATCATCACTGAATCTTTCCAAAGCAGTTCAGATCAAAGCCTGATTTGATTTGATGCCTCAAATCAATTTGAAGATTCAAAGATTTGATTAAAAATGAATGATTCCCTTTAATCTTCTTTGAATGAAATGACTGCTTTGAAGGTTCACATCATCCTAATGTATTTGGATTTTTTATCCCTATCTACAATTCTATGAAAAATATTTGTTTCCCCACTTTAGATTTTCTGAATTTTCCTGTATCTTTTCTACTGAATGATGTCAGATGTTGAACTTAATGATATACAAGCCTGAGATTTGTGTCTGCTTCATTTGTGTCATAGAGAAATCATTCAATGTGCAATGTACCTATGTGAAAAAGAAAATAACCCCTTAGTTCAAATTCAATTCAGTGAAAGGGGTAACTAAGGCTAGTTCTGTAATACTTTCTTAAAACATTGGTTTTCCCTTCCTTTCCGTCTCCTTCCTGCCCCACCTTTCCCTGTCCTGCCCTTCCCTTCCCCTTCCTCTCTGAAACACACACAAACACAACCGATTTTAAAGTTCCAACCTGAGTTTTCCCCAAAACACAGAAATTCAGACATCCATTCCCTCTATATCTGTGATGGCAAACCTATGGCATGCATGCCACCTGTGGCACGTGTAGCCATATTGAAGGGCACGCGAACTCAACTCCGGTACACATGTGCACAATGACCAACTGATTTTCGGGCTTTCTGGGCCCACCGGAAGTAGGGAAACAAGTTGTTTCCTGCCTCAGGAGGGACTCGGTGGTGGTGGTGGTGGGAAGGTTCATTTTTCTCTCTCCCCAGGCTCCAGAGTCTTTCTAGGAGCCTGGGGACGGCGAAAAGGGCCTTCCCCACCCCACCCCCGAGGCCCTCCGGAGGTTGGAAACGGCCTGTTTACCAAGTTCCAGTGGGACTGGAAGGCCCGTTTTTTGCTCTCCCCAGGCTCCAGAGCCCTTCCAGGGACTTCTATCTGTATAAGCTGTATCATTGTGGGTCTGGAAGATAGCAAACGGGGCATTTTTGGCCTCCGGAGGACCTCCCAGGGGGGTGGGAAAGGCCGCTTTTGCCCTCCCCAGGCTCCTAGAAAGGCTCTGAAGCTGAGAAGAGAGAAAAATGGGTCTACCAGGCCCACCATGCCATCGCATCCCAGGAGCATGTGAGCATGGGGGTGGGGCGCATAGAATTATGGATCTGGGCATGACGTGGGTGACCTCCCCACACTCCCCCACTTTTGGCATGCGATGGCAAAAAGGTTACCCATCACTGCTCTATACTATTATCAGCACTTGCCAGATAGCATTCGTTCATCAGTCCATGTATCTCATCCTTCTGAAACAATAGCTTTTTAATTGGTCCATTCATCTTTTTAAAAAAAATTATCTACACTCCATCCTATAAATACAGCAACCTCTTGGATGCCACACATTTTTTCCCTAATGAAGATGGGAGGAGAGGCAACCTGTGAAAATGTATTGCCTTCAGATCTTCTGCCATGTTTTGATGTCAGCAAATTGTAGAGTCTTAACATTTGCAAGGACCTCCTCTGTTAGCATTGGTCCTTGTTGCCATTTTTCCTGCTTTTTTTTTTTAGGACCCTGTTATTCCTGGAGTTGGAGTGACTGAATGGGGTTAAGAGTTTATTGTCCAGATGCCCTTCCTGATGCCCATGCGGAGTTTGCAGCAGATATTTTCTCTTTTGTGTGCTGATAGAGAAACATCTGATGCTGTCTAGGATTGAACTCTCAACCTTCCGAATGGGAGACAAGGGTCTTCACCTTTAGGCCACTGTGCCACTTCTGCATTTTCCTCCCCTGCTTTTATTTAATGGGATCTTAAAGCATAAATGTGTTGTTTAGTGGTTGGGTCAATGTTTAAAATTAACAAAGAAACCACGAAAAGAGGATATTTCTCATTTTCTGTATTCTTTGTAGTTTGGATATCTGCAGTTTGTCAAAAGAGCTGAGTACCAAATCTTTATACAATGAAGAACCACAAGGGCAAAAACAACACAGCTATTAACCACAGCCTACATCCATTGCTACCAATGATGTAATTTTTCAGGACAGATTTTGAAAGATTGGTAGCATACACTATAATACTCTCTGGGTTGCAAGGTGGTTTCTTCCACTTAGGGATACAAGATAACAAAATAAAAAAGAATGACATAGACAATTGGAAAGGAAGACAAAGGAGGGAAAGAAGGATATATTATTTTACTTCTTCTAGCATCAGAAGACTGGTTTTTCAATCACAGGTTGTTCAAAAGCCTTCAACCCATAACTGATTAAGGTCTTGTCAGTTTCACATAGCAGGTAGAGGATACTAATCCACTAATGAAGGTCACAGAGCTGCGTTTATTAACTTGTGCTTTGCATTTGTTAGGGTAATAATGTACCACAGAAAAATATGCTCAGGAAGAGATCATTTAAGATACTCAAAAAGACAATGTTTGATTTTAAGGCCTGCCAGATGGGGGACATGTCCTCCTTTCCCTGGACATCTGGTAACTCTATTTCCACATCAATCTGTTATCTTCCTCACACTTTACAAGGGAATCTATCTGACAACTGATCCCTGAGAGATCCCTGAATATATTCTTCATCTTAAATCAAAATTGATTTCCCATCTTTTCATTATTTCCTTTCTTCAGGATATTCCCACTCGAACTAAACCAATTTGCCTTGATTTACACATGTCAAAGAGTGATCAAGTAGAACTGACTGTACAATTTCAGACAGCAAGTTAAAAGGGCAGCAACATCCATAGAAGGAATAAAAACAGGCAAGATGGCAGTCACAGTGTCACAACTGAAACTTTGCACTTTTTGTGTCCATGTCGTTATATAAGCAGGCAGCATTTTTACTGTGAGGTTGTGACCACCTATTTTGATCACTCCCCCTTATAACATTGCTGAAAGAAGGCTCCTGTGCCAGCCCCACTTTTTCCCCCTTTATTTGTAGTTACCAGAACTGGAATAATGAGGCCAGCTGATTTAATTAATTAATTAAAATAATTAATTAATATATAAATCTAATTTTAAAAGGGACAACCCTGGGAAATGAGGCCAATAATATGCCTGCCTACAAATACTAAAGATTAGTCAAGTAGAATATAAAGTATTGGATAAGATCACAAAGTATCAAGATCTGAAAATTGAAATTGAAAAATTATGGCCAACTGTGATAGCTGAACTGGTTACCAGAACACTGGATGCTGGAGCAAAAAATCTTGGATAGCACTTTAGAAAATATGTACTTTGACAAAAATTTCCACTTATCAATTACAAAAGGATAGACACACTGCTCGAATCTGCATATATACTAAGCTAATTATGACATCCTAAAACTTGATATGAACAATGAGCCAACACCAGCTAATGAATTAGCAGCCATATCTTCACATTATTGTGAACAGATAATAATATAACAATTCTCTTTAGTCTAGCAGTTGTTAGTGACTATCTTTATAGCACCTGAAAGAGCTTTCTGATGGCTGTGCCTCCTGCAGGAACATCAGCTAAGAACAAAATCTACCATATTTGTATTCAGCTGAAAATTGTGATTAAGAAATGTGAAACTGTAGTCACGAAAGTTCACTAAACAATGAAGTAAATAATTCAATCAATGCCCAACCAGAATTCAAGATCCATTGAGGGATGGAAAATCCAGGATAATAGCTAGGCTTGCTGTCAGCAAAGTGAGGACCAAATCCAAACCTTGTTTCAGTTTTAACTACTGCTATCGGAGTTATTAAGGCAGAATCTTTGGGACTACACTGAGGTTTCAGCTACGTGCCATCCAAACCATCTGGACAGAAATCTTTCTTAGAAGTAACTTTCTTCCCTACTTTACTCACCAGTACTGTCATGAAAAGGCTTGTTTCTTCTAGCAGAAATTGAGCTGGTGCCATCCTCTGGAGCCGAGAAGAGTTTTCATCTTGTTCTCCAAATCAGGTGCAGAAGAGTTCACCCTAAACCCTCTGCCTCCTGTTTGAGGCTTCTTTTTGAAATATTCAGCATAGAGATTTTGATGAATCTTCTGATAATATTTCCGCATTGAAGCATTTCAGATTGGTGCTTCCAGAGAGCTACTGCTTAAGAGAGGTCAAAGCCATCAATGTGAAATGAATGGTTTGGGGTAGAAGGCTCATTCACTTGGGTTCGTGGGACTGTGAATAGTGTTAATACACGAAAGCCATTCTGCCGGCATAAAAAGCTATCAGGCTACCCAGCCACTTCATCCAAGTGGGTCTTGGAGCCTGAGTTACAAGAGGCAGCATTGCTAGAATAGCTTTCCCGAACCCAATATTATTTCCACTTTAAGAAGAAAAAAAAAGCTTTGAAAGCAAATGTTTCAGTAAAATAAGCGATGACACAAAGAATCATCATTCTCACAACAAAAATATATTGTAACATGTATAGTGCAGTGTATAGTGTATCTATATCCTGCAGCGTCTAGAGTTTCTTTCCAGATACTCTACCTATAGGCTGAAGTGGCACAAACTCTTATTATTATTAAAAAGCAAAAAAAAAAAAAAAAAAAAGGTCATCCAGGTTCCTGTTAGATATTTATAAAAAAGCTATCTCTGCCTTACATCTCTCTAACTGTATTTTTCCTGCTATAGAAAGACAGCCTGACACATATAAATTTGTTGGCAGCCCTGGCTGACATGCTTTTATAAGAGCCAAACATTTTGCTTTCAAGCTTCCTGAGCAATCTGCTGCTTTCAGATCCAAATTGAGCAAAATGATTCCATGTATTTGTTGCTCCCTTTGAGACCCGTCTAACTTTAAAGGCAAGCAACATGGCAGGGAAAAGAGAGGAGGGAAAAGGGGAGAGAAGCCCTGCTCATCTATCTATGTTCATTCTTTAAAAAATCATTAGTTTCATATCTATAGCAGAATCATTATTCTTCCATACGATTTACAGCACTATACTCTTCTGTGGCTTCCAATGATCTTCCTTCTTTATTGTCTCTATCCATCCAAGACCTCCTGTGACTGCATGGTTTCTCCCACTGCCATTAGTGGTTCCACTTTCTTCCTTGGCTGTGCTCCAACAAGAAAAAAAAAAACATTATTGTAACTATGTTTTGGAATTGGCACAGCATTTCTATTTAGGGCTGGGTTAGCCTTTGGAAAATAGAATTTTTATTTTCCAAAACTTTTTGATTTAAGTCTTCAGCAGGCCATGGAATGAAGAAACATCTCTCTTGACCATTTGAACAGAAGGAATTAGTAACCAAAGAAGTAGGAGTGTTGTCTGAATCTGTATGTAGACATAACAGAAGGACACCTTCAATTGTGTCCTTTCTCTCTAGTGGACTATCTTTGGAGTTTTGCTTAATTCATGATTGTGGAACTGTTTGAGAACCACACGTTCCTTGGAATTTATTACAGACACATACAAGGGAAAAGGTGCATGTGTCAAGCAGAGTGTCAGATTCCAAGTAATAAATCCATAGCAAGCAAGACTCCGAAGCAGGTCAATTCCTCAAAGAATACTTTTATTGGAATTACAACATTGGCACATATCTGGTGAAAACCTACTTTGAAGTCTCCCATGGTTTTCACCTAATTAAAAGTAAAAGTTTTTCTACTTTCTCAAAACAATCAGTCACATGATCCAATCACAGTGCAGGCTGGCAGCCAGGTGGCATCAATCTGCCTTCCTTCGACCAGGTGTGAGAATGTCCTTGGTTCCCAAGAAAAAAATATGTTGCTTTGGCTGCAGACACTCCTGTATCTCAGTTCCTCCCTCCCTATCTTTCAGCTCCAGTGTGGCAACACTGAAGCAGTCAAAATGGCTTCAGTCAGGTCAGCTTCAGGGTTGACACACACACACACACACAGAGGGAATTCAGACTAAAATATGGATTCTTAAGAAAATATTTTTCTTAAACCCAACCTATTCATTTCAGAAATTTATTTCACCCAGATAAGTTTCCTAACTTTATCAAATCTGAACAATTCTAAGTAGTTCCTTAATTGCTGAAAAAAAAATGGCAGCTAAGGAGTACAGTATATTCAGGCCGGACAGAAAACATAGGTCAATGAACACATGATTGATATCAGTTTAGCGCTATGGTGTAAGCAATAAATGGCCATAAGCAAACTTATAAATATCATTCAGATGCTTTCCAAGGTACACAACCAGGAAATATAGACCAGTTTTACACCCACTCATTGGTATGGGATATATGATAAAAGAGTTGCTGGGAGTCTATCATCATCATCATCATCATCATCATCATCATCATCATCATCAAACCTTAGGAGAAAAATAGGAATTAACAAGCCATTCAGGAGGACTGTCAGACAAAATTACACAATCCCAAAAAGGAGATTATAAAAAAGAAACTCAAAATAATCCTGCCTTGATTTTGTTTAATATAAAATGAGACAGAGAAAACTTCAGACAAGGTTTCAAGATTCTCTTATCTTACCTTACAAAAATAAAGAGCACAATTTGAACTCCTGCCATGCCTCTTTCTTGGTCTGGCCCACCTGGAAGGGCTGCTAGCCCTGAAAAACCAAGGATAATTGTAAATCAGAGGTCTTCAAACTTGGCAACTTTAAGACTTGTGGACTTCAACTCCCAGAATTCTCCAGGCAGCATAGCATAGAGTTGAAGTCCACAAGTCTTAAAGCTGCCAAGTTTGAAGACCTCTGTTGTAAATGCGGTAAGTCTAAATTATACCATAGCCTTACCCATCATGATGCATGTCCACCAAGGTATCACCTTTAGTTTTTAATTTTCTGCTTTGGGGAGCTTGGTTCAATACTCAGTAGCTCTCCTGATAGCTCAATATTCCTAATTTCCAAGAAAGCAAATACAGTGCAGTACATTGCAAGAGTATTAAGTTCAGCCATGGCTTCAGTCATCATTTAAAAGAAATATATTATTTGCTTTACGGGGTGAAAATGAAGTGGTAAATATGCTAATGATCCATCAGACA
The DNA here is from genome assembly GCF_059756535.1 of Pantherophis guttatus. Lineage (NCBI taxonomy): Eukaryota > Metazoa > Chordata > Lepidosauria > Squamata > Colubridae > Pantherophis > Pantherophis guttatus. The sequence continues at coordinate 230,416,824 of NC_142064.1, forward strand.
CTGTGTGCTGCACTTACGGCAATTTTTACTGTCTTGATCTGAAATCTGGCTCATTGTAAAGTGGGTAAAGATTCTTTAACGGATGCTTTGAAGTCCTCCAATAAACTAGAACTCACTACTTCATGTGTTCAACGAGTGTTGCTTTGATAAGCAAAAGAATTTGAGGTTTTTAACAATGCACTTTTTGGGGGTGGGGGGTGGGGGGTTGCATTAAATAAAGTGGCTGTCCTGTGCCTCTATTATAACTGCAGGGTTTCTTCTCAAATTTCTATTCTTAATTTTCTTTGTTTTTCTGCTTTGTGGGTTTTTTTAAATATTTTTTTTTATAGTTACTACCCAAATCAATTTTAACAGAGATGCTTAGACATAAACTCTAATGCTAGGCTATAAAATAAGATACTTTCCACTAACGGCAGCATTTGTCTTCTTAGCAGCTCAGGTAAGTTGTCAGCCTGCTCTGCCTGCTTGATTAAGCTGGCCAACTCAGCTCTCCTGACTTTTTTTTTTTTTCCTCCTGACCCTATGGTAATGAGGTGGGGAAATGCACTCCAAATGCACTCTCTATTGTCTGCACTTTATATATCTCTCACAAGATTACTATATGTTTTCATAAAGATGCCACCAGGTCGTTCAAAAGGATTTCATGAATACATGATGGTTTGAAGCAGGACACATTCTCCTTGCTTGTACTATTGACTCACTAGTTATGTCAGGAGGTGTGTGACTCAGTGGCTTAATGATGCTGGAGATGGTCTCAGCTTTGGTGGTTTGAGCCCTAGCAGTGCATGGCAGGGTGAGCTCCTGTCATTTGCCTCAGTTTCTGTCCACGTAACAGTTCAAAAACATGTTCTGTGCAAATACAGTAGTGGCCAAAATTGTGGAAACCTTTTGGGAAAAGTGTATTTTTGAGGTTTGGTGGCTAATAACACCATTTTGTTGTTGTTGTTGTTGTTGTTGTTGTTAGCCAACAAGACATTCCACTGCTGGAATGGCCTGGGAATAGCACAGACCTTACCCCAATTGAAAATCTATGGAGCCAACTAAAGAAACTTGTTAGTCAGAAGTGATCCAGCAATAAAACCCAGTTAATAGAAACAATCATTCAATCTTGGTTTCACATTATAACAGCAGCAGAACTTAAAGACTTGGTTCACTCCATGGGAAGACTTTGTAGGGCCATAATTCATGCTAAAGATTACCCAACTGACGTGATAATTTTTGTATATCTTGTTTTTTCTATGGTGATAATTTTTGTATATCTCATTTTTTTCTATGAGTTTCACTTTTCTTCTTTATACTGTAACTGCTATTCTAATAGCAAATCCTTCATAAAAGTTATTGCATTACATTCTTGATTAAATTATCTTTCCATTGATATATAATTTTATGATACTACTCCAAAAAAAATGGTGTTATTAGCTAGTTTTAGAAAATATACTTTTCTCAAAAGGTTTCCACAATTTTGGCCACTACTGTAGTAAGATACCACTGTGGTGGGAATACGAGCTGGTGTTCTGTGCAGTCAGTTTCCTGATGGTTCTGAAGCTTCCTGTTTGCAGAGTCCATTTGTGAGCTCCTGGAAGGAAGGGGGCCTTGGATGACACTGCATATTTCTGTCTGGTCCAAAGCCAGCTTACTCTCCTGTGGCGTTCCTTTGGGAAGTGCGCAAGTGTTTTCTATAACAGGGCTGTTACCGTGGCAAGCCAAACTATTACACTGTGATAATATTGTAGTCTCCTGGCTACTGTAACAAAGCCATATGCTAATAATAAAATAATAATAACAATAAACAACAACAACTATCTATGTCTTCTCCTGGGATTGCATAGGAAAGTGCCTGGCTATTTTAAAGAGTCACAGAGAGGTGCTATTCACCCTGTCTTATGTCCTGAAGAATCTTTGCTGAAATATTTTCCAAATACAGATACCACTTCAATAAGATGGTAACAGCGCTCTGTGATATCCTGCTGTCCACATCACAGAAATGTCTTTGGACAGCTCTGGTTCAATGGCCTTGAAACTGAGATGAGCAGCGCCCTCTATGGTCAGCAATAGCATTTAGACTTATATACCGCTTTACAGTGTTTTACAGCCCTCTCTAAATGGTTTTACAGAGTCAGCATATTGCCCCCAACAACCTGGGTCCTCATTTTACCCACCTTGGAAGGATAGAAGGCTGAGTCAACCTTGAGCCTGGTGAGATTTGAACTGCCAAATTGCAGGCAGCCAGCACTCACAGAAGTAGCCTGCTGTAACCACTGCACTCTAACCACTGCACCACCACGTCTCAACTAGTGGAGTAAAATCCACTCCTTTACCTTTTTAAAAATAAATAAATAAATAAAAGCTTTACTTTAATCATGAGCTGTAATATCAATTTTGTAGAATGAATTCTCTCATTTTAAAAAAAAGAAAGAAACAGTGGGCAGGCTGTTTAAAAAGGGTAGTGCTTCTGCCATTCCTGAGCTTTCTTTAAAAAGTGCTACAAGAATATCCTCTCTCATTCCTTCTATGCGTCGGATCAGAGGAGAGTGTCAGTTCACATACTGGAACCTTTGTGTGCTATCGTTTTACAAGACATAGGTCATGCTTGTCATCTTACTATTTTTGCACTGTTTTCAAACAAACTTTTACAGTGACATGTCTGAGTGATTCCTTGTATGCTAGAGCCAAGGGCAATGCCCCAGGCTTACAGAGTCCATGTAGGTTTTTTTTTCCATTTTAAAACATCTATATCAAGTTGAAAGTATACCTGAATGAGGATCTTGAAAATGTGTATTTTTTATTGGACTAAATATAATACCTGAGATTAAAGGAAGCATTCAAAACTTAGATGCAAATTTAAAACAAAACAAAGAGGAATCTTTGGTTTCTTAATCTACTGCACTGGTCTTTCCTAACTTGAAACTAACCTTCAGGTGTGTGGATCTACAAATTCCCTAATTCCCAGTCAAATTGGCTCTGTTACAAACCCACTTCTCAAGAGCATTAGTTCAGAGGAGGTTATACCTACTGCATATGTGTGCTTTTTATTTGCTCAAAATATTTACTGTTGCTGACATTTTCTCCCCTCTGATTATATGCTATGTTTTATTCATATGGTTGTTTTAATTTTCTGTTTGCTGCCCAGAATTGTCTTGCAGTGAAGGGTGATTGTATAAATTGAAATAAACAAAACAAACAAACATGTGACCAGACATATGGGGTGGCCTGATGAATGATAGAGAGATGAAGATGATAGATAGATAGATAGATAGATAGATAGATAGATAGATAGATAGATAGATAGATAGAGACACAGAGAGAGAGAGGGCGAGCTCAATAGCACTTAGACTTATATACCACTTTACAGTGCTTTTACAGCCCTCTTTAAGCAGTTTAGAGAGTCAGCATATTGCCTCCAACAATTTGAGTCTTCATTTTACCCAACTCGGAAGGATGGAAGGCTCAGTCAATAGATAGAGAGATGATAGATGGATGGATGGATGGATGGATGGATGGATGGATGGATGGATGGATGGATGATAGATGATAGACAGACAGAGAGACAGATATGGATGGATGAATGGATGGATGGATGGACAGATAAAAAAATGAGAGGCCCTGTTGTCCTGTAGAGCCTGCCACCGCTTGTGGGGACTGGTGAGGAGAACAGTGAGACTCAGGGAGTAAATCAGGTAGAAGTGGCTGACTGTAGAGGGGGAGATCATGCTGCTTAGAAGCCGCCCCCGTCACTGCCTCCCCCCCACACACACAGAGAGAGAGAGGTTGGAGAGCTGGGAGGGGCAAGGCAAGGCACCCCTCAACGTGAGTGATGTCGAGTTGGCCATGCCCACTCAATCACATGCCCACCCAGTCACATGCCCACACAGCCATGCCTACCCAGTCACATGACCACCAAGCCACGCCCACAGAACCGATTGTTTAAAAATTTGAATTGCACCACTGATTTAGGGATAGTGTTGTAGCTTTGTCCACACTGCAGATCTCTTGTTGATGAAATCATATTGATTAATTCAAATGAAAACTGTTGTTTTTCTGAAGTTTGGTTTGTTGTCTATGTGAAAAAAATGGTGTAGGATGCCATTCAAGAAGAAAATAATACTTCTTTGGAGAATTACCTAGACATTGAAAACTGAGGCATATTGATTTATGTGATCCCAAGGAAATATATTAAAAGTTAGTAATATATGATATAGTGGAGAATAAAGGCCTTTCTACTTAAAGGCCTTTCTACCTCTATTTTTAATTTTTTTTTAAAAAATATTTTTCTTACTATGATGTAAAAAAAGCAGAAAAAACAATGAAATAAACAAACAGTAAAATACAAAAAATAAGAAAAAAGTCCCCGTGTAAAACTATATCTCAGTTTTTAAACACATTATTAAATTCTGATGGCATACAATAATATTGCTTACAAAAAGGAAGATAAGAAAACGGAAATAAATAAGTGTAGAGTGAATACATACCTTTAATCGAAGATGTTAAACTAGGTATTGCAAAGTATTTCCATCAAAGGAGAACAATTTGAGCCTATAGTCCATGGATAATAAAACTGATGTTCTTCATACACTAATAAGTTCTGAATGTTTAATACATAATTTGATATCACATTAGCATCTTTAAATCTTTTTCTTCCAGGCAACATATCAATCAACCCTTTAAATGTTAAACTAAATTAGGACAAGGATGAGACATCTTGTAACTCTAACAAATCAAAGTGGTCATCCAACTTCTACTGAACATCCTTTGTGGCATTGAAAAATAATTGGTTAAATGACATATGCCTTAAAGTCAAAGAATATGTATTTAACCCATATTGAATGCTCAGTAAATCCATAACTTCTTCATATGTTTTAATCAGTTTTAAATTTCTGATATATAATTCAAAATGAAATTCATATATTAGAAGCAGAATACTCTTTTCAATACAATATTTATAATTTTTGGATATTAAAGTGAACCATAGATACTTTGGTAAGGTATATAGTTGTTTATTCCTTCACTGTATAATTCATATTGTGAAGCCAATCACCAAATCTTTTGTATAATATCTGAGGTATCCAATAAACTTGGGAAAATATTTTTCTCTACTTTCTCATCATAAGAACATAAAGAACAACATAACATCCTTTAAAATCTTTAACTATTGATTTGTTGAAATAAAATATTCCAGCTCTTCATTCTGAACCATCTCCCCGCCTGTATGTTTGGCTATGATTTTTACACATAATATTCAATATTTGACAACTGTAGTCTTAGTTAATAAAAAAACATTACTGCTGATCCTGGAAGTTAGCATAGATGGAAACATTAAATATAAACCACACAGGAGTGTTCTCATTTTTGTAAAGACTTCAAGAAGGAAAATGCATAAAAGATACAACACCAAAAAGATCTTTTCCCCTTCCAATTCGTTCTTCAGTTTTTTATGGGAGTAGAAGGGAGGATCAAATAAATTCACCAGAAGTGTTTCAGATATGGATCGGTTTCATTGATTAACTCTCTTCAAGAAATGCCTTCACATGTAGTTTTCATATGTGAGGAACAGTGAACAAGCCTTCCCTTTCTAATTTGCATTGCAACATCATTGATCAAAAGATCCAGGATGATAGCAGTGAGAGTCTTGGGATGCATTCAAACATTTTATGTATTAGTATCCTTAGAATGACCATACCTGGAATAAATCCTTAGTAAGACCACATCTGGAATACTTTATCCAGTTTTGGTCACTACATTACAAAAAGAATGTTGAGGCTTTGGAAAAAGTGGAAAGAAGAGCAATTAAGATGATTAAGGGCCTCAAGACAACAACATATGAGTAACAGTTGCAGGAAATGAGTATTGCCAGTCTGAGAAACGAAGGACTAGAGGTGACATCATAGCAGTATTCTGGTATTTGAGGGGCTTCCACAAAGAAGAGGGGGTCAACTTATTCTCCAAAGCACCATAGGGCAGGACAAAAAACAATGGATGGAAACTAATCAAAAAGAAAAGCAACCTGGAATTAAGGAGAAACTTCCTAACAGTGAGAACAATTAACCAATGGAACAGTTTGCCTTTAGAAGTTGTTGGTGCTTCATCACTGGAGGTTTTTAAGAAAAAACTGGATAACCACGGGTCTGAAATGGTATAGGGTCTTCTGCTTGAGCACGAGGAAGACCTTCAGGGTCTCTTCCAGCTCTACTCTGATTGATTGATCAATTTCCATGTGTACCAGAACTCTAACTAAAGCTTTGAACCAAGTTTTCCTTCTATATTCAGACTATATTTTTGGACTTCAGCAATGTCTCCAGTGTAACTTGGAACAGCGAGAGGCTACTGATAATTCCTTACTCACTGAATCTTATATAGGAATGTATTGCCAGAATATGGTGGTTGAATACGACACCCACGTTCTAATGTTTAAAATATTATCTCATTGTAATAGAATAGATTTTCTTTAAAATATGTGAGAAACATATTAGTTTTCTTTAAATGTCACTCCAGTTATAGGCATAAAGGCATCTAAGTTACTTCTAGAATGAGTTTTCTAGAGTTTCAGATTGGGTTCAGCTAATCGATTGAGGTGTATAATTTTGTAGGGTTTATATTTCTTGTGCTGTAAAATACAGTCTAAACCCTTGATCTATATCTTTGTAGATATGATTATATACAGAAAGTTTATGAATGATATCCAATCGCCACCTTCGTTGCTAATAATACTCTGAAGAAAGCACAGGGGACACCCATTTTTCCTGAATAAAATAGGTTTAGGGAAATCAAAACAACCTCTACAAAAGAATCAATTGACTTTGTCATTCAATTCTTTCCTGAAGTGCTATTTGCAAGCTACTCGGGATTTTCAGGCATTATATATGCCTCCTCTGTGCTTTTAAAGTACATACAATTCTTGTATAGACACTATGCAATGCTGACTGAAACATATTTACCTGAAGTCTTGCTTTCTATTTTTTTTTATTATTTATCTAGTTATATTTGTAAATATGGTAGCTTCTACCATATAACATTTCTAGCTGATTAAAAACACATCCATTCTTTTAGATGAGCTGATATTAGGCATTCAGAAATCTCTAAGTGATTGAAGGTCTTGAAGCATCTAGGAGTCATTGTGGCACAGTGGTTAGAATGCAATATTGCAGGCTGACTCTGCTTACAACCAGGAGTTTGATCAAGACAACTTGAGGTTTCCATCCTTCCGAGATCAGTAAAATGAGGACCCAGACTGTTGGGGCCAATATACTGACTCTGTAAACCACTTTGAAAATGCAGTAAAGCATTATAAAGCAGAATATAGGTCTATTACTATTGCTATATAACTATCTTCCAAAATTCTGCAAGGACATGACTAGCATAATCACTGCTATTTCTTATACAATGTTTCCCTTTAATATATTGGCTTTCCCTCACATCTGAGTTTAACATTTGATTTATATGGGGCTCATTTCAATGTGTTGCGTCTGGGTGGCTAATAACATCTAAAACAGTGGTGAAATCCAAAATTCTTTACTACCAGTTCTGTGGGCATGGCTTGGTGGGCATGACATGGCTTTGTGGGCATGGCAGGGGAAGGATATTGCAAAATCTCCATTCCCACCCAACTCCAGGGGAAGGATACTGCAAAATCCCCATTCCCACCCCACTCCTGGGGGAAGGAGATTGCAAAATCACCATTCCCACCCCACTCTAGGGTGGGAACTTGCTGGATTTCACCCCTGATCTAAAATCATAATACAAATAACTTAAAAGCACAACATGTATAATTACAGCCAAGAAACTGACCTTTTTCAAATCAAGCAATAAACTCAGGGGAAAAGGCTTAATAGATTTTACAGACTTTGACACAGCTCTTGGAAGGTATTGGCTGATGGAGGAAAATGCAGTCCAATTTATGAGATCACAATTGTGAGATCACAACACACTAAAAAAATGTAACTTGTCTTTTCCTTTGGTTTGTTCTATGGTTAGGGGCAAGAAAGGGAAATTCTGTAGATACCCATTCCACAGAAATCTGCTGCCATTAAGCAGACTTCCTGAAAATTTTTTAGACCAGCCTTTTTTGCTCTCAGCCACTTAAAATAATGTCTTAAAATTCAGTCAAATTTGTCACCGTATACAGAAGCCTTCATTTTTAGCCTTTTTCTATGTTCACATATTTTGTTTTGATGTTGATTACCATTCATCACTGTAATTTACCGTGTTGTTTAGATAAAATGGAATGATAAATATTTTAGAATATAATCTTCAAATGAAAAATCAAATATAGCTGCCTTGCCTGAAGTTAGTATGCAAGTTCAGTTTCTCATCTAGAGGCAGAATGAATTACGTTGGTTTCCCTGTAGTGGTTGTCCCATTTTTCCCTTTCATTATATATCGATGACATATCTAGCTTTTTAAGGTCTTTTTGCTTCATGCTGTATTGAATTAAAATTTCCTTTCCTGAAATCATACTGTAGCTATTCAGCATGTTAAGAATGTGATTCACAGCTGACCTGCACATCCTCATAATACTTAGTTGTCATATAGAAAATAAAATCTAATCTCTCTCTCTCTCTCAAAAACACACACACACACACACACACACACACACACTCCTGGATCATTTCCAGAAATTCGCCAAAGGAAAGAGGCAGCCTTTTCATATTGTGATTGGTAACTTATATACTACTAAAACTCTCGTGTCTGATTGTTTGTAACATTAAATTGGATGAAATGAGGCATTACATGACTTTTCTGGGATTTAAATTTGGAAGTTGTTGCCACGTCAGTGCTGCCATGCTAGAGTCAGCCAGTCACATGATTGTTATTTCCAATGTTTTCTGCCAGTCTCTTACAAGGAAAGTCATTGGGGAAGCTGGCAGGCAATCATTCCTGCTCCCGCTGTTTTGTTTTGTTTTTTGTCCATTTGTCCAAACTGATTCTCTGTTTAGAGAAGCAATTTATCTCTGAAATAATGAATCACAAGTTGTCTAGTAGGGTATCATGTCTCTTTACAGGACATTCTATAACATTTGCTACTTAGAAAAAAGCATTGGGCATCAGTAAAATGTACAAAAAATATTATGTAACTCCTGCTGAGTGAGTTTCCTCATTTTCTTACCTATCAAACATTTATTACTACTATTTGAGCCAATTCCCATGGATTCTGATTAGGACTGATTTGAAGATTGAATCATGAATCTACTGTGTTTTGAAGTTATGAAGTTTTGAAGTCAGAATATTATAAATGTTCATCATGATCAGTGTCTATAATCAAGTAGTTCTAAATGATTGCTGACTTTTACCATTGGATGCATAGAAATTTGAAAGTTTCCCAAAACCAGAATAATTTATCTATAGAATTTCCTTTGGGTAAATGATAACTTCCGATTTCATGTTCCATTCTTCCTTTGTGCAGGAAGCTGACCTGCTAGAAAGGCTGAAATTCATGCATCCTTGTGTCTTTCTCATCTTGATAACTCTCAAAATACAGATGTGATGCCAATAAAATAGGCATTGTTACAATACATAAAGAAAATTTAACCAAAATGTTTTATTGATACATTCTTGGACAATATCACAGGATTGAGAATATGGAAAGGGGGGAGTTTTGCAGCAAAGATTTGTTCTCACTAAATTGGCACATAAGCAGCAAGATCAACGAAATTACTTATTACAAACAGTATAAAACATACATGCTTTTTCCTTAAAATTCTTTTTTTTTAATCACACGGGTCAGTCAATTGGGCATCAACAAAGAAGGGAAAAGAAATTCAAGACATGTAAAAGCCATTTTCTTTCTCCCAAACAGCATAAGAATTATTGAAATTATTGCAAAATTATATACTTAATGAAAAACAAAAATAAAAAAAAAATCAGAAAAGTAGAAATACAAATACTTAACATAAAATATGAACAAATTACACTACTGGCATGCATTCCAAATACTGAGACGACCTCTATCAAAGCTCAGCAAACCGTTCTGCTTTTTCTGTTGCCATCAGAATTGTGAAAGGCAGAGGACGAAGGTGGAGGTGAGGAACAAGGAAGGGGCTCGCTTAATCAGCACAGTTTTTGGTCTGAGACTTTTTTCTCCCTTTTTTAAAATAATAATAAAAAAATAATGTATATGAATTGTAAGTATTCCATAGTGATCATCCATGTCACAAATATAAATGCTTCCCAATCTTTGGGGGCTGGGGGTGTCCTTTATTTATTTTTTTTCTCCCTACTTAATGTGCTGTGAAACGAAGAGAGCTTGCATGAGGCTGTGCATTCCAAACCATTGTTAATCCTCCGAAACAACGTAAATGGCAATATGTGAAAAGAACAAAGAGAAAAAAAAATTTAAAAAAAAGAAGAAAAGAAGAAAATCCTCACAAACTGTACAGAAAGTTGAAAAACTTGCAGTTTGGAAGTACATATAAAGACAAAAAAAAAATAGCCCCTTGAAAGTCACTTTTGCCAATTGCAATCCACCGAGGAGATGCTGGGCCAATGTTGCAGGTTGGAGCTCAAAGATAATATCTCCCAAACAAAGAAAAAAGGTCCAACATCACAGCCTAATGGCAGTGCCAGTGACTTATTAAGCCAAGAATATCGTAAGAATATTTTCATTGAGCAGCTGTTCGGAATACTTGGATCCTCCATGATAATATAAGTGCCTGGCCTTTCAACTCTTCCAGCAGTACATACTCAGCAGCTTCAGGAACAGGCCTACATAAGGTTTGGTGACTGAATGGATGAAAATCTCCATCCTCCCATGATTCCGTCTGATGCAGCGGATTAGATTACCAGGTTGTTATAACTGACATACTTCTTTTTTGCGGCAGGGCCTAAGAGGGAAGAACAGAAGAAAACAGTCACAAATAGAAAAAAAAAAACATGAGAAAAATTCTGTGATGGTATATAGTATACATATTGCCGTTTGGAAAGTTTTATTGCATTGCAACAAAGGTACATTTTTCACAGTGGTATCTAAAAAGGCAGTGAATATAACTTCATTAAAAAATGAGCTATTTTAGAAAATAAAATGATAGATCCTCCTTTGGCGTCCCTAAACATTTTTTTTCCTGATACAGTATGCTTGCAAGATATAATATAATAAGAATGTTAATCTTCTTATATATTTATAATTCATCAAATTCATTTAAATGGTTTTCGATATCACAGTCGTGACTCTGAATGACTAAGAAGTTAAACATTTTTTTAAAAAAAATAGCAAAATGGTCATTAAAGATAAAACCAACAAAACAACTGACAAGAGACCTTTGAATGGGCCATCTCACCTCTCAACCTACAAAACCTGGAAGTCCATGCTCATATTTACATTGTTTTTTTAAAAAAAAAAATTAAAAAGTTTTATTTCAGTGATCAATACATCCTGGACAGTGGTGGGATTCAAATAATTTAACAACCGGTTCTCTGCCCTAATGACCAGCTGGGTAGGCGTGGCTCAGTGGTCATGTGACCGTGTGGGTGTGGCCAACTCAACATCACTCACGTCAATGGGCGCTTTACCTTAGCTGTTACAATGTAATAAGGGTTAACCACAGAGGCAGTTTCTGTAAGCAGGGCAATAAAGATTAGGCTAGAAACAACACCAGAATGTTTCCTTCCTGTCTTCCTTACAGGATTAGCCCTGTAAAGTGGAAAAAAACAAAATAAGGCAACAACTGGTTCTCCGAACTGCTTAGAAAGTTAACAACCGGTTCTCCCGAATAGGTGCGAACTGGCTGAATCCCACCCCTGATCCTGGATGAGCCCTGATACAACATGAAGACCTTCATATGAATTAAGAGTGTTCTTGTCAAAAATGGCCTTTTTCAACTGAAAACTCCTATTCCAATTGTGTAACTGTTTATTTATTCACGATTAGTAGTATCAATAAATTAAGCAATAAGAGAAACAAAGGAAATATAAATATTATTTTAAGAACCCTTGCCCTTCCTCCCCTGAAAGATGGCTGCAACTGCAAAGGGATGACTTCAAGACAACTTTCAAACTAGGGCACAGGATGGAAACTATATTGATCATTCTTATCAATGACATATTGAAGATGGGTAGCACAACTATATCTGTCTTGTTGGATCTCTTGGTGACTTTTGAATCTATTAGCTTTATTATCCTTCTGGACTGTGAAAATTGGGTGGGGTGAGGGTTGAGGGACCACTTTATGGTGAGTCCATTACTTCTTGAGTTGATAGTTTCAGTCTCTATGTAATGGGGAAGAGAGGATAAAACTTGCTGGCCAGGAATGCACAAACCATGACACAGGGGCTCAATATGACCACCATCCAAAATTATCCATCTCTGGTCCCAAAAACAAATATATTCACCCAACTATGAGTGAACTGAAGATAATCCTTACCACCTCCACAAGCTGCCATTTGGTGATGACTTCACCAGTCGCCTCATCATGAGCAACAAGCCCCACACCTGGGACTGGTAAGAATGAGCTATCAGATGGAGAAAAAGTGGCAGGGGCCTCTGGCCCCCATACAGAAGAAAGTTGCTAGCTCCTGCTTTGGGCATCGGGCCCTCCAAGGGTCAACCCTCTCCACCATTTTATTTAGATGAAGTTGTTTAAAGTTATTGATTGGTTTGAAATAAAGTATCATTAATATGCCAATGATACTTAGTTGTACATCTCTACCTCAGAAGCTGAAGAAGCTTCTTGGATGAGAAGTGAAACATCTTCAAAGAAAAACAAGAAAATCCATTTTCCTCTTGAAAAAGCACTTTTGCTTTTTCAGAATGACTATCTCAGAATGAATGGGAGGTACAGAAGAACTCTGGATTCAACGTCTGGAAACTGTCAATATCTGGGTTAGAAGAAACAGTTGGAGATGAAATAAAGATGCTCAGAAAGGAACCTACTAAGTGACCTAAGCAGGAACCCCAATGTGTCCCTACAATCCAACTTCAGATTCTGGTGCTCACTTTCTGAGTCACCATTCAAATCTTGGGGAATCATTACACTCTCTCCTCCCCCACAGACTTTGCAGCTGTGCTGATGAAGATCCAAAGCTTGGAAGAGAACATCTTTGTCCTCCATTGTTATATATGTCCATAAACCCACAAGCATTCACTCATTTTCCCTATCACCATTATCTTTTCCCATCTCTTCCTTCCTATCAAATTTAATTACCATTGTGTGCCTTCCTGCTCTGTATTTTCCAAATGAAAATTGTTGGAGGCATCTGAACTAATGCAGTCTCATTGTTCTCCAGCTCCAATAATTGCTGAAATGCATGCCAATAGATGAACTCTGATGCTTTCTCCATTGTCAATCAACTACCGGTACATAGCAAAAAAGAAAGGTCAAAACTACAGAGACTTAGTAAAGGGTTCACAGGTTACAGGGAAGTCAGCCAAGGACTATATGTGGCATGTGACCTACAATTTGCAGTTATACAGTCTGCCCATATGCCTGGAAATAAAGCCACTGATGTCAATAAAATTTACTTCTGAATATGCTGCATCGTGCTGCTAGTAACTAAGCAGCATGACAAATTCAAGCAAGGTTCATCCAGTGTACTAAACCAAGAACAATGAATCCCTAATTGTCAGTTTGGAGAAGAGATTTTTGTGTCATTGATAAAAGATTACTTTCTATTCTGTTTAGGAAAAAAAAAGTCCTATTGAAAGAGTTTATGTAGATTTTACATTTTGAAGATACTTAATATACCAGCCACATTCACTTCTTTTTATCACTACAGTATATCTCTTGTTTCTATCTCCCCATCATGGCCACCAATAAATTGTATTTGAAACTGTCAATATTCACTCTCTGGCAGACAATAAGATGAAACTCAGATACAAAATTATCACATTTCCACGATTTAGAACATTTTACCCCATTGTGCTATATGCACATATAAATATTCTACAATATTTATTCAGACAAGCTTGAATTCCATCATACACACACAAAAAATGGAATTATATGATCCACTTGGGGGCATCATTTAGGAGTCCCAGTGAAATGAATGGTGATTATATTAAAGGAAAGCTGCCTGGCTGGGCACCAGTTTAATTCCTCTTCTGAATCTGTGTTGGAGCAGCTGCAGGCTGATTATTTCTGTGGCTGGGGTGGGAGGAACGAAATCAGCTGTAACATTTTGGGCATCTGTTGCTGCAAAATGCCATAAATCTAATCTGATACGAACACCTGGTAAACAAGATCCTGAAAGTAATAATAGCAATTGCATTAGATGTCATAAAAGGTATATACAAAATGGTCAGAATGGATTACACACCAAGTTCAGGTTTTGAAGCTTTGCAGTAAGTGATATGAAATGAAAGGTTCAGAATCACAGTTCAGACTCTGCAGTACACATGTTTTGTTGTGATGGTGTCAAGTCACAACAGCCTCACAGTAAATGTCTCTGAAATGGAATGAAAGCTATTAAAATAAAAATTGGGTGTCAAGTATTCCAAGATAAATGGTAAAGCAAAACCAAAAACATAGGTAATAAACAAATTTTTTGTAAGTCACCCAAAGTCTTTGGGAGTGGGCACCATACAAATTTTCTTAAATAAACAGGAATAAAAACTGTTACCATATGTATGATATTAGTATTCTAAATACAATGAGTTTATCATAACAGAGTAAGTAAGGAATCTCTAGTTAAAACTACAGTGAAACAAGATTTCAGAATTTGCAATCTATAAGAACTATTCTTCCAGTTACATTTTATTGGCTGGTATTGCTTTACAGGCAGGTTTTTTTGCTACTTCACATAAATAGCAGGGAATTTTTTTAGTAATTTCACAAATATGACTCAGTGCAACATTGATTTTCTGCAGTTTGATTTGGTGAGTCATAAAATGAGTGTATTTAAGGGTATCCTCTGTTACAATTTGCTCACTCACAACATGTCACACTGTCATAATCTAGAACCTACAATTTGTTCCTGAATTTAGATTTGTTTAGGGGGGAAAAAAGATTTCTCTAGGTCTTCTGGAGAATAGCACAGTATACAGTTCCTAATGAGGAAAGTGTTTATTCAATTGAATATACTTCTTTCTTTGGCTAAAAGCTCATTTCAATCCTAAAGCAAACATAAAAAAGCCTGCTTCCTTTGAAATGTAATTAAATAACATCGTAAGCATGATAATTTGCAGACGTCTAGTGGCTTGGTCTCTTGACTTCAAACTCATTTTCTACTTCCCATCAATTTTGTTTGCTGTGCTTTTAAGAGCATTTCTGTCTTTCCCTATGCGCTTATTGGATTGTGCTT
The DNA here is from genome assembly GCF_059756535.1 of Pantherophis guttatus. Classification (NCBI taxonomy): domain Eukaryota; kingdom Metazoa; phylum Chordata; class Lepidosauria; order Squamata; family Colubridae; genus Pantherophis; species Pantherophis guttatus. The sequence continues at coordinate 230,432,048 of NC_142064.1, forward strand.
GGGTTGTTTCCTTTTTATATGCAGCTAATTGCAAGATTTGGTAAGGAGGTGTTAGATGATTTTTTTTTTATCTCATTTATCCATGTGAAGAAACGTCTGAACTGCAAGAACATTGGTGACCTATACCATAGCTGACTCTAGTACGTACTCATGGCAGACAATTTCCCTCTCCTAGCAGGTAGATGTTTTTGGAACAGAGTAATAATGGCATTCTTATTAACATCTACAGCAGGAAATAGCCAGTTATCATCAGTTGAATATTGGTCATTCTCATGAAAATGCAGGCTAGTGTTGAATAATAGATAAACAACCCTGCAACATGACCAAATCATCTTCAAACAGAACATCAGTGCTATAATTTTCTTTATTTATTTTTTTCATTTTACATAAGATATATGTTTAATATAATTTAATACAAATTAAGCCTGGAATGTTTAATTTTAATGCAATCCTTTAAGTGCATTTAGTGCAATTTAGTTGCAGCATTTAATAGTTCTGTTTCTCACACAAAGATAAGTGTATGAACCAAAATAGGACTGAAATTGGGAGAGAAATATTTGCTTTTATTTCTACACACTGAACACTGCCCCCAGTTCAAGGAAAACCTAATTTCTACCACAAGATTTAATATTTCACACAGTTGTTCATATAATTTTGAAAAGATTCATTTGTGGTGTGTGTAGAATTGAAGTAAACAGAGAAACAAGAGGTCTTGCTAGGGAACAACAAGAAAATGATTTGTGAGGCTGACAGTTAAAGTAATTTCATTTCTGCAGTATTTGTTTGTTTGCTTGTTCCATTGTATCTATTCAGAAAAATTTAAATAATTTACAACATGAACCTTGCTTAATGCATACTTATTAATTTTCCTGACATGATTGTAAGACTTCTCTTATGAGATTGCTTCTAGCTATACATTAAAGTTCATCTAAGGAATTTCAGGCCAAAAAAGTCATCATAGCAAGATGATATACATTTTGTTTTCTGGTTAAATGACAATCAGAATAGAATTATAATAATGATGTTTTGTAAAGGACAGAAATGAGGCACTAAAGATTAAGAGAATGCACGCTGCAATACAAATAAGTATTCATGAGGAAGTTACTTTCTAGAAAAAATGCAAATGGAAACCAAGTAGTTTTAACAAAGAAAGTACCTGTACTATCCTTGAAAGTACTATCCTTGAAATAAACGTAAGCCAGCATTAAAAACCATTTCTCACAAATGGCTACAATTTGTATGATACTGAAGTTTATTATATATTTGTTGATTTAGAGAAAGGTTACTATAAAATGAATTATGGGATCTTTAGCATGGTTATGGAGCTGAGGTGTGGTACAGTTAAGAGCATGGGTAGAAGAGGTCATGGAATTTTGGAAGAAAAGAAGGCAGGAATGTACATGGAATGCCTACCACTGAGGAGAAAGAAGACAAGAATCTGGGATGTCACTTTGATGCAAGACAAGATACAACAGACACTTCTGGTAGGAATATCTGGTGGGAGTATTGTACATAAATGATGCATTTTGTTGATTGAGAAAGCAATGATTCTCACATAATATAGGTAGCTTGTATGAAACAATATGGATATGAACACTGAGGTATCAAAGAGCAAGATATTTTATTCCAAAGGGAAAATGAAGAGCATGATTGCAAGTTATGCATAAATGACAAAAAGAAAGTGGATGATTTGTGTACTTTAGTAGAAAAGTTATTGAAGATAGGGAAACATAAAATAAGAACACAGCTGAGAGTGAATTGGCAATGATTGATTGTGAATTGTATAACACTGGTAATGGCTGAGTGGGGAGCATATACAAGTAGCACACTCTGATAAGAAATGTTCAAATCAGTCTGTTGGGCTTTTTGCAAGGAGAAGCTACATCCCCCCCCCAATAGTCTTCTCTTGGGACCCTTAACTTCTGCCTTGAGGTCATTTTCAATTAGCAATAATTGCACCTTAGATAAATCTTGTTGGCTACCATGCTAAACTGGTGGGCGTCTTTCCTCACATCGTTACTAACATTTATCAGTTAAACTGGTAATATTCCAAAAGACTTGAGGCTTAGAATAGCCATATCTATTTATTTAAAAGAAGAAGAAGACCACAACAACAACCTTGGTTAATTATAGTTTTATTAGCCTTCTGAGTATGCTTAGGAAATAATATACTAGACACTTACATCACAAACTACAAGACTGGATAGAATCAGAAGTCTAATTGGGAATGTGTAGGCAGTATTTATAAAAGTGAGGTCAACAATGGATCATAATTTCATCCTTCGTCAACACTCAGAAATGTAAACCTCCCTGCATGTGGCTTGTTTAAATGTTAAAGCTGTCTTGATTTAAAATCTAGAGCAGACCTTTGGAGGAAAAATGTAATGATACATCTATTGATAGGCTCCTCCCTTTTCTGCTGCAGAATTTATATTCAGACACTTTTCTAAGACTTCGATTAAAACATGTCAAGGCAAAATCTTGGGCACAAATTCTATATAGCACGAAAGTGGGAATTTATGCCAACATAAATGAATGGGAGCTGGTGCAGATGAAATTCTTGATAGCCATCTTTGCTTCCCTAATGGGACAGCCAGTGCCCATCTTAGACTGGAGATAGGAATACCTAAAATTCAGCTTGGAGTTTGACGGTTAATCCTCAAAAGTACAATTTTTTCATAAGACCTGCCACCTTCAATTGTTGCTTGAACAGGAAATTGGTGAGAGAGCAGAAGGTTGCATAGAAGATTTTTTGGGGCACCATTTTTAATGCCGTAGGAATATGTTCCAACTAAGAAAATGCTAATCCAAGGAATAAAAGATATGAAGCATCAAGTTAAGTAAATAGATTACAAACTTTGGGTTGTTAATGTCCATGAGAATCATCAAATTATTTATATACTATCACTTTTCCCAAGCTGAGAAGAATACTTTTTTAAGTTAGAGAAAATGTTAGGATATTGAATTTAGTAGCTGGAACAGTAAAGTGTACAAAAGGCTAGCACAAAAAAATTGTAGTTGATTAGTTAGAGAGTGCTGACTCATGCATGATGCAATCTACACTATGATTGGTTGCTGTAGGTATAAAAGGGGTGTTTCCCTTTTCCCCCTCCTTTTTCTTCTCTGTGTTCTGTATAGTGTTCAATTTACCGCATGGTGTTATTGTGTTCCTGACTATCTTTTTGTGTGTTCTTTTTTTAATGGATGATGACAATAAAGACTATAAGTTTGTGTTTGTGTCTCCGACTTCATCTGGACAGCTGCTGCGCAATTCCATGACAGAAAGCATAATTCCTTCTATCTTACTGCAATACAGATATGCTAATGTCCCATTAATTGAACATACCTGCCCATGTATGCTAATGAGAAACTATTACAGTGTATATTTTACAGGATCATTTGGACCAATCTCCTGGTGCCCCTATTGCACAAAGTAGCTAGAAGATTGGTCAAGCACTTCAAAAGAAAGCTGTGTAATTCCTTTTAGAAGAGTTGAAGCCTCCTAGCACTTGCTTAGTAACTTCAGCAAGTTTTATGTTGCTGCAATGGAAATAATGCAAAAGTTGGTACAGGGATGATTTTATTGCCTTTTTGTCCAGTTCCACAATGTTGCAATTTTATAAATTATAGATGAACTATTAAAATACTTTCTAGTTTTAGGAAGTATTTTGAAATGGCTGTTGTTTTATTATTCTAGTTATAGATTTAAGTTATAGGTTTAAAGTTTAAGATCGTTTTAAAGTGTCACATTTTTGAGAATTACTATAATCTCTGCTATTTCTCTTTTTTCCTTGAAAGGATCTTGCACCTGAATTGTTGCTTTGTATTTTCTATTTGCCTGTCTCACTTTCATTTTGTGCTGTTCCTTGACTGAATACAGATGACCTGAAATGCTGAGGTTCTGCTAGATCTGTGATGGTGAGCCTATGGCAGGCACATGAGCTGTTGCCGCAGGTCAGCTCTGCCACACATGCATGCACGCCTCCCACAGGCCAGCTAGTTTTCGGGTCCCTGCTGCGCATGCCACGCATGACGGGGTGCATGTAGGAGATGTGTGTGCATGCGTGGGGGTGGGGTGTGTGCCAAGGGCACACAAGCATGTGGGGAGGGCACAAAGGGGGTGTGCATGCGTGGGGGTGGGGTATGTGTGGGTCACACATATGCATTCACGGGGTGAACCACATGCGGGTGAGTCACATGCACATGTGCGAGGGTGGTAGCGCGGAGGGGTTGCATGCACATTGCATTATGGGTGAGTGTGCATGCGTCTGCGTTTTTGCTTACGCATGTGCTTTCAGCACAGTGCCGAAAAGGTTAGCCATCACTGTGCTAGATGGAGTGCTTAGAAAACATGGCAAGTGCCACATGTGTTACAATTGGTCCATGGAAATAATGGCAGGAAATAAGATGAGGAATATGGCCTATCATTAGAAAATAAATACATTGCATCAGAGGACTATCTTGGAGATGTATATTCACTAAAGAAAGCTTCTGGAAGATGTTTCATAATGTGAAAATACAATTTTATTTTAACAGATTTTATAACAAGAAGCAAGACTCATATAGGTAAACTAAGCTTGATCCACTTTGTAGTCAGAATAAGAAGTCAGTCTACATAGAGAACAATCAGTTTATTGAAATGGAATTACTTTTGCAGGAGCAACACTCTAATATTATTTCTATGTATATCAACAAAAATCCTTTAACTCTTGCTATCATAAATTGGGAAAATTAAGAGAAAAGCGTGGACATACAAAATATTTCCTGCATGAAATTACACGCTGAAGCAAATAAATAAGTAAATAAAAATAGTTACCACTTCCAATGCAATTAAAAAGAAGAGAACAGAACACAATAACAGAGTTGGAAGGGACCTTGGAGGTCTTCTAGTCCAATCCCCTGCTCAGGCAGGCGACTCTGTACCATTTCAGACAAAGGATTGTCCAATTTCTTCTTAAAAAACTTCCAGTGTTGGAGAATTCCTGAGGTCCTGAGAGGTTCTGAGGTTTTGATATTTTGACAAGCTATAGTTAGTAAGAATTTACAAACAATTGAATGCTATTTTTTAAAACAATCAACATGCCTATTCTTTGCTTATATGCTGTCTGTTCTCAACAGACAGCATATAATTTGTAGAAAATAGATTATATTTTACATTGTGCCATCTGAACTATGGAAATACCTATCGTGTGTATGTGTGTGTGTGTGTATGTTTATATCTATATCTACAAACAATGCAAAATAGGAAAAAAATAGGAAGTCTTAAACAATTTACAATTGGCTAAGAGCATGAAAAGCCACTAATTTGCAGAAGAAATTACTGAGAACATATCAGTCCATTACTATTGACCTACATATGCTTACAATCATGTAAAAAGGGATGGCTATTAATATAAGGCAAATGCATCTGCAGGCATATCACATCCTTTAGTAAATCTTTTTAAGTAAATCAATGCAGGTATAAGCCTCATTAATGGACAAAGACATTAAACTTTTCTGAGGAAATGAAACTCAGAGGCATAAACTCTCCCTGGGCAATGACCAGAAAAATAAAGCCAACTTCATTTTACCGAAAATGATGCTAAAAATAAATTGCAAATATACTCAAGAAGAGATGAAAAACAAATGAGACAGGAAAGTAATTGCATCAGTGCATTTAATCCTCTGTTTGGGTCATCAAAGCAAAAGTAAAGAAATGCCTGACTAATCTAAAGATTATAGGCTATGGTCTATAGTGGGTATTTTCCTCTCTCCCCATCAGTCTCATCAAAAATTCCTTCTTCAAATGTGTTATTTAAATTCCAAGAGAAGATCCTATTGGTGCCAAGGGATTGGAAGACTTTTAAAAAAAAAAAAACAAACAAACATGAGTTTAACTCAGTAATGCTTCCACAGTTTTGAGAAGCAAACATCTCAGAACCTCAACCAATGATTATTAGGGATGATTCTAATTTTTTTTTTAAAAAAAGAGGGGATTAGGTTTAATTCAGCCAAATTTTACTTATTCTTTATTCTGAAGCAAGAATGTTAAGAGGAAGTGCCATTGAAAGAAAATTGTATATCCTCATACTTTGAGCTAGGAAATGATTGGATTAGATGATTTTGTTATTTTTGAAGATGGTCTGCTCATCCTCATTTTCTACTAATCATTCTACACCCCCCCCCAAAAAAAGCTGTTTTATAGTAGTACATACTAAACTAAAAACTCTGAGTAGCTGTAAAAAACAGTTCTGCAACAAAGCCAGGTCCCTGATTAAAAAGAAAAGCATAAATATCGATTCAATGCATGGATCTCTCGTTCTAGTGTCAACCGTCTTGAAATTCCTAAATGTGTCTAAACTCAATTTTGAGAGCATGTTGTGGATCTGTCACAAATAGGCAACTAAGGCAACTATGAGATTTTCTACTTCAAGGAAGATCAATTAACTAGAAGGTAAATGGATGGGAATGTTCCCCGCTACTCTTCCTGAACCTCTACCATTCCTTAGCTGCCTTCTGTCTTTTTTTGAGGTTCAAGTAGCTCCATTTTCAAAGTATATAGCTATAGAAGCATTTCTCAACTCTGGTGGCTTTGAAGATATGTGGACCTCAACTCCCAGAATTCCCCAGGTAGCATGCTGAGCTATAGTGTCAGCCCTACTAGTAGACCAGATCAAGAAATCAATTCCACTGAAAAGCTAAAGCTACTTTTGTTAAGATTGACTGAGGTAACAGAAACTTGCAAGTCTTCTCCCCCATTCTCTGCTTTGGTAATGGTCTATTCCAGTGATGGCTAACCTTTTTGCCATCGCGTGCCAGGAGAGGGGGCAGGGGGGGTCACACGCACACTTGCCCACACCCATAATTCTATGCGCCCCACCCCCACACATGCACACATGATCCGCCCCGCCCCCCCTGCTCCTGGCACGTGATGGCCTGGTAGGCCCGTTTTTCTCTCTTACCTGGCTCCAGAGCCTCTCTATAAGTCTGGAGAGGGTGAAAACGACCTTCCCCAGCTCCCCGGTGGCTCTCCGGAGCCAGACTCCTAGAGAGGCTCTGGAGGCTGGGCACAGCAAAAAAGTCACTTCCTGTCCAACCGGAATCATTTCTGATCTCCGGAGACCCTCGGGTGGGGAAGGCCATTTTCGCCCTCCCCAGACTCATACAGAGGCTCTGGAACCAGGTGAGAGAGAAAAATGGGCTTTCCCCACCACCCTCCAGGTCCTCCGGAGGCAGGAAACAGCCTGTTTCCCTACTTCTGGTGGGCCCAGAAGGCCCGAAAATCAGCTGGCCGGCACGCACCAGAGCTGAGCTCACATGCCCACTGATATAGCTATGCGTGCCACCTGTTGCACATGTGCCATATGTTCACCAACATGGGTCTATTCTTTCAAAGTTATCTTCCTTTCTCTTTTTTCACAGCCACCTACAGCTTTTATTTTCCAATCATGCCTATGAATCTCAAGGCTTGCTCAATTTTGTTTGAAACAGGTAACACTTCTAATTTTCCCCCTCGTACAGGAACACTTTAAAATTAAAAGAACCAGGTTGAAAAGAAATAAGGAAGGATGCCAAATCAGGTACCTTCAATAACACTCATGCCCATAGGCGGTAAGATAAGCATCAACGTAGTACACAACTGATCTGAAATTTAAATTCCTGATTAGCTATTGACTGCACGTAAAATTATCTCCAAAGCTAACTTGCTCAAGATTCATGTGAGGAAAAAATGGGATAATTTACAACAATATCTGAGCAACTTGGCTTACACTATGTAAATTAAAAAAAAAATAGTCTTTGGTCTAACTATGCAATCTTTCAGTTTCTATAGATAATTCAGAAGATTCCACCTTGTTCTTTTCTGCAGATCATAACCTTATCATCCAAAGATTAGAAGACCAGCATATAAACCTGCCTTGAGTTCCATTCCACCACTAGGCAACCTGGCATGGATGGTACCCCTGAAATTAAACCTTAAAATAAAATACAGTTTTATGGAAAATCAAAGCAAAAATCTTATAAGAAGACTGCCAAATCTTGCAAATCTTGATCTGGGTCCTGTCCATTAAAAAGTATCATCTGATGGTATTTAGAAAGAGAGGCTTTTCAGTCATGTTGCCCACCCTCTGGAAAATCATCCTGTGATGGAATTACAGGTTGAAGAAGAGGGGGCCCATCCAGGAGGAATAAAGGGACATTCCTGTTGGAGTCAGTTTGGGGGAAGAAATGTCTGAAGCTTTTATCTGTAACCCTTAGGTTATAGGAAAGGAAGATAGTCTGGCGAGATTCTTACTATATAGGTGGTCAGCAATAAAGTATCTATTTGGGCCTATTGATTCTGGTTCTGGAATGGTTCTGGTTTCCTGCATCTGACCTATCCCTCCTGAGATTAAACTTGCTCAATCCTTTTGGTCTTTCACAAGGTATTAAGATCTTGGCTTTTCCATCTAGCCTGGGGCCCTGGGACCATGGATGACCTGTTTCATGGTTAATTGAAATGAAATTGAAATTATTAATTCTCTTAGCACCTATTTTATGCTATTTATGTTTTATTGTTTTTAATTTTGGTTGTTTTATTTTCATGGTGTTTTTAATTGTTAGGCACCAATTGTTGGAGTCAAGTATATGAGATAAGCAGCTATATAAATTAAATGAATGTATTAAATGTATTAAATGAATAAATAAATGAACAAATAAATTCTTGTGGACACTGTATGCATACACTGTATGAAATTCAGTGGTATGAATCAGAAACTACCATAATATATTTATAGACCATCAGTCATTAATATGAGACTCCAGATTGGTAACCATTGCTCTAAAATGTTGCACGCTATCCATTGTTATGGAATGGATTTGCCTCCTTCTACTCTTGATGATATTTCCTTCCAATATATTCTATACCTTTCTGTATTTTCCCCCTGATATGAATAAATATGTTTTTCTACTGCATCCTTCCCATTACTTTCAGTAAATTCTTTTAAAGGAGTTTGTTTTCGATAATGCCATTATTCCTTATCTAACTGCAATATTATTCCTGGGCTTTAAATTCAGTAAATATAGCTATTGCAATCCTAGGTCATTTTGTCTATTTAGCTTATTTCTCTTTTAAATGCATTTCAGCTACTTAAAAATAAGAAGACAGAGAAACTGACTGATGTTTCCATCTAAAATCTTAAACTAAAATTTTCTTCTTATACTTTGTTCATGAAATATTGTATCTCACAATGGAGATTTTACATGCTCACCAAGCCATCCCATGCTAACTGCTAACTGAATACTCCATCTCTATGATGGAAGCACATATCTCTGTCTCTATAACCCTACCTGGCATATGGTCTGATTATTTAAGGGATTGCTTGACTCCCAAAGCATCTGCTTGGCTGATTCAATCCTGTAGGGTTGGTACATTCTAGATTCCCTTGATTAAACAATATCATCTATCAGGTCCTCAGAAATCAGAGGTGGGTTTCAGCAGGTTCTGACCAGTTCTGGAGAACCGATAGCGGAAATTTTTAGTAGTTCAGAGAACTGGTAAATACCACCTCTGACTGGCCCTGCCCTCATCTATCCTCTGCCTCCCAAGTCCCAGCTGATCGGGAGAGAATGGAGATTTTACATGCTCACCAAGCCATCCCATGCCTACCAAGTCACGCCCACAGAACCGGTAGTAAAAAATTTTGAAACCCACCACTATCAGAAATACACCAGGTATAAAAAGGTTACCCTGAGGTCTGAATGGCACCCATTCAGTTGTTGTTTAGAAGAGCCATGAAGAACTGGATCTGCATCCAGGCCTTCAGTGAGGGAGAGTGAGGCCCCTTGCTTCATTCCATCTGGTCTATCATGCTTGCCATCTTTTTTTTTAATTGGTTTTATCATAATTTCAATGTTTAATGGCTGTGAGCACCCTAGAATCTTTGAAAGTTGGCAGCATAGAAGTTTAATAAATTGTTGTTATTGTTACTTCTGATTTTCAAACCCAGAGTATCAATCCTTATAAAAATAAAGACTGGAATGCAGTAGTTGTTAAGGTCATGTCAGTGAATATTCTCAGTCATCCAGCTAGAGTTATCTGGAAGTTGAGTCATAGCAACTGTACTTCTTTTCTTTTCTTTTCTTTTCTTTTCTTTTCTTTTCTTTTCTTTTCTTTTCTTTTCTTCTCTTCTCTTCTCTTCTCTTCTCTTCTCTTTTTTCTTTTCTTTCCTTTCCTTTCTTTCTTTTTTTTTTTTTGAAATATTTTCCTGCTTATCTAGGTAGCTTCATTAGTCCCTTACTGTCCCAGACTGAAGAAGCTGCTTAGATAAGCAGCAAAAAGAAAAGAAATCCAGTTGCCATGACTCAGTTTCCAGATAGTTGTTATGGAGCGCTCAAAGCAGTGTGCCTTGGACTCCATGACTGTGCCTGTTCATTAATTAAAAAGTAGAATGTACCCAATTCTAAAGGGATACAAAGAACATTTGCTCCAATCTAGCTAGTCTAGCACAGAAAAATCCGTAGTTTTAAGTGCTAGTTCTATCCACTCTCTTAAATTGAAAAAAACATATGCTAAAGAGATGTTGGAACAATCCTACTGAAGACTGTTTCCAGCTTTCATTTAATGGCCTGCAAATGTTCTTCATAGCAATGTAACAGAACAAGCAGTTTTAGGCCTCACATATGATACATATAATATCAACTAGCAGTAACTATGGCAACAATTCATCTATCTCCTTATTCAAAAGCAAGTGAAAATAGTATATGAACTACTTTCATGTATGATTACACTATGTGCTGAATTTAAATGAGTTTTGGGGGATAATCAAAAGCAAATCTGATCCTTATAACTAGTTTGTATTCCTATGGCAATTATTTCCATACAAGCAACATTTACTAAGATTTGGGCTGTGCAAAATTCAGTCACATTTCTCACCCTCTTACATTTTATTATATTTTCAGACATACTCTTCCTAACACAGCCATAAATTAACTTAGTCTGCTGTGCTTTATCAATCCAACAGACCTGTAGTATATGCATATGGTTCTGCACCTATTTATGTGTGTATGTAGATGCGTATAAATGTTCTTAAAAATCTTAAATATTCAGGGTACTGCATTCTTTTGAGTAGCTAAGTTGTGCTAAATCCACTATTCTGTTTGATCTGCTGATGCAGTTTAAGTTACTTAGCTTAGCAGTGTATAATAGACCTGGTTTATTATTTACTAGCTGGAACTCCGTGCTTCGCTCCGTGCTTCGCTATGATCAAGCTGTGATCGGGCTTGATAAATTGACATTTACAACTTGAAAATTAATGAGTAGTTACACTTGGCCTTCCTCTCCCCTTCTGTCCCTCAGCCTTGCCCCACAGAATCTTCCTCTATCCTATTCCCTTCTGTCCCTCAGCCTTGCCCCACAGAATCCTCCCCTATCCTATCCCCTTCTCTCAGCGTTGCCCCACAGAAATGTCTCCTATCCTATCCCCTTCTCTTCCTCATGATTTCTAGCCCCTTCTCTCCATGAGGCTTGCCCCACAGAAGCCTGTCCTATGCTATCCCATTCTTTCCAGAGTTATTTTCAAGTTGTGAGGGGGAGTATAATGTATAACTAATTACTGGTTACTGGTTCACATCTCTCAAATCCCTTGCTATTGGACCTGAGTCTGAAAGTATCTAAAGTGCCCAAATACCTGTAAAGCATCAGGTTCAGTGGTGGGTTGCTACTGGTTCACCCCGGGTTAGATGAACCGGTAGCAGTGGCAGCGGGAGGCTCCGCCCACCCGCCTGGTCGCAGAAGTGTTGCATGCGGGCCTACAGGCACACGAGCGAACCAGTAGCAAACTAAATTGAAACCCACTGCTGATCAGGTTGTTTACAGATAATGTATGGAATACTTTATAGAATGTATAGCGTGATAAACAAAGAAAATGGTAATTGGATCCTTTCATACAAGTCCCAGCTTTGATTTGGGTTTGGGTTTGAAAAGACCTTCACCCATTGGTTCTCCCCCCAGATCTATGACAAATTCTCAAGTAATCATCTTACTATGATTATATTTATTATATCTTATCAAGGCATATGGATTTAACATGATGCCTTGAATGGTCAAAATTCTGATTTAAGCCCAGGACCATCTCTCAACGATTACAAAATCCATCTCCAGGAGCTTTCAAGGCCTAAAGCCTAACAAGTTTTCCATTAGGCTCTTTGGTATACTTACTTTGGCTTTCAGAAGGTAAAACAAATAGTCTAATGAATGGAAATAAAGATTCTACATCCAGAAGGTTGAAATGTTAATTGACAACTAATTTAATATACTCTCTAATGTGAACTTGATAACAAAGTTGGCCTTTAGGAAACACTTTACAGATGGCAAGGGCTGATGTTGTAATCAATAATTATGTGAATTACTAATGCAGGCAATGAACAGTTTCCTAGCTGTCCAGATGGAGAGGCATTTTGCAGCAATGTATCAGGAAATGAAACAGTTGATCCTGAAAATTCCAGCTGGAACAAAGCTCTAGTCACTCTGATGTAGCTGAATAGTTGGAGGGTCATGCTACTCACTTCCATCTCTCCAAAGACATATGCACCAGTTTAGCTTTCTGAACTGTTATCAGTCTCATTTAAATGCAGTGACTCATGTAATGCGCCCCAGATCAAATCTCCATGTAAGTCTTATATCTTAGCTGGATTCAGAGAGCTGGACTTCATCAAATGAATGAGCTATATGGAAAACAAGATTACTAAGGCGAATGGCCAGAAATAGCCGAAATCAGATAGTAGCCAATTTGGAGACTCCAATTATAAGGAAATGTGTATTTTTATTTCCCCATGTAACATTTTCTGTGTAGTATAGTAGCTTGTAACTGTATCTGGCAGAAATGGATATATGTGGAAAAACTGCTGCTTGCATCCTCTAAGGTATTTTGGATCAAGAGAGGATGATTGGCAGTGATAACCAGGAATGTACAGGGTCTCAGGAACAGTGCTTCACCTCCATATAGTGTTAACAGCTCTTAAAACAAGGGTGATATATAGTGACAGGAAATAAGATGCATGACTGCCCAATATAGCACGAAGCGTGGTTAACCAGTGCAGGAACACAGAGGCATGTTGCTTCAAAGAGCTGTGGACTGTATTTGGGATCCATTTTCTGTCTCAGCAACAAAGCTGGATGGATAGGGATTTAGGTTGGGCCAAGGAGGGGGGGTTCCCCTCGTTGAAATGTGCCCGCCAGGTTTCCAAGCATTCCATCAGCCGAGGTCACAGGGGAGGGGAGGGAGGGGTAGCGGTTATTATTAAAGAAGGTCTGAGACCGAGGGAGGCCACTGTTCCTCAGACAGCCGGCTGTGAATCCCTCCTTGTGAAATGGGGTCATGGGGTTCAGATGGGTTTGCTGATCATGTACCTGGCTCCCTGCCCGAGCTACTCAACGTCATTGCCACGGTGGCGGTTGATACCCCTAGACTTATGGTCATGGGGGATTTCAACCTGCCATCGGTGGGTGAGATGTCTGAGGTAGCTTGGGAGTTCATGGCTTCCATGACAGCTATGGACCTGACCCAGTTAATTCATGGCCCTACCCACACGGGGGGAAACACGCTGGATCTGGTTTTTGTCTCTGGACAGTTGTCGAGTGATCTTGAGATAGGGGATATCCTGACCGAGCCCTTGTCATGGTCAGATCACTCTCTCCTTCATCTCGACCTTCGAACCGCTGCACCCTGCCGCAGAGGCAGAGCCGGTAAGATGGTTCCGCCCCAGGTGCCTGATGGAACCTGACAGGTTCCAGATGGAGCTTGGGCCATTTCCTGAGGCTCTGGCACACGCCTCGACTGGAGACCTAGTGGCTGCCTAGGATAGGGCAGCTGCTGGAGCTCTGGATCAGGTCGTGCCTTTGTGGCCTCTGACCCGGCGCCTATCTCAATTGGCTCCTTGGTTCACCAAGGAGCTGAGGGAGCGGAAGCTCTGGAAAAGACGCCTAGAGAGTAGTTGGAGGGCCAGTCTTTCGGAATCCAACCAGACACTAGTAAGATCCCATATTAGGAATTACCTAGTGCCGATAAAAGCAGCGAAATGTAGTTATTTTGCTGCTCTTATTGCATTATCAGATAACCGCCTGGCCACCCTCTTTAGGGTGACCTGCTCCCTGCTCCACCAGGAAGCGCGGGAGGACCCCTTGGAGGGTAGAGCCGAGGATTTTGCTCAGTATCTGTATGACAAAATCACTCAGATTCGGGAAGATCTGGACTCCGACTGGGTAGTCTCAGGGGGAGGGACTGGGGCAGGTCTTGAGAATATTATCTGGGATGAGTTTGATCCTGTGACCCCTGAGGACATGGACAGGATTCTGGGCAGACTGAACGCGACCACTTGTTTATTGGACCCGTGTCCTTCCTGGTTAGTGCTGGCTTCCCGGGAAGTGGCATGAGGCTGGCTCCAGGGGATTATAAATGCTTTGTTTATAAGGGTGAGGGTGACTTTCCCACTGCCTTGAAAGAGGTGGTGGTGAGGCCTCTCCTCAAAAAGCCTTCCCTGGACCTGGCAATGTTGGTAAACTATCGTCCGGTCTCCAACCTTTACTTTGTGGCGAAGGTTGTTGAGACCGTGGTTGCGCAACAGTTCCCCCAGCACCTGGATGAAATGACGTATCTGGATCCGTTCCAGTTGGGCTTCAGGCCCGGGCACAGCACGGAAACGGCATTGGTTGTGTTGGTAGATGATCTCTGGAGGGCTCGGGACAGGGGGTGCTCCTCTGTCCTGGTCCTGTTAGATCTCTCAGCAGCTTTTGATACCATCGACCATGGTATCATGCTGCACCGGTTGGAAGAGTTAGGGGTGGGAGGCACTGTGTTGCAGTGGTTCTCCTCCTTTCTCTCTGACCGGTCACAGTCTGTGTTGACAGGGGGGCAGAGGTTGACCCCGAGGCCCCTCATATGTGGGGTGCCACAAGGGTCGGTCCTCTTGCCCCTCCTGTTCAACATTTATGTGAAGCCACTGGGCAAGATCATCTGTGGTTTTGGGGTGAAGTACCACCAGTACGCTGATGAAACCCAGCTGTACATCTCCACCCCAGACCACCGCAACGATGCCCTTGAAGTGATGTCCCGGTGCCTGGAGGCCGTGTGGATCTGGATGGGGAGGAATAAGCTCAGGCTCAACCCATCCAAGACTGAGTGGCTGTGGTTTCCGACGTCCCGATATAGTCAGTTGGTGCCATCACTGACTATTGGGGGCAAATCACTGGCGCACAACTTGGGCATTCTCCTGGATTCACAGTTGTCTTTAGAAGAGCACTTGATGGCCGTGACCTGGAGGATTTTTCATCAGCTTCACCTGATCCGCCAGTTGCGTCCCTTTCTGGATCGGGACTTCTTATGCACGGTCACTCATGCCCTCGTCACCTCCCGCCTGGACTATTGTAACACTCTCTACATGGGGCTCCCCTTGAGGAGCATCCGAAGGCTCCAACTGGCGCAGAGTGCGGCCGTGCAGATGGTAATGGGAGCAACATGGCGTTCCCATGTAACACCCCTCCTGCGCGAGCTGCACTGGCTCCCGGTGGTCTTCCGAGTGCGCTTCAAGGTTCTGGTCACCACCTTTAAAGCGCTCCATGGCTTAGGACCTGGGTACTTGCGGGACCGCCTACTACCCCCAATAGCCTCCCACCGGCCAGTACGGTCTCATAGAGAGAGGCTCCTCCGGGTGCCATCGGCCAAACAATGTCGACTGGCGGCCCCCAGGGGGAGTGCCTTCTCTGT
Organism: Pantherophis guttatus; assembly: GCF_059756535.1. Taxonomy (NCBI): domain Eukaryota; kingdom Metazoa; phylum Chordata; class Lepidosauria; order Squamata; family Colubridae; genus Pantherophis; species Pantherophis guttatus. Next base: position 230,447,767 of record NC_142064.1, read on the forward strand.
GGGGGCACCTATTATCTGGAATGAGCTCCCCCCGGAGATACAGAGGATCCCGGATCTGCGCACCTTCCGCCATGCTCTTAAGACCTTTTTATTCCATCAGGCGAGCCTGGCCTAACTTTCTCCCTCTTTTTAAATAATTTTTAATATTTTTAACATTTTTAATATTCAAAGTTTAATTCTTTTAAATTGATTGGGGTTTTTAATCTGTCTGGGCCAAACTATTTAATTTGATTTTATTTCTGCTTTTTAAATTCTGTATGTATGTATTTTATTGTTGGCTGTTCACCGCCCTGAGTCCTTCGGGAATAGGGCGGTATATAAATCAAATAAAAGTAAAGTAAAAGTAAAAGTAGTGTACCATGAGAACTTAGAATAAATGAAAGTCCAGGTGAGGTGCCCATTGGAACATCCAACAATTTTCTGGAGTCCCACCCACAGCCTTGGGGGAGAAGGAGTGAGTTCTTTTTTCCTATAGGAATACAGCCTGCAGAACCATGATAACTGGGAAAATTGGCTTGATGGCATCTTCAAGCTCTGCATTGCCGGTCATAATGAAGGAAGGAAAAAGGGAAGAATGACATGCTAAAGAGCTTTCATGCAAGAATTAGGGCAGAAGCATTGTGGTTCAGAAACTGTGATAAGGAAACTCCAGCCTTTATTCATTAAAGTAGAGTTTCTTGGACATTTTGAATTTCTTCCCCCCCCCCCCCCGGTTTTCAGCAATCAAGGCTGAACTGCGGTTTATGAGATAAACTATTAGCAGATACCTCTCCCATCTGTTAGCAGTTTAGGTCTAATGTCCTTCCTGTTGCTTCCACAAATTCTCCTCCCAATCTCTCTCACAAATCTAAAGGACTGCAACCAAAGAGCCAATTCTCATTTAAAAAGTTATCTGCAGCTTTTGCACTGAAATGCCAAAGCAATGAGGAAAGCTTATCCAGAGGGAAAAACCTCTATGGTACGGGAATGGGACAACTTGCCACAGCCAACTTGCTGTGGCCAACTCATCATAGCCAATTCACTGCAGCCAACTCATCATGGCCAACTCGCTGCAGCCAACTCATCATGGCCAACTTTCTGCAGAACAACTCATCATGGCCAATTCACTGCAGGCAACTCATCATGGCCAACTCACTGCAGGCAACTCATCATGGCCAACTCGCTGCAGCCAACTCATCATGGCCAACTCGCTGCAGCCAACTCATCATGGCCAACTCACTGCAGCCAACTCACCATGGCCAACTCTCTGCAGCCAACTCATCATGGCCAACTCACTGCAGCCAACTCACTGCAGCCAACTCATCATGGCCAACTCACTGCAGCCAACTCATCATGGCCAATTCACTGCAGCCAACTCATCATGGCCAACTCACTGCAGCCAACTCACTGCAGCCAACTCATCATGGCCAACTCGCTGCAGCCAACTCATCATGGCCAACTCGCTGCAGCCAACTCATCATGGCCAACTCATTGCAGCCAACTCATCATGGCCAACTCACTGCAGCCAACTCATCATGGCCAACTCACTGTGCCAAGTTATCATGGCCAACTCACTGCAGCCAACTCACTGCAGCCAACTCATCATGGCCAACTCACTGCAGCCAACTCATCATGGCCAACTCACTGCAGCCAACTCATCATGGCCAACTCGCTGCAGGACAACTCACCATGGCCAACTTACCATGGGACAACTTGCTGTGGGACAATTTAACAATTTAATTGTTTAAAATAAATAAAAAAATATTTTAATTTTTGCCATTCACATGTCATTTTGTTCCTCCTGTTCATCTTTCTTTAATGATTCTATTCCACCATTTCTTTGGTATTAGTGTAACTCTTGTCTGGCAGTGAACTATCCTGTGGCAAGATGGCCATGGCAAGTTGTCCTACAGTGAGTTGGCCATGGCAAGTTGGCTGTGGTGAGTTAGCCATGGTGAGTTGGCTGTGGCAAGTTGGCCATGGCAAATTGTCATAGACCTCTACAGTACAGTTCCCAACTGATGTGAACATTTAGCAGCCCAATGCCCTTCTGTGGGTTTGACTACACAGTTTTGAGAGGAGAGTTTCATTTGAAGTATATGTCCAGCATTTTACCGAGGGCTATTGGGATATCAACACAACACATGGATAGAGATGAAATTCCACTGGCTACATATTTAAAATTCAACCTTCCCACCCTATCACTTAACCTAGGTTAAGTGTACCTTTGCTGTAGGGACACGGTGGCTCAGTGGCTAAGATGCTGAGCTTGTTGATCGAAAGGTTGGCAGTTCAGCAGCTCAAATCCCTAGTGCCATGTAATGGGGTGAGCTCCCATTATTTGTCCCAGTTTCTGCCATAGCAGTTCGAAAGCACGTAAAAAATGCAAGTAGAAAAATAGGGACTACCTTTGGTTGGAAGGTAACAGTGTTCTGTGTGCCTCTGGCATTTAGTCATGCTGGTCACATGCTGGAGACGTCTTTGGACAGCACTGGCTCTTTGGCCTTGAAATGGAGATGAGCACTGCTCCCTAGAGTCTGCACATATGTGCTAGTCATAATGACTAGCACATATGTGCGAGGGGAACCTTTACCTTTACCTTGCTGTAGGGAAAGGGAGGAATTATTTTTCCAGGTGGCAAGATAGAAAAATTTTCATGGGGACTAGATTTTTGGGGTGCCAGAAGAAGAAGCACCCAAAATACCTATTATCTCTATTATCTCTGTCACTTATGGATAGCAGGACAAGATAACAGGAGAAAAGCATGAGGGAATGGCATCCCACAGGATAAAGAAGCTGATAGCACAAGATTTGTTTCTCATCCCTTCTTCCTTCCTTGAGGAAAATGGGGATGTGTGGTGTCTTGAAAGCTGGCAGCCTTGTATCCTGCATCCTTTTATTCTCTAGCCAATATTCTTGGCAAGAAAAGTGGAAGGGATGAGTTTTTGGCACAGAGGGAGAACCCTGCTTTTCCAGCTGCCAAAAGGGAAATGGTCCTGGAAGTCAGTTATCAGGGGTCAGGCCATAGGTCAATTAAGTGCACAAAGTATATAGAGATTATATAGTGTATAAATGGTAATGAATATAAAAGCATGCATCGTGCTAGAAGAAAACTGCTTAGAAGCATCATACTCTTAGAAAAATATGTTCAAAAATGTAGACATTAGGCAAAATGTGGAACCAAACAAAACTTGCAATTAGAAAAAAAATGAAAACCTGAACAAAATCAGACAGGGAGATTAACATACTCTGGTTTGCCAATTGAGGAATTGAAACACCCATTGATCTCAGTAGTAGGAGCAAAGTCAGATAACTGTGGACAGAACTATTCAAGAACTACCTATGTTTTGAGTAAATAAATAACTACAACTTGGATTACTTGGGTGGGAATATTAGCAAATATTTTTGCTGATGGACTATTGGGCCATAACACCATAATGAAACTCTGTTTCAAATATTTGCCATGGTTTAAAAACAGGACAAGCTGTGTACATGGAGAGTACAAATACTGCTAGCTTGAATTTTGATAAACTGAAATCTTTGTGGTGTAACACTTTAAAAAGAGCCAAAGATATATATATTTTTGACAACAGTCTGAGGTATTCTCTGGTTTTGCTTTTGTTCAAGCCATTTAATAATCTATGTTTGGTGTTTGGAAATCCCTCACCAGGTGAAGTTCTTGCACAAAGATACTGATGTACAGTACATCTTGTGCCAGCAGTTATTGCTAATAGAACACTTCATTTATTTAATGATCTGATTTTCACACTCTTTGTCTTCTTTAGAAATAAAAGTGATAGGAATGCATTCTTTGGGTGCTTTTAGACAAGATTTTTATTGTGCTATTACCTATCATGTTCACAGACTTGTAAGAGAGATCAGGATCTACATATTACTGAGTTCCCTTGCTAATCCTACAATCTTTTCCTGCTGTTTCTTCTGTTTGTTTTTCTCATCACAAAAGATCCATTAAGGAAACATTAATTTGATTCTAAGTACCAGGAGCTGTTTCCACTGGGAGCACCCTCTAAGGCTTCAGAAAAAAAAAAGTTAAAAACTGAAATGAAAATATCTGATTAGATTACTTAGACCCTTATGGGGGTGGGAACCACACATTCTAAGCAAGGATAAGAGCAAATGTCTTTTGGTTTAGTTGAGGCAGATACTTCCAACAATCTTTCTAAGGATAAAAATGGCTGTTTATCAATAACCAATCAAAGCAGGGGTGAAATGCTACCGGTTCAGACCGATTCGGCTGAACTGGTAGGGATGGCAGCGGGTAGTTTGGAGAACCGGTAGCGACAGCAGCGCAAGGCTCCGCCCATCTGCCCAGTCATAGTTACTTCCTTGTTTTAATCAGAAAGTAATCTGTTTTTTACCCTCTGTACATGCACTTCCAAACTGGTAGGGAAGGTAAGTAGATTTCATCCCTGAATCAAAGCCAAAGCCTTTAATTAATATTTTAATAAGGAAGCAATTTTAAATTAACATTTTCATAATATCATAAATACATCAGTTTACTAGAAAAAAAATAATCATCTCAGCCATCAACCAAACAGCAAATAAGAGCTCAGATAACAGTAAATAAGATCTCAGATAAGAGATCTTCACACAACCCCTTTTTCCTTGTGTTCAATGAAAGAATGAGAGAAACAGGATGAATCCTAAATAGCTAAAAAGTTCAGCCTGATGCTCATAACCTAGAAGACTGGTCCACTATCCCAACAAAGACCTGTATTTATCTAGGACCATAAACAGCGAATTGTAACTATTGAGTACAATGATAAAACCTCTGAGGATATGACCAGAGGGTGTGATCTTACTGTTAGGAAATGGTTATTTGTCTAAGTAGTTGGTCAGGCAATATATAAACCAACAATGTATGTTTGCAGTCAGAAAGGTATTATATTGCTTTAAGACTGTATTGCATCATCCTGTACCCTGATTGGCTAAGCTCTGTAGCCAATGTACTTAAGGGAAGTCAGGATTATGGCTTGTGTGGATACTACACCATTTTACCTGCTTATTTGCTGTAACTCTCTACCTGATCTCACTGCATGATCACTGTTTGATCATAGCTACATGTTGCTTTCTACTATTTATTGAATGTTTTAATACTGAACTTGTTCCTGTTTTGAAACTCAAGAACAACTGTTTTATTGTGTAATGACAACAACTGGTAAGAAGACTTTGTACTTGGAATATGAATTGATATTTTAACTATTGTCTTATCTGTGCATGACTTGAATTGTTTTTGGACTTTGCTTTACTTTTCCTAAAAGTAAAAGACTACAACAACTCAGTGTGTTTGTATGTTAACTGTGACTATTCACAACCACTCCCAGTCGCTTTTCATGTGTTTACTTAAAGGGTACTCTGCTCAATAACCCACAACATTGGTTATGAGCCAAGAATATCCTTAACACTTACCATCATTGAATACCAAGAATGGATGTATGAAGACCCCATAGCTTCTCATCATTCAAACTTTTATCAGACATACCATCTTATAGTTCCCAAAACGTGTCTCGTTTAGTCACAGGTGGCATAAACTGGAGGTTGAAGTTGATTTCTTCATTAAGAGAAGGAACTTTTCCTTTCCTTTTCCTTTCCTCCCCCCACCATCAGTTATAAAGTTAACTTTTATCTCATTTAAAGGACAGAACAAAATATTATCTTTATGGGGAGATCAACCATCATACATTCCTCAAAAGCACGCTCTCAACCTAGCCCATATCCAGTCCTCTAGAGGAAGTCAATCTTTGAGATTAGAAATGAAATACTGTATCAGCAATTCATGTACTTTGTGGGGCCAAAAAAAACCCAACAGATCATGGACTGTGGCTTTCCATTAACTGGAAAACATTCTCACAAGCTTTGTATTGACTTTATAATTCATTATTTCAATGAATACAATGCAAACAACTTCAGGTTTCATTAGCAACTTACTTCAGTAAAGTCAATGCATTTTTAACATTTAATGATGCATTTTTTAAAAAACAAAGCAGTAAAAGTGAGATCTTTATCTTACCTTCTAAAAAAGCAGGCAAGAGCTATACTGTAGGTGGAATAGTGTACCAAGTAACAGATTTTTGAACACTTTTTCTTACAGGTGGTATGCAGTCTATAGGAAAAGTAAATATATTTGTATATATAATCCATGGGTTTAAATATATCATATCATTTATTTTTTTATGAGCTAGTGTCACTCATAATATCAAGCTTATAACCTTGTCAAGGTGCAGTATATAGTTTATACCGGCAAGAAACCAAGCAATTCACAAAAAGGTTTGGGTATTTCCAAACACAAAAGAAAGCCTCCTTATATCGGGAACATGATTTGGGACAGTTTATACAAATTAATGATTGTGTCCAGAATCCAATCCCTTTCACCATGCTATCAGTCTTCATTGCTCTTCAAAATTTGAGGTTGGGTTGATTTTCTTATCTCTCCTGTCCCTCAAAAGATGAAGTAGGCAACAACATGCCAAAGATGTCAGAAACTAATACAGATGAACAAGCAAAAGAGATAGCCCAGCATAGCAGCATTTGTACAGCAGACTGTGCGACACATTCACCATTCACGCCTCTTTAAACAGGTGTACACAACCAATGGACACTTTTAAGCCCTGCCTTTTTTTCTTTTCATCTGATTGCATTCTTACACCCTTCTAGTCTGAAAGAGATAGAAAATCACAGGAGAGTTCAACCTTATGTATGTATGCTACACTACTCTAGCTGAATTGTTATTTTGGCAACTCACTTTGGAGTAGCATGGAGAGGAAGGAGAAGAACTCTTAGCTGAATTGAAGTGAGCCTCTCTTAATGCATATTAAACAGGCATCCATTTCATTTTACTACTGAGATATAACTTGTGGTGATCAGAAGGTGACTCCTCCAGTTGATGATAAGAGTCAAGCAATGTGTTATATTTCACACTGCATCTTCTCCCAAATATTTTTTTACCAAGAACATCAATCATACATCACATTGCATGTATATGTGTGAGAGAGGGGGGGAAGGAAGAAAGGAAGGAAGGAAGGAAGGGGAAGGAAGGAAGGAAGGAAGGAAGGAAGGAAGGAAGGAAGGAAGGAAGGAAGGAAGGAAGAAGGAAAGAAAGGAAAGCTCATGATCCTTAGTTGATGAGCAGGTATCAAATCCTGTGTGAACAAAGAAACTTGTCTTCAGATACACTACAGCCTACCTATATTTAAACCAACATCCACTGCTTTATTATTGGCGCTATTCATCTGACTGTAACCTCAACATTTAATTAAGTTATCCTTGGCAGGAGAGAATAGACTGAGTCTAAACTTATTGTTTTTCCTCACTGTGAGAGAAAAAGAAGGAAAAAGTGCAGGGGAAGTCTGGTTGCCTGTCTTCCTCTCTTCTCCAAGCCACTATGCTTCTTTCTGACTATAGAGGCAGCTTACTACTAGTCTTCTTCGTTCACTCCATGTAGCTCATTGAGGTTAAAGAAATCCTGAAAGCTGCTTGTATTTCTGAATTTCTGTCCCTTCTTCAGTTCTAATCTCTGACATCAGCAGCATGTCAGAAGTTCCTCGATCAACAGTTCACTTTATTCCATTCAAAATATGACGACTAGCATGACTAGCTTTTTAAAAGGCCGAGCTGAGGTATGGTTACCAGTAACTTCGTATCTTCCATTTTCCATTACTGAAAAATATGAGTTAGATATCAACAGCACGTCTGCATGTCTTGACCATTAAATGAATACAGAAGGCTGAGACATTTATTTATTCATGATAGCCTTAGAATGTATCAAACTAGCTAGATAGCTATCTGTCATTTTATCTTCTAAATAGGGTTATTAGGAGCATGATTTCTATCATCTGTAAACCAGATCAGTTTCTTAATCTGGCTCCTATAGTATACATATGGCTGGATATAGAGAGTGATTAATGTCTGTTTGAGAGAGAGAGGGAGTGAGAGACTATATTCAGTTGCCTTGGACAATTTTGGTTCAGTTTTTGGCATATAGCCATGCTGGCCACATGACCATGAAAATAGTCTTCAGATAACTCTGGTTCCCTCAGCCAAGAAATTGAGATGAGCACTGTGCCCTATTGTCAGACACAACTGACAGGGAAACCTTTACCTTTTTAAATATTAAGTATTTAATTTAATAAATACATATAACAGAAAATATGATATGGAAGATAGTACTAACATCCCATTGCTTACAGGCCACAAGACACTTTGAAGCTTTTTTTAAAAAAAATTGGTAGATCCTGGAAGCCCAAATAGCTGAAACACAAATATGTAGGTTTTTTGCAGATCTATTCAGGAAATGAAAGGAAAAAAAAAAAGAGGGGAATGTAATGGGCTTTACAGATTCATTAAAGTACAGTAACTTCATTAAATAAACTGGGGGGAAAGTCTCAAACTTTCTGAATCCGATGTCATCAAACTATTCTCACAGCTATCTAAAAATGAATTTTTGAAAGTAATTATCCCTGACAACTACAAATCTTTCACCTTTATACATAACAAACACAGATCACTAAGTTAAAATAATAACAATTTGGCTGAGATGCTTCTATTGGTGCCAGTGTTGTCATAACTAGAAGAACAAACATTCCATTTATTCAAATAAAAGCACAATCAGAGATTTTGTTAAATCCTGTGAGATTTAGCCTGTGAAACTATGAGAAGAATAAATTACTTTGGGGGAAAGCAGCTATATGTACAAGTTTCGCCTTCATTGTAAGATGCTGAAGATACTGAAAAAGGAAGCAATTAAAATACAACAAAAGCAGACAGACTTACAGTCAAACATATAACAGCAAAGCAAAGCTTTTCAATGAAAAAAGCATGCATGCATCAGATGCAAGTTGTGATTATGATTAGTAGGTTGGCAGGCATTGGACAGCTGACTTTTAAGGCTTTTCAAAGATCCTTCAAAATCCCATACTGGGATCCCCATTTTTGTGGGGAGGAGGATAAAAGTCCAATTGGAAGTCAAAGATCATTTCACGGAGGTCTCACACATTGGCTTTTTACCTACTCACAAAATACCCTCAACAGCACCCATGTCACCTTCTTTTTTTCTAACCAGGTAAGAAAAGTAGACTGCAGACCCATTTTATTTTGCAAGATCACTTATTCCTTATGTGTAAAATGTAAGGACCGTCTTGGAAATAAAGATGATTCTGCAGCCTAACATTTTGCTTTGTGGTATACTGGCTTCCTGTTTAAAATATTTAAAAATTCCATTTAAAAATTCAGGCAAACATTTGTTTGATAGGTACGACTAGGGGGTGAGGTGTCCACAGGGAAATGAGTGTTTGTGAATACCACACTAGGAACTCCAGACCTAGTGTGGACATTTTTGTGTAGAAAAACAAAACAAAAGTTCAATTCATACCTGATAATCAAAACAGAGAAACCTATAGTCCATGAAACAATGTTAGCGTATAAGTTGCACCCTCCTTGGCTACCAATCATGGTTATATAAGATGGTAGGATAATGCCAAGATCCAGCAACAACTAAACGGCTGAAAGTATCCCACTTCTGCCACACAGGAAAACTTTCATAGTATAAAGCGAAGATAACAATCATTCTCCATTGTAATTTATTATCCATTATAAAACATTCAGCACAATATTTTATTTAGTTTACCACTGCTGTAAATGTTTAGGAGAGTGGCTAATCTTCACCAATATCTCCATAAGCATCAACCTGGGTGCATCACAGAAAACAAACTAACTCAAAGTTCAGAAGAGATACTTTAAAGATTGGAGCATTTACAAGATGGACTGAAATATTGGGTCTTTTCTCTGCTACCAACCAATTTAAAAGTGAACCCATTGGCCCTTTCTGGCAATACCAATGCTGTACATTTCAGAAAATGGAACCAATAATGCCCTGGAAGATCATAGACTCCATGATGACGTACATCATTATTAGGACATTGTATGGATGAGAAAAAGATGGCTGGTACTATACCACCTTCCTAGGACCATTCCTTTTCAAAGCACAGAATAAATGGCCTGTAAGCACTCCAATGAGCCACAGTCTCACTTTTAAACTGAACAAAGGAGAACGGAGAAAGCCCTTTGACTGTCTGATAATCCAGTTTGTAACTACAAATACCACGAGAAAATAATTTCTCTTTCTCCACTCAATGAAAGTTCCTGAATTTGCCTCTCCTACCATATGTATATTTATCTTCTCCTTCTATTTATTGCCAGTTTAATGGAGAATAACTGAGATAACAATATTGTAGTTTAAAGAACAATGACTGCTAGAATAAACAAGTGCTGAGACCATGAACAGAAAAAATGTCTGAAGACCGAGTAATAAAAAAACTGATGATTTTGCATATATTTGATTGAAATGTCAGATGCCCTATTAATGATGCTTCATCTGCAGCCTATGATTCATTAACGCATGCTATGATAGCCTTTTTCTGAATGCAATGGGGCAATAATCTGCATACAACAGCAATGACTTTTTTTCCCCCAAAGCCTTTCATTAAGGAAAAAGGAGAGAAAGTCAATAGCTAACATTTTTTTAAATTTTTGGAACAAGAAATATCTTGGTGTTTGGAGGTACACAAATCTGTAGCATTCATTTAGGGAAAATAATATGATTGTATAATTTAAAAAAGAAGAAGGAACACATTATTAACCACTATCATCCCACAGAACATCTGACAGCAAATCTTATACTGAATATCAAACATGGCTCTTGCAGAACAGTTAGTATCTAAAATAAGGATAAGAGTACTCAGTCACTGCTTGGGAGGTGTTGAAATGACTTGGGGTTATGCCAGAAACTGTCCTTGGTACTCTTCATCTCAGGACATTTTCAGAAGCTGCAACAAGCTGATGTTGTTGACTCAAATTTCTCAACACTCAAAACAGTTTTCTGATTTAACCATTAGATTAGAACATCCACCCAGCTTTCTCCAACCTGATACTCTTTAGCAACTTCCATGATCCACAACCTATGAGGTGGATGAGTGGCAATTCTGGAAATGCTATTTCCAACTCATACAGAGTATCATGGGTTACGATAGTCTAGATTAGATCTTGTTTCACAAAGAATCTTCGCAAAAGTGAAAAGATCATACATGGGACATTGCAAGTCTTCTGATCGTACCCCAATCTAATCTAATTGGTTTAATAGCCAATTTTAATTTTACTTTTCCTCCTCATTAAATATCAGTTTCACAGAGTTGCAGAGGTGTTTTGACTCAACAACAATATTTAGAAAGTCAAAAATTAAAGCCTTTAAGTAACTGGTAGCAATTGTATCTAAGCATGAGATCATACTGCTGTCTGATGTTTGATCATTTCTTTTAAAATGATTGTTACAATGGCTTTTTGAACTTCTTAGGCAGGAAGACAGCTCAGGGGGAGGCTCAACTAACCACCTTTCAAAGGCATAATATCCACACAGCATTTAAAGTTGTTCTGTTAAGGAGTCCTAGTGGTACAGTGATTAAGTGCAATATCGCAGGCAAATTCTGCCCAAAGTCTAGAGTTCGATCCTGACAGGGCCCAAGGTTGATTCAGCCTTCCATCCTTCCAAGGTTAGTAAAATGAGGACCCAGATTGGTGGGACAGTATGCAAATAATGCTTACATTTGCAAACTGCTCAGAGAGTGCAATGGGGTGGTATATAACTCTAAATGCTATTGCTATTCTGAGACCTGGAAGCTACTTTTTGCCAGTTGTTGATAAATATGAGAAAGCCACTCAGAGAACTTTTCAAATGAGGACAATCATGTATTAAAATTCCTTTGTTCTTTACATAATTTGCATCTAATTTCCCTTTATATATTGTGTTCAAGTTAACCAGAATCCTCTGCCTGTGATTAGGGCTGTCAATTAAAATGGTTAATCTATCACCTGTCTTTTAATTGAACTATTTAAATAAATATTCATATTACCAAATATTCTCTCTAACTATAATAGTCCTTTAATGTTATGGAGATGAATTGGCAAACAATATTTTGTTGGTATTAAAATAATAGGGTTTTTTTGGGGGGGGGAGGGAGGGTTGTTGGAAAACCATGACACTCATTATTTGAGCAAAATGTCTTTTTGGGGGTGGAGATAAAAAATAAATTGCAACCATAATCTTGGGAACTATTTAGAAACCAGCAAAACCCTGAAGTGCTGCTCCGGATGAATGTTCATCAAATAATAATACTCATAAAGGAGGATGGAGCTTAACAAGGAAATTTGCATGGTAAATGCTTCAAATTCCTAAACATCTGAACAGTGTTCACACTGAATCTAAACACCATCATCAAAGTAAACACCACAACCACTACCATCCTATTTTAACTAGGCACGGTTGTTTTATGTTCACTGCGGTTGAAGGAAACCTACCACCGTTTCATATTGGAACATGAAACAGCAACTGACTTAGGATATAAATTAACACAAGAGTTTTTTAAAGTTGAGTTTTTCCTTCACATTTAAAGCAGATAACTCCAAGATTTTTATTTATTTATTTATTTATTTTGGGTTGTTATTGGAAGCATTTTAAGACATTTCCTTTAAAGCTGTAGTGAAAACCTCAGACCAGAAGGCATCCTCTGTATTGTTGGACTTCAATTCTGGTCACCCTCAAAAGAATATGGCGGTGGTCGTAACGATGCCATGAGGAGTGAAGGCATATATTGCATATACTTTTTGGTATGAGTAAGCTACATAAAATAGGCAAAAAAAGACACCCCAACCTATTTCTTGCTTCTCTATTTAACAGCATCAGAAATAGGTGACCTGAATGAGTATTCAGTCTGAGATCAATTATCAAAGAAAACCGTCATGCTCAAAAGGCTACCCCCTAAAAGGAAAGGGGAGATATCTAGAAGAATTGCCTGTGGTACATTCTAAAGCAACTCAGAGAGTTATTCTCAGCATGGAGAATCAAAAAGCTCTGGGCAAAAGATTAACATTATAAAAGCAGCATCTCATGGGAATAGAACAGCTTCAGGTAGACTTCTGTATAATCTTCGGGATAAGAACAAAGTAGGGATGAGTTCTCAAAGATAAGGCTCCTCTCAACACAGTCTCTACAACACTCTGGCAAAAAAAAAAGTTTCAAACTACTTACTGTTTGGATCTACATTTTCACAAAGTTCTGTTTTTGCTTCCCCATTGGGCCTGTCGCTAGTTTTGTGTGATAGTCGTGATGACATGGTGGCTGCTGTCACTACTGCTTTGAAGCTGCGTTTCCGCTTTTGGACGTTTAGTTCAGGATGAAAGATGATGATATAAACTTTCGGCATGTAAAGCATCCCCAGGGCCACTGAAGCACTTAAGTTCATAGATATTGTAAGGGTGGTGGTTTGTACATAGACCTAGAAGACAGAATAGGAAAAGACACACCATTGAAAAACAAGGAGTGGGTGAGTGCAATAAGTTCAACAACGGAGGTGCCTTTTATGCGATTCCAAACAGATCTTCGGTATTCCAAATTCCTCATCAATAACCATTTGTCAGACGCTCATGTTATTTAGGTTATGTGTGGACTTTTGGTCTACACAATCTATCTGAGGCCATAGTGACAGGGGGAAAAAATGACAGAAATACTTCTTAAGCTTGGTACAAAATTAACTTGATATTGTAAGTGAATTTACTCAGTAAGTTTTCATAGGTGAAAAAATGTTGTTGTTTTTTTGTTGCTGTCAATTATAAAATTAACACATTTGTTTCCATTTTGGCTTAGACACTGTCCAAATATACCTGTGTTTTTCTAATGAATATGTTTTCAACTGAGATTGAAACATTTAAATAGTTGGTATCGAGAATTTTTTTTAAAAAGAGAAGTATAAAAAACTTAACCAACAGAATTTGATTGGAGTGATTGACAAGGCTCTAATGGACTGAAATGGAGAGTTCCCTTCTTCCCTAAAAGCTTTTTCCCAATCAATGCCCGTAGTTAAACCCAGCCCTCATTATAAAACAATATGGATTCCATTAATGATTATTTGAGGAATATTTCCCATATATCCTCTTAGAGGGCATTTGCAAATGACAAGAACGTGTGCATGTGTGTGAGAGAGAGAGAGATTGAAAACCTAAATTCTGGGGGAAAAGATCTTATGGACATTTTCAAAACATAGCTGCTATTGTATGCAAAAACCACGAGTTTCTAAGAACCATATAATTCAAGAAAAGGGCCATTTAAGTCATTGAGTTCAAACCCCTTCTCAGTGAAGATATACAAATAAAGGCATTCTTTTTTTTTTTTTACATTATAGCTTAGCAATTGGTTCCACTGTAGAACTAAAGTTTTCTCTAACATTTAATTGAGTTCTTCTTCTTCTTTTTTTTTTGTAATTTAAGAATACTATTCTGTTTCTTATACTCTGAGACAAAAAAGAATAATTTGGCTGTACATAGCATCCCTTCACATTTTAAAAGCACTAACATATTCCCTTCAGAAATCTATTGCCAAGTTTAAATTTTCTCAATTTTCTATTTCTCACTATAAAATTTAGTTTCTTGTCCTCTGGTCATCCTCACTGCCCTTCTCTCAACTTATTCTAGTCTCTCTGATTTTTTCTTAAAACGTAATGCCCCAAATGAACACTGTTCCTATAGTGAGTGCTGCAGAATTAACTTTTCATAATTTGGAAATTATGCTATGATTGATGCAATCTAAAATTGTTTTTCCATTTTTAGCAGCTATGTCACACTAACTTCTTTTGCTAAACCATATATGTATATTGTGCGCCAATGTATTTGATTTCTTTAACTTAAATGAATAATTTTATGTTTGTTTCATCCTTTTATTTTCAGTTCAAATTTGCTAAAGCAATTTTTAGATTTGTTTTTATCTTTCACTATCCCACTCGATTTTGAGCCATCTACAATCTCATCAGCATTTTTCATCTTTTTGTCCAAGTTATTACAGTAAATATTTCAGATTTGCAGCTTTAGGACCAAATCTGATGGAATTAAGTCAATACTTCCCCCAATTTGATGAGAAAACATTGATCAATAACTTTTTAAGTACAGTTTCCAAGCTAACTGGATTTACTTAATGGTATCCACCTATTTTAGTTTCTAAGTGGTTTCTAAGCATACAATTTGCCTTTTTACAACAGTTAATCTCTGGTTTGACATTTGTTTGCAGTGTTTGCTTGTCTGTTTTTAATTTAATATATACATGGATATATATTACACAGGATACAGGATATCATGTTAAGCAATGTAAGCAATTTGAGAGAAATCAATATTAAACAACATGAAACCAAGTATCCAAAGACTCTAATCAACCAGTCATCACACAAAGAATTCAATGTGTCATTTCATACAGGCTTGGAGAAAGACCCAGGACTCATTTAAATAAGGCTATTGTGTGTGTATGGGGTGGAGCTGTACAAATCTCTGGGTGGGCAGTTCCCAGAGAATGCCAAATCTGCCCAATCATATGAGATGTTTAATTATAGGAGACAGATACCCACCCACCCACCCCAATAATTGACCTATGCCATGTGGGCCTTTATAGGTGATAACCAGCATCCTGAATTATATCCGAAAGTCTATTTGTAAGTAATAGACTCAAAAAGAAGCAACATTATGACATGGCCATAGGTGCCTGTTAAAGCTGCTTTTTAGGACAGCTGCAGCTTCTAAATTGTTTTCAAGGCCAGCATATTGCAGTAATTTGCACTGTGGTTGTCTTAGGGTCTCATAGTCTAGCTATGGACTCTACTGCTGCAAAAAATAAATTTGTGTGAAGGCCTACCTGCTCCTTGACCAAGACCTATACATCTAAGGAAACCCACACGTTGTGTACCAGTCCCAAAGACCTAATCATGCTTGAAAATGAAACATCCTCACACTCATGTGATCCATAGGATCACAACCACTCCATTTTAGGGGTCAGCTTGAGTCCATTCCTCGCCATCTAGCTTTTTAGTACCTTCTTAGTTCAAATTCATGTATTGTACTTTTTGTCAAGATTTTGTTGTTCCAAAAGGATGTTCCAGAATTTCAGAACTCTAACCACCTACTCCTCTCAATAACATCTCTTCTGCACATTGAGTCTGTCCAATGCATTATTTTGACTGCAGCCAAAATAATGAGTCTTAATTTTTGAAAAATCAAGGAAAGCAAGGTGGACATCCTACAATTCTTTGCCAGACACTTTTTAAGCCCTCTTGTTATCCTCTTGGATCTCCTTCTAACCATACTTCCAAATTTCAGTGTCATAAAGGAAGAAAATTAGAAGCCTGAGTCACCCTATGTAGAGATGATAAACCCATATTAGAATAAGCACTAAACTAAATTATCCCAGATAATATTTTTAAATTGATTCTCCAATCTCTCTCACTCCTCAAAATGAAAGACCAAATAACAACGATCATCCTAGCCTTATCTATAGGCATGAAGTATTAGATACATTTCTCACCACCATATCTTAAGAAGGAATTATTGAATTGGAAAGGGTTCAAACAAGAGTAATCAGGAGCATTTAGGGGTGGGGGTTATCAAAACAGTCAAGATGGCGGCCAGAAGCCCACAATTTAAACTGCCTTCCTTTTTGACATGATTAAAGTGCAAAAGCAGCTGTCCTAAATGAAAGATTACAGCAAGTAGCTCCTCAGTTTGCAGTGACATCAGGCTAGCAAACTTCTCAAATGCATTTAGTTGGTCATTGCATAACTCAAGGGATAGACTAAATGGGACTCTTGTTATATCCATCAAGGTTAATTTTATTCTTATTTTATGCATAGCTGAAGGACAATAGGAACTCATTCTATCAATGTGACAATGGTCATAGTGTAGGTCAGTGGCTGCTATTAGATGGCTTCAAAATTTCCTTCCTACAGTGTTCTGCATTTGGAGAGCTTGTGATAGAATAGTGCTTTACAAAATGGCTATGGGAAGATTGAAGCAGCACATGGAAAAAACAGTATTTTTTTTAAAAAAAATGTCAAAACCACACACGTTATAATTCTTTCCTGGTACAGAAATGTGAGTCAAGAATAAATTCCAGCTCATTCATTCTTTTCCTTTCATTTCTAAAAGAGAATGAACATTCTAAGGGACCAAACCAACGAAGCACTAAAACATGATTTTAACTTCCATCAAGTTGAATAAATCCTATTCTAAATCTTCTTATAGGCTAAGAATTAAGTGCCTGAATGGGTCACCAACCTGTACAAGCATATAGGACTAAGGATGAAAAATTAGTAAATCATGTTGCAGATCACAGAGGCTTTATGATATTTTGCAAGCTTCATCAACTTATTTAATAGTTTAATCAATTAATGCTTTAATTGCAGATTAAAATTTGTCCCTCATTTATTATTTCATCTGGTTTATAGAAGTATGTTAATTCATTCTTGCATGTTCCAAATATAAATGAACACGAAACTCAGACATAACTGTCCTTGAAATTTGAAGAGCAGGCTAGCAACTATTTTGCATTTGAGGACAGCTTTGTTCAAATATTACCTCAAATTATACATTAACATAAAAAGAATAAATTCCTATGAGTTGTAAGCTTGTAATTTTACTTTTTCCCCCTTCTCTGGAACAGCTACACTGAGATGAGAATAGCCTCCATACTCATTTTAAGATGATTTCAGTGCCTGAAATGGAAATTAATATCAAAGAAGAGTCAGTAGCCAAAGTGCTACATGCCAAGAAAATGATAAGGATATGACTGTAATTTTTAGACTTTGGGATGACGGATGATAAAATCCCTCAATCCAGGAGTATGATTGTAGTTAGTGGAGAAGAACCTTGAAATTCATGAATTGATTTGGAAATGATAACATAATGAGGCCAAAGCCTCAAGGGAATTACTAATAGCACCAGATTTTTAAAAAGGATCCTTTGTTTGACTAAGACACCCACTGTTGGAACAGGAACTATGGGAAGTCCCTGTTTGGTATGAACCAAAGAAAACTTGAAATGGTCACTGTTACGTATTGAATACATATAGTTTTGCTAAAGTAAAACTAACCTTTAGATGACCCTAACTGTTAACTTCGACTGTTTTGGAGGGAAACTTAGAACATTCATATTTGGGCGGGCTTTTTCAAGTATTATGATTGGTTGAGGCCCTGTGGACCCGGAGTATAAATTACAGGGATTTGCTTGTTGTTGAGAGTTCCAGTTGAGTCAATAAATGCTGTTGTATCTATGCTATCTGTTCTTGCCTACCACATCCCACAACATAATAGTCACTCCCGAGACGAAGTGCATTAAATTCTTCAGGCTGCTTCAGGAATTTGTGAATGTAGGTAGATTGGAATGGGCTACTTTATATCAGATAATTATATGATATTCAAGACATGAGATCATAGGAAGGAATGGACTGGCAATGATACTCAAAGAGACATTGTTACAAATGTGCTAATTTGTAACTAAATAAATGACAGGACTGTATCAGAATTGATGGTTGTCTAATGAACATCAAATGTTACACAAGGGTATGGTTCTGCAACAGACAAAATCCTGCAAAAGCAGCGAGGAATTCAATGGCTAATTGCAAAACCTGGGAAATGAAATGGCTAGCAAAAACATAATCTTTTTGGACCCAATCTGAGGACCCAGATTGTTGGGGGAAATATGCTATTTAGTATACTGTCTTTGGTGTAAGACGCCCAGAGTCCTCGGAGAGTAGGCATCATAGAAATATTATTATTATTATTATTATTATTATTATTATTATTATTATTATTATTATTATTATTATTAATAATAATAATAATAATAATAATAATAATAATAATAATAATCTTTCTAATTAGCATTGCAGTGCAAAATATTCTGTAAGCTGCATTGAGTCGCCATGGGCGAATAAGGTGGCAATATAAATTCAATAAATAAAAAAATAAAAGTTTAAGAAATGGAGCAACCTAACATTAAAGAAAGATTTGGATTAAATAAAAACAATAATGCCAATTACATATTGATAGGCTTTTAAGAGACCTCTTTGTTCATTGCCAGTATGTGGTTTAAATAACAAACCATCTACTCAGAAACTCAGCATCTTTAGAAGAGCAACACTGCAATAAAATCATAGGACACAAAATGAAAAAGTTCATTTGGTGTAATCAGCCAGGAGACTTCCATATGCAGCTTGTTGTCAAATGTACAAAATAGGTATGTCAGCAAGATTTGGTCTGGTTTACAATTGGCCTTGTGAAAAGGTTAGTTTTGTTTTTACCTTTGGTTTTATTGATTCGTTTGAGCTGGCTAGGATTATTATCTGAGATAAGTGGTCATATAACTTCTATTAATCAATAAATAAATCACATGCAGTCAAAATATATCGGTTCTATAAGAAATGGAGTTGATATGCTTATCTTAGGTAATAAAATACCCCAGGATTTATGGAAAGCAATAGGGAACTCTCTTAAAGCTGAACTGGAGAGCAACGCAAGTAGGTTTCAAGTGCAAGGAAAAATGGATAATGAAAGTTTGGGTCTACTAAGATATTATAAGAAAGACATGACTGGAAAGTATGGAATCAAATGAGAGTGCCAAAAGTTTGAGATACGTGGATGGCACCCTTTTGTTATTCAAAATAAAAGATGGAAAAGACCCTATTATAAAAATAAAACTGAAACACTTCTACATACATACCAAGGGTGGGTTCTAATTTTTTTTTACTATTGGTTCTGTGGGCGTGGCTTATTTTGTGGGTGTGGCTTGGTGGTCAGTGACAGTGGGTGTGGCTTGATGGTCAGGTGACTGAGTGGGTGTGGCCAACTCAATGTCACTCATGTCAAGGAGTGCCTCACCTGGCCCCTCCCCTCCCAGCCATTCCTTGTCACACTCAGCCTCAACGTATCTATAGTTCTGTAAACGTATGTATAGTTCTGTTCATCTTTTTTTCAGCTTTATTATCTATATACTATAGATGCGCTTTCATGGACCACTGAAAGGAGGAAATGGCTCACATGCTTTGCCCAAGAGTGTGATAGGCAACAGGCTTTTAAGGGGCTGCCAGAAAGAAGGGGGGGGCAATGTATTTTCTAAAGCACCAGAAGGCAAAACAAGAAGCAATGGATAGAAATTGAACAAGGAGAGAAGCAACCTAAAACTAAGGAGAAACTTCCTGACAGTGTGAATTAATAAAGGTACAGAAATATTTCAGTCATAATTTCACATATAAAATATCCATTCGTGTAATACAACCTGCATATTGTTCAAAACACTCATTAGTATTATGGCTGATGTTTGACAGCAAGCCTAAAAGTCAAAGATTACAAGAGTGCTCCTTTCCCTGTATGTACACAAAACACCACATACCAGGAATAGCATATTAAGATGGACTTACATACCAATTATACTGTTCCCTTTCAGGATAAACAACATTATACAGAATGCAGAAGCTGGGGAAAATACCCATGTTTGGAAAAATTGAGCTGTGTAGAAGATGGGAAAGATCATGTATAGATTGGATTTTTGAGAACAAGGTCATTTTCAGAATATTATAGAAATTGCTACAGTATAGATTAGCAATTGAGGGCAGGTCAAAATTGAAGGTATTTTTCCTACAACATTAGGGGCTCAGCTTTACTCAGAGATCATTCTAATCCTAACAAACTCTGAGTCAATGAAGAACAAAAAAATATAATTGTTGAAGATCATCTAGTCAGCTTAATAGTAGAATAGCTATTTAATGTGGATCTCCTTACCTCTAATTCAATGTTCTTCCCCTACTATACAATGTCTTAGAATCAGAAAGATTTGCCTTCACATACCCAGGGCTCAAGTCATACAGGATATAATTAAAGAAAGAAAGTTTCTCTAACTTTAGAGAACTTTAACAGTACCCAAAATAAGCAATTAATTGCTATAGAGCACAGTCCCCAACCTTTCCAGTTTGGCAACCCAGTGGTGTGTGTGTGTATGTGTGTGTATCAGGCATGTGCATGTGCCCATGTGTGCACAGCTCCATTTGTGCAAGTGGTAGTACATGTACCCATTGCGCCCATGAATGGAGCATCATGAGTGAGCACAAGTGCTATCCACTCACGTGAATGGAGCTTCACACATGCACTCATGCAGCCCAGTTTCTAAAAGGCCGTGGGCTGGTAGTGGCCTGGGGGTTGTAGAGGAATGCTTTCTAGAGAATGTGGCAGCTTCTTAGCTTAAACCTCCAGAAACAGGGGAGAGACTATTAGAATCTGCCCCAGGAGCATATTCTCATTCCTGCCACTTCCATTGGACTGAACATTTGAGTTTTTACTGATTTTTTTTTCTTCACACATACAAACACCAGGGATGTCTCCAGTATGTCATATCCTATTCAGATGCTGGCACTATTTCAGCATAAACATTTCTATGCAGAAGGGATTTTAAAGCTGTAAATACTATTCCAAGGTCACATTTTACTATTGTCTCCATCAAAGAACAACTGACTTTTTGTACTAACACTTTTTTAAAAAAAATTTTATTATATTTTATTAATATAATAAAAGAATAAAGATTTTTTTTTCCTTTTTGTACTAACACTTTGAAAAGAAATATAAAGGAATGCTTACTTTTTGTTCTTAATGATTTCCATCAGTTAAGGTCTTTTGATAGAAATTAATAGCAGAAACAGCTGCCTATTCATGGGCTCTACGAAAACATTGGATTTTTGTATTTGTTTATTATTTAAAGACTCAGGTATCCTGCTTTTAAAAACCTAATTCTTACCTAATTCCTTTATGGCAAATTTATTGCCATAAAGGAATACTGATAAAGCAGTAATAAAATACAGTGGTTTTACTAAGGATTTATAAAACGGTACTAATATTTTACTTGATTTTGATTCTATGCCTCTGTTTATACAACTAAGGATTGTATTAGCTTTTTTGTCTGCTACTGCACACTGCTGGCTCATGTTTAAGAGATTGTCCACTAGGATTCCAAGGTCCCTCTGATAATTACCATTTTTGAGCCAGGTTTTGCCTAATCTGTACTTGTACCTTTGATTTTTCCTGCCTACGTATAAAACCTTACAATTCATGTTGTTGGATAGGGCCCATTGTTCAAATCTGTCAAGACCTTTTTGGATCCTGAGCTTGTCTTCTGGGGTGATGGCTATTCCTATCATCTTAGTGTCATCTGCAAATTTGATGAGTTCCCCTTCTATTCCCACATCTAAGATGAAGATATTGAATAGTACTGGACCTATGACAGAACCTTGTGGTACCCACTGCTTACTTCCCTCCATGTAGATGTAGTACTATTAAGGACTACTCATTGAGTATGGTTTGTGAGCCAGTTACAAATCCATCTGGTGGTGATGCTGTCTGTCCCACATTTTACCAAGAAGTAGGTTGTGATCTACTTTGCTGAATGCCTTGCTGATGTCTAAGTATACTATGTCCACAGCATTTTGTTTATCTACTAATTTAGCCACTTTTGAAAGAATGAAATAAGATTGGTTTAGCATGATCTAGAACTCATGCTGGCTTCTAGTTATAATTTTATTTGTTTCTAGATGTTCACAGGTCTATTGTTGTTGTTGTTGTTGTTGTTGTTGTTGTTGTTGTTGTTATTATTATTATTATTATTATTATTATTATTATTATTATTATTATTTTTCTCCAGTATCTTCCCAGGTATTGATGTTAGACTAATTGCTCTGTAGTTTCGTGGGTCTCAGGTTTTTGTTTTTGTTTTTGTTTTGAAGATGGGAACCACATCAGCTTTTTTCCAATCCTCTGGTAGTTCCCTGGTGCTCCAGAATTTTTTAAAGATATGGTACAATGGTTCTGAGATAACATCTGCCAGCTCTTTCAGAACTCTGGGATGTAATTCATCAGATCCTGGTGGTTTATATTCCTCAAGTTCATATTTGCATTATTTTTATCTTTCTAACTCTGGTTTGTTTGTTGCATTGTTAACTCTTAGACTGCATAGCTCCTTAAATATAGAGCTTTCAATATAGGACTGCCTCTGAATAAGAGGCGCATAGAGAATTCTATATTCAATAGAGGGATTTCAGAATTAATGAAATTATTTCCATTTTTCAGGCTCCATTTTTCATCTATGCTGTCATATTATCTTTAGTAAGTAGGGACATTTTATCTTTAGTAAGTGGGGATATTTTATCTATACTTCCATCTTTATAAATTACTTTTGGAAACATATATTAAATATAGATAAAATAAACTGTAGGAATATATAAATAATATCTCTCTTGTGCCCCTTTTCTCTCCCTCTCTCCCTCTGCCTCTCTTTTTCTTTGTGGATGTTTTAATTTTTTCCTTAATTACACTATATTTAAGGCTTTTGTTTTGCTTTTGTTCTGGAATTCCTTGGCTTATATTTTCAAAAGTGCAGTGCAGCTTTTAAAACAGAAGTGGTAAATGAGCACTCTTAACTACCTGCACTGTTGCATTCTGCAGCAATTCTGCAGCAATTACAGCTTCTGAATACCTTCAAGGGCATTGCAAAGAGGAAACTTTGCAGTAATCCAAATAAAGAAGACCAAGGTACAATTGTGCTGCCCCACTCACTCACACATACATGTCAGTGTGGTTTATGGAGAGTCTGGTATTCCCCAGCAGTTCTCTTCTCCCGACTTTTGAATTGTTCCAAACAAAGCCAGTCACAAGCAAGCCCAGATTAATCCCCCAGGCAATGGACAATTAGTCCATAAAACAAAACTGCTCAAACAAGTAAGTCCAATAAATAAACATAAAGCCCCCAGGCAAAACCTGAAAGCACATCCACATTAGCTCACTGGTTATCGAAGTTCAGACTCTCAAAATTCAAGTAGAAAACACAAACAAACACACAGCCACGACCTGCACATGATGTTCCCAGCAACATCTCTGTCTGCCATGCTAAATAGCTTCTTGGTACAGTCCATAAAGAGGAGCAGGGCCTTCTCCCAAGCAATCTGGCAGACCTCCATTTCTCTGCCCTGCATGCTCTGAGATCCACCATGGCAGGCAGCTCCTCCCCCTCCTCTTCACTGTCCTGCAAGCCTGTAATTCTCTTTCTGCTGGCCATTCAGGGTCAACAATTAACTCCATTCCTGATGTGCCAGGAATGAGCTCGTTCTCCCTCAAGCTGGCCTCCAAGGAAGAGTTGGAGGAGTTGTCCAAGGGAGACGACAAGTGACTGAGCAGGACCTCATGATCCATTAATAGGTTTGATTTATAGGCCTTCAGAGATTTCTTTCAATTTGCAAGTCTTTTATGGTTTTCAACCACTTTTACATTTCTTAACATAATGGGGGATAGGGGAAGAAAACCGATTCACAAATAAACATTAGAATAGCTTCCTATGCTGTTTGGCTGCCGCTATTTTATTTTATTTTATTTTTTTGATTCAGAGGCAATAAGCAGTCCAGTATGGATAATCAAGGCTTTACTCCAAGACAGTATGAGAAACAAAGAAGAAACAATAAAATATAGCTTACAAAAATACAACACTATGCCTAAAGAAGCAATGACATCTTACTAACATCTCCCATTCAAAACAAAAACCCAACCAATGATGGACCCCTTTTCCAAGCCAGTAGGTGTGCAGGTTAGTTCGGCTCTGATATTTGTTTTATAGGGATTTGTGATTGGTTTATATAGAACACAGTCAATAATGAATCCACCTGTACATGACTGATCATTTTTGCCAAGGACAAGGAGGCTGGGTATATCCCATAAACATGTCCATCTACTCATCCCATCCCATCTCATCTCATCTCATCTCATCTCATCTCATCTCATCTCATCTCATCATCTCATCTCATTCTTGACAGTGTTCATCTACCTATGCCAAGAGAAAGGCTACGCCAAGAGCAAAAAGTATCTAGTTTATATAAAAGGTACTTTTTCAAAAGGCAACTGGACTTCCTTTGTTTTTCCTTGAAGATGTTTTGCTTCTCATCCAAGAAGTTTCTTCAGTTCTGACATTCTTGGATGAGAAGCAAAACATCTTCAAGTAAAAACAAAAAAAGTCCAATTGCCACTTGTAAAAGCATCTTTGGGACAATCATGACTTGGATGACTGAGAATCTCTATCAACATTTTTATATCGGAGAGTTATAGCCAAGAACGGAGAAGATCATACCACCCTATCAAGATGTTTTATGCCAAGACTGAACAGGTCAGATCAATAAAGTAGCTGCTTGAGGTTAACTGATATAGTGTGCTAAATACTCAAATATATTTCACTGTATAGTTATTATATAGAAGTATAGAATTATATCAATGTAAGGGGAAGAGTGCACACCACTGTCCATTTCCTCTTTGCCAGTTTTCCAGAAATTCCACCATTACTACACTTCCCAATATATTTTGTTTGAGTACCACTAGGAGCCATATATCTGGAAGCAGTAGGTAGATCATCTACCCACATGATCTTGCATTAAAAACACTGAACTACAGGAAGAAAAGTTGTGTTTTGTTTTTTAGGATATTTCTTTTTCAAAATAAATACATAAATCCTAACTAAATAATAAAAACATTTTGTGCATATTTTTTTTTTAATGAGATATCTGAAGGTACAAGAGGTAGAATGTAGGGGAAATAATACTCTGCTTAAGTATAAGCTAATAGAGAGTGCAACAACACCATTTTATGAACATTGTTTGTCTTTTTAAATGCACATCTGTAACACTTAATTCTGAAAAGTTAAAACCCCTTTTGCCATATTTATCACCACAATTATGACTTTTTCCATTTTATTTATGCATTTAATTCTACATTTCTCTCTCTCTCTCTCTCTCTCTCTCTCTCTCTCTCTCTCTCTCTCTCTCTCTCTCTCTCTGAAATAACCATTCTTTGGATAATCAAGAATACAAAGAAAATCAGTTATAGTAGGAAGGTAGAACTATGTAAACTAAAGGCAATATAGACCACTAGGTCCCAAAAGTAGATTTCAGAAACATTCCCAAACTGAGATTGCCACCTGAAAGATCTTACTCTAGCCCTCAACATCTGATGAAGACAAGCAGAAAGTGCCTTTCTTGAAATGTTCTGAAGGTCCAAGTATATCAATAGTTTAGGTAACCAAGGCTCAAGTAATATTCTTGCATTCCAAACGTTATTGTATTCACATCTATGTGCAAAGGGGTTAGTGATTAATAATCCTGATATTTGAATAATATATTTCAAATAATATATTATTCATGATTTCCATGTATGACTTTTTAAAAATTTTACAGTCACGTGACATCAATACTAGCCTACTGAGATTTGTAGTTGCTATAGTTTAAAGTGGCAATTGAGTTACAGAGTTATGCTAAGTTGATTGCTAGCCTGCAATGAAGTTCAGTGAGTTTTACCAATGACTAATGATGGTTCCCCAGGGGACATTTGATAAACAAATGACAGTAGTTATGATGATTGAAGCTATTACTATACAGAATAACAAGGCATGCAAATAGCCTCTATAGGTTTCCATGGGAATGTCAAGGAAGCATGTTGCACCACCTGATTTTCAATTCAATACTGTGTAATTAAAGAAAAAGCAATCTTCTTTTTTAGGTAAAAGAAAATGACAGCAAGCTATTTTCCCCACACTTACTTCTTTAATACTTGGTAAGGCTGTGGGTCCATGCTGAATGTACTAATTTACTATTAAGCTAAAGAAGCCTTGTACTGAAACTGTATTAACAAGCTGTTTCGTGATGAAGAAAAGATTTGGCCAAACACAGACTAAAGAAGTGTAGACCATAAAAATATTTCAAACTCTGATCCTATATATGAATATTGTATATGAAGCTCCATTAATAATGGAATTCATAATAGCTGGTCTTACTTCTCAGCTCCATTGGTGTCAGCTTTACCCACCTTTATTCTTCACTCTTGAAAGAATGACTTGAAAGCTTTGTATTAACTAAAATGGGATTAGAGTTCCCACTGATTATCTTTTAGTTTAAAAAGATGGAGTCTGCAGCCTTGAGAGATTAAAGATTTTGAAAAACAATAAACAAAAACATGCAGTCTCATAATTCAGCTCTTTATGTCTCATATTCAGCTCTTTAAGTCTATGTAGATACTCAGTCATTCAGGTCATGGTTGTCCCAAAGGTGCCTTTTCAAGAGGCAACTGGACTTTCTGGTTTTTCTTTGAAGACATTTCGCTTCTCATCCAAGAAGCTTCTTCAGCTCTGACTGGATGGTAGGGAATGGAAGGATTTATACTCTTTGCAGACAGATGGTCATTTGCATTTTTTTAGTGGGTCGTTAAGGTCACTTGGAGGTTTATCTGTGTCATCAGGGTCACCTGAGTGGTGCAAATAGGTGTGGAGCCTTCTTGGAACTGTTGAAATGACTATGTTATAGATTGGAGATAGATGATGCTGTATCCCTTCCCCCTCTGTTGAGAGAGAGCTGTTCAATTTTGACATAGATGGCCTCTTTAACCCCTCTTCCAAACCAGAGGTCTTCTCTGTCCAAAATGTGGACTTTGCTGTCTTCAAAAGAGTGGCCTGTATCTTTTAAATGCAGATGTACTGCTGAATATAGTCCTGATGTGTTTGTTCTTCTATGTTGTGCCATGCGCTGGATTGAAAGAGGGGTTAAAGAGGCCATCTATGGCAAAATTGAACAGCCCTCTCTCAACAGAGGGGGAAGGATACATCATCATCTATCTCCAGTCTACAACACAGTCCTTTCAACAGTTCCAAGAAGGCTCCATACCCATTTGCACCACTCAGGTGACCCTGATGAAACATAAACCTCCAGGTGACCTTAATGACCCACTAAAAGAATGCAAATGACCAGCTGTCTGCAAGGAATATAAATCCTTCCATTCCCCACCATGCAGTCAGAGCTGAAGAAGCTTCTTGGATGAGAAGTGAAATGTCTTCAAAGAAAAACCAGAAAGTCCAGTTGCCTCTTGAAAAAGCACCTTTGGGACATTCAGCTCTTTACTTTACATTACTTTCTTTTCTTTTTTTCTTTTCCAGAAACTACTGCAACTATTTCAAGAGCAGATGTACCCAACCGTAGGTGTCATATAGACATCATTTTTCTCCTATGGCAGAGCTAACCCATTTTGATGCAAAAATAGAGCAGAAGTACATTGTGAAAACAGGAGGATTGAAGGATGTAGTTGGAGAAATTCTGCTGAGCTAAGCTGCATAACAGTAACTCAAAGATGAAATGAATATTAAATCTGACTGCATAGAACCCAGAATCTAATTTGATGCAAAATAAGCAAAGAGTTTGCGACATCTCTGAAATGTACTACCTTTTTATAGCTCAATGTAAGTTACCTGCCAAGGTAACGTGGGAAAAATTAATCAACCTGGAAAGATACCAGCTTCTTGGAAACAGTAGCAGTGACCTGTTCTGCCTTACAGAACAGTGAAGAATGGGGATAGCTTAATACATAATTAGTACACAGAGCTGAGCTGCATTTGGTGAATTGAATTAAGAAAGGAAAGGCAGGGAATTAGGAAGGCAATATGAGTAATTATCTTCATCTCAAGCACTTATCTGAAGACTGCAGATAATTATTCCATAGAAATCCACACAGAGGGTTCCTCATTCAAATCTGTGCTTTTATCTTTCACGTGACATACACCACCATCACCACATCTCTAAAATGTTATTTTTAATAGTGTAAGCCATTATTACTCTTGATTGAATTTCTTTATACTTTCCTGGAATAGGGAAAAGAAGATCTGATCTTTATCTGAAAAGAAGCCTTGTGGAAGGTTCCTTTGTGCTTATATGAAAACTGCCTGAAGTAATAATTCGTAAGATCAGAGGATACCCTCCTCTTCCTGGGCTAGTCTTACCAAGAAGAGAGCTTGTAATCTGTAGACTCTTGTGACATGGAATTTACTTTTATCAATTACAGGCTTCATCTTGCAACGTATTAATTGTCATGTTGAATAAATTTCATTGAGCAATGCGGAAATCTTGGATACATTTATGGCAGAGGAAAATTAATTAGCTGTCAAATAGACCTAAGCAGGTGATGAATGCAGGCAACATTCAAAAACAAAACAGTAAAACTGAAAATCCCTTTTTCATGAATATGTATAATTTCTCATTCCGGCAAAGTATCTGTCATAAGACTCTTCATAAAGTATTTTAACAGGGAGTCGTTTGCCTAGGGCAAATGTGGTAAACACCTGTTTTTCTACTTCTGACAGTCTGAAAAGGGACAGATGAGCTTTATAAATGAATTAGTATTTTATTACTTCCATTAACTAATTATATTGTTATCTGTGATGGGAAATCTTTGCCATGCCAGCAATCCAACAGAAAGGTAAAAAGGTAAAGATAAAGATTTCCCCTGTCTGGTTGTGTCTGACTCTAGGGCGCAAAACGTGCATGTGATTCTGTGACCCCACATTCTATCAATCTAGGCCATGCTTGATAAAAGCTTGTAGAATTGTTATGACATGTACAAACATCAGTTTGTACATGTCACAACTGATGTTGGGCTGGTTTTTTTTTTTTTTTTTGTCGGACACTTTTTTTAAAAAAAATGACTCTTAGGTGAGAATGGAAACAAGGCAAAAGGCAATCTGCAGATTGCTTTAATAATCTAATGTGAAGGTTGAGTGGCCACAGATGACCAATATGTAAGCAGAAAACAATCATTTAGGTGCCACAAATTTAAACCTTTGAGAGTATACAAATATTTTGTGTCTTCTGATTCATAATTGTCAGCAACTGTTGTATGTAGCTTCATTCATGCCTGCAGTAAAGATGCTATCAAGTTGTGGTCAAAAAGCTTGATAAACCTTCTTTTTTCCTCTGATTTTAATGTTTTTATATTAAATCTATACAAATTTTATATTAAATATAAAATCTCCATGCTTGTCTATTTATTTCTCCATCCATCAACTTCTGCAACCATTGATCCATCCCTTCCTATTTAGACTATGCTTGCTTACTCCTGCCCCCACTATATTTTGGGGTTTTCTCTGCCTCATTTCTTCCTGACTCTGATGCTCATGCAGTCATGACCTCTGAGTGAGCTAAGCTCAAATTGGTTTGAGACAATTATAGCTCCTCTCCAGATCTCTTTACTGAGCACAAAGAGTCTGGGAAAAGTAAGAGGTTGATGGGCATAGGGATGTAGTCATTATATGTTCCTTCAGCCTTTACTCTATGTCTAGCATTCATATTTCAATAGATTTCTGATTTACATTATTAATGAAATATTGTCATGTAGCTAAGAGAAAAAATGCCCTATATTTTTTCTTAAAACAGCAACATGCCTCCAAGCAGGAATGTAAAAGCTTTTCAGAAGACATTGGACATACTTTTTAAAACTATGTGAAGGTAAGCATCTTACTGGTCTCTCAGAGGAATATAACAATGTCAAAATTAACATCAATATTTGCCTTTGAAACCGCATGGTTCTTCTCTCCTATAAGAAATGTCATGGTCTCTGTTAAATATTAGTATGCTTTTTAAGATTGGAGCTAATAAAGACTGGCCCAATGTAATTTGCGGTGGGATTTTCAACAGTGGAATTTAAGGGAACATAACTAATAGGACAATCATGAGATACCATTTGGTGCAAATATGGCTCTTCATTTCAGCAAAAAAACAAACAAAAAAACACTTACACTAGGCATACTATATAAGCCTGGCGGGCAACAGTAATAAACTGAAGATGCAAAGAACACCAAGAAGTACAATAATTCTGATCAGTGCCTAAAGTTGCTTGGCACAAATGCTTCTCAAATTAAAGCTCTTGCTTGTAAGTCTTGAGCAATAGCAAACTTGCATGTTATACAGTAGTTGTGCAGGTTATGGGCTTCATGAAATTTCAGTATGTCCAGTTGCAGCAGGAAACACTGGGTCCCAAAAGAGAACATTGGGGTCACAATAGGAAAAATTACTACTTGCAGAAGACAAACTCAAGGGGAGATAAGGCCACCATAAACAGGTCCTCTAGGACTAATTTTCAATATCCCTTAAGTGTGAAAATATTTATCAATCCTAAAAGCATAATACGGGAACATGACCTTGACAGAGAAGTTTTCATGTTAAAAGTCTTTAAAAAATCTTAAGAGGACAAAATGACAAATAGGAGTGTTTGTAAAAACTATCTGAAATTAAATATTTATAGCATCAATAATCAGAGAAGCCTTTTTATTCCTCCATACTGGTTCACCTCCCCATTAGTCAAACAACCCCCCGTCCCATCACTACCACCACCACATGCAACCACACACAAAGAATTTTTTTTCCTTTTATGTTACATAATGATACTTGGATCTCTGAAGCACAGAGCAAAGCAGTGCTCTCTTTTTTTCTAACTAATATTCCAACAACAGTCCCTAGTTTTAGCCAAATCACTTCACATAATATTTTGTCCTTTAATGTAGTATATTGCATTAATGTTTTTTTAACTAAAATAACAGAATATAAAAAGTTAACAGACCAGTTAAAACTAATGTTGCATTTTCAGGGTATGAGGCTTTGAGAGTAGCTATAGTTATTTGTTAGTTATGCAGGACTGCATAGCAACATCCAACTGACCTGAGATAGACAGAG
The DNA here is from genome assembly GCF_059756535.1 of Pantherophis guttatus. Lineage (NCBI taxonomy): Eukaryota > Metazoa > Chordata > Lepidosauria > Squamata > Colubridae > Pantherophis > Pantherophis guttatus. The sequence goes on from NC_142064.1 coordinate 230,479,181, forward strand.
TAACAGACAGATCGCAGAAGAAGCAAACGACACCTATATTGTCCACTTGAAAACTGAATGGTCCTGTCTGTGACATCAGTAGAAGTGCACAAAATGATCTGCTTTGAAAAATGTCATTTTGACCGTTCTGACCTTCCTTAAAAAGTATACAGCACAAACTTATTTCCGGCAAATCTCTTTAATTCAGATGTCTGTGAATTATTGTCATTCCCAGTCCAAAGGCTTATCAAACAGTCTTGCAGGGGAGTGTTTACAAACACCCACCTTATCTCCCTTGGAATGCTGCCAGAGAACTAATTGCCACATGCAGGGCAAGGCCAAACTTAGCACAGAGTGAAACAGAACTTTTCCACAGCTTTTACGGACCAGATGAACTAATTGCTTCCTGCAAAAGCTCATGTCCCATTCACTTCTCTTTTATGTCTTATGGGAGGGCCAATCATATCCAAGCCTTACTCTCAAGTCGACCCTGTTTTCTTAATTGTTCCTGTCTTCTGGCAGCTCTGTGCATGCGCACACTGGGGACAGGCTCACGCTGTTCTTCTGCCTTGCTGATGTCAGATTCCGGAGACTCCGGAGGCAGCAAAGAATTACCAGATGGCCTTGGCCCCCTCTCTGTCTCCAACTGAGAGCCATCGTTCAAGCCTTCCCCAGACTCCAGGACTGGCCGACGTTCCTCCCCAACCTCCTCACAGTCGAAATCTGCTGCCAGCTCTGCTGGCCACTGGCAGGCCACAACATTGACTCAATGTTGAGTCCGATCTGAAGTGACCATTTGAAGTTACAACAGCAATGAAAAATGTGACTTATGACTGTTTTTCACACTTATGACCATTGTAGCATCCCCAGGGTCATGTGATCAAAATTCAACCCCTTGACATCTGGCTCATATTTGTGACAGTTGCAGTGTCCTGAAATTTTTTTGATCATCTTTTGCGACCCTCTGACATACAAAATCAATAGAGAAGCCAGATTCATTTAACAATTGTATTACCAACTTAATAACTGTCTGATTCACTTAGCAACTTTGGTAAGAAAGGTTGTTAAATGGGGCAAAACTCACTTAACACATGTCTCATTTAGCAACAGAAATTTAGATCTCAATTGTGGTCATAAGTTGAGGACTATTTGTAGTGCTTTAGTCCAATAAGGCAAGTAGCTTTGCTTCAGTCTGTCAAATTGAAGTGTGTCAGTTTTCTCCTCTTTGCCATTTCAGTGCAGGGGGAAAAAAGGATTTTTTAATGGAAAAACAGATCAAAATCAAGGTGGTATCGCTGATCTGATTTGCGCCATCAATTCAGGGTATGTTTTGACTCAGCTTGTTCAGATGTAATATGGAAAAGCAGAGAAGCATATGAAGCTTCATGAACCCCGGGATCACTAGCATGCTTCCCGTTCTTGCTTTCCTGTAAATTAAAAGACTTCAAACCATACTCATATAAGTCATAATAAATTGGTTTGCCTTTCAGTTCCTACAAGACTCTGGTTACTCATTATTGTAAAAGGGAGATACATGTTTCTCTAAGAACATTTAATAATTGATTAAGTTGCACACATAGATTTTATTCCTGTCTTTATTATGTTAGGATGGAAATGTATAGTCTGGGATTCCAAGAAAAGCAGCAGTTTTCCAATGGTGTGGTACTTTGGCACAAATACATCCCAAAGATCTCACTCAGCTGTAAAACTTCATGTGATATAAGGAAAAGGCAAGGGGGAAGTTATCAAAGAAACTGTAATTAATTAACGGGATGAAATACTGACAGAATTATTCTTAAATTAAATCTAAACATTCAAAGGCCTCCTAGCGTCACTTGTATTTTAGAAATTTAGCTCCCAACATGACATTCAAAGGCTAAGTGTAGCTCAAAGAAGAAGGAAAAATGTTTTGAAGCCCTGTGGGAAGACTGGGTGATTCCAGTTTCGGTAGGAGGTTTAATTGGAGGAATGCTCCTGATGGACATATGAGATGTGCTTTTACAGAAGAGGTTCAAAGGTCAGTTTCACCAAGGAGACAACAACAAGGGAAAGCTATTAATTATGTTGAACAAGCAGGAGATCAGCTGAATCTGTGGGGAAGGATTCAAAATGAACAAGACGTGGCCGACAGTGTTGCAGTGTAAATCTTTAAATGTGTGTTTGGTGCTGGATTAGATTGTGATATTCCATTTGCCCTACTTTTGGAGAGGGGGAATGGAACAATTTATGAACTACAGGACAGCTGCTTGTGTTTCCTGCACATAATTGAAGGATAGCAATAGCACTTAGACATATATACTGCTTCATGGTGCTTTACAGCCCTCTCTAAGCAGTTCACAGAATCAGCCTATTGCCCCCAACAATCTGGGTCCTCATTTTACCCGACCTTGGAAGGATGGCAGGCTGAGTCAAACTTGAGCCAGTGAGAATCGAACTGATGAACTGCTGGCAGCCAGCAGTCAGCAGAAGTAGCCTGCAGTACTACATTCTAACCACTGCACCACCACGGTTCCTATGTATGAAGATGTATGAGGGTGAATACCAAACTATATATTTTGGAGTCTTTGAATGTTAAGCCTATTAGGATTTTGTGTGTTTCTTCAAGCAAATGAATAGGGAACCCTTTGTTTCATTTTTCATGCCTGCAAATATGCCATTAAAGTGACTGACACATAATCTTGGCATTTTGTGGTATTCAATATCAAATTTGAATTACTGCTATAAATCGTATTTCTTTGCTACTTGCACTTCATTCATGCTAGCCGTGGTAAGAGATTAGAGTTCAAATGAAAGAGATTTTTCTTCTTCAAGTGCACATATAAACGTGCACAAAGCACAGATGCACACACAAACTTCTGTGTACAGCAATCTTCAAAGGTAACTTTGATTCATGAGACTTAGAAAAGAATTATTTAAATGTATATAAAAAGGGGATGGGGTGGCTCAGTGGTTAAGATGCTGAGCTTGTCGATCGAAAGGTCGGCAGTTCAGCGGTTTAAATCCCTAGTGCTGTGTAACGGGGTGACCTCCCGTTACTTGTCCCAGCTTCTGCCAACCTAGCAGTTCGAAAGCACCTAAAAAATGCAAGTAGAAAAATAGGGACCACTTTTGGTGGGAAGGTAACAGCATTCCGTGTGCCTTTGGTGTTTAGTCATGCCGGCCACATGACCACAGAACCGTCTTTGGACAGCACTGGCTCTTCGGCTTTGAAATGGAGAAGAGCACCGCCCCCTAGAGTTGGGAACGACTAGCAGATATAGGTAAAGGAGAACCTTTACCTTTACTTATATACAACTATAAGTTGTTTAATTCTGGCTTGGCAAAACCAGCATGAAACTCTAGATAAATCCTTGAATAACTAAAAATCATCTGATCTAAGAGAATAAGCAGGATCAGATCTGATTAGTACTTAGAGTAGAGCCTGGTCCAATATATCTGGTAGGGGGAAAAAAGAAAAAAAAATGGAGCTTCAATCTCTCGATCAACTATCAATTCCATTCCCTGCAGGGGTGGGATCTACTTATCTTTACTACTGGTTTGGAATGGGGCCGTGCGCACACGCTCGCTTTGCTCGCTCACATGCTCTTCTGCGCAAGCACAAAAGTGTTTTGATGATGTCAGGGTCAGTGGGCGGAGTCTCCCTCCAGTTTTACTGCCAGTTCTATAGAACCGGTGAGAACCGGGGGCAACCCAGCACTGGTAATATATGGTAAGGTAAGGTAAACTAATTCTATCTGTACAATAATAAGTGGATTTCTGCTTAAATTATTGGATTATTTCTGCCCTGCATCATTGAAACCCGTCCCTCCAAAGAAGATTTGGGGAGCTCATTCCAACCTGAAAGGCCAATGTTATTTATAGGCATTACCCATACTAAGTATCAACTCTTTCATAAAATCTTCTTCATACCACATGAACGTATTATATTTTGAATGCAGCATCTGGCAGGCATCAACTGGACACTAACTACTGTATACCAGTATACATAACCTTGAGATATCATCTTGCCACACTGGACTAACAAATGTCAAATGTGCATAAATTATCTTTATGAACTTTAGAGGGAGGCAAGCAAATGTGTCTCAGTTGATAATTGTATTTAAAATGTAATATCTCTTCAGAATTATCCCTGCTCTCCATCAACTGGATCTGGAAGAACATAATCATGCTCTTTGGAAACCTTGATCTATGCTTGCAATTCAATCTATATGTTCTTTTGGAGGTACAGCTCTGACTTGCTAGGCTCCCTCAGTTGCAAGAAGGCTGCAATGTCTGTGTGAAAGCACTGGACAAGGAAGGAATTAGAAATGTTATCCAAATCCATGACAGATATGGAGATAAGTTTGCTTCTGGGATTCCCTGTCTCACTTGCTCTTTCTTTCCCCTCATTACATTTCATCAGTATAGACAAATACGATAACAGCTCACAACAGGGCATGTGTAGTGCAGGTGTATTTGGTCAAATGGCAAGTTACAACTGACAGCTTAGCTTGACAATCGACAGCAACTCAGAAATTCACAAACACTGTTGGCATGGCAATGAAAAGTCTGGGAATAAAGCAAATACCTGCAGCTATTTCAAGCTGTCAGAAATGAGTAATATTGCCTACATTGTTTCATACCCTGACAAAATACAGTGCGGGCCAGGAAGTTCTCTCTCTCTCTCTCTCTCTGTGACAGAGCACACTGGTTAATCCCTCTGGAAACTTTTTATGATTTTGATAAGAATGCGGGGGGGGGGAGATGATGAAGAATGTGTTGAAAAAAATATAGTGTTGTAGTGAAGCACAGAAGATACAACCAAGAATAAGACACTGAATTATGGAGAGGTAGAGTAAAATGAAATAATCAAAATGATGCTATAGAGCACTGCACATCAGAACAACTAAACACAAGAACAGTTTTTCCCCAAATGCCATCACTCTGCTAAACAAATAATTCCCTCAACATTGTCAAACTATTTACTAAGTCTGCACTACTATTATTATTCTCATCGTTCCCACCACTCATCTCCTTCCACTTATGACTGTATGGCTGTAATTTTCTTGCTTGTATCCTTACAATTTATATTGATATTGTTTCCTGATTGTTTATTTGTACCCCATGACTATCATTAAGTGTTGTATCTTATGATTGTCGATGAACGTATCTTTTCTTTTATGTACACTGAGAGCATATGCACCAAGACAAATTCCTTGTGGGTCCAATCACACTTGGCCAATAAAAAATTCTATTCTATTCTATTCTATTCTATTCTATTCTATTCTATTCTATTCTATTCTATTCTATTCTATTCTATTCTATTCTATTCTATCCTATCCTATCCTATCCTATCCTATCCTATCCTATCTGAGTGGAAGTTTTGTTCACATGATTGATCTTTGCCTTCCTCTCTCCTGTCCTCTCCTCGCAATGGTGCTCCTTCTCCAAAATCTGGAGCGCAATTTGAGGAGATTTGGAAAGTTGGGCAAGAAAATAGAATAAAGCCCAATCCTTAACATGGAAGGTCCCACAACAAAACAAGTTTTTTATTTTTTTTTCTTTGTCGCAGTAGTTGGCAGCACCTGACTGTCTTTGAGTTTGGAAGCTAGAGTTGGGCCTAGTTGGCAGTTGGCTGGAGAATAAGGGAACTGAAAGTTCAAGTGGGGAATTCAAGAAATGCTAGAAGGTGGCAATGGCAAATCACTTCCATATTATGTCTCAAAAACTGCTTGGATGTGTCCATAGAAGTCACTAGAAATCTCCTTAATTTGAAGAAGGCCTTTCTTACATTTTATTTAATTTTATAAGGAAATCCATCCCAACATATGTTTTTCACATGGAGACTGACTTTTATATTCTGTGCATTTTGTACCAGTCTACATTCATTCAAAAACAATTCATCCTGACCCTTTCTCTTCATGTTTTAACACACAAACACTTAAGTACTGCATTCCCACTGCATTCAATTTAATTTTATGTTTCTCCTCACATGCTGAACTCATTTCCATATAACAAAGTGGATAGAAACATGCTCTTATACCCAACCAGTTTTCCTTTGTTTTCAATAAACATTTATTCCTTACAACAAACTACATACCACCTATTATCTTTTGACTGGCATTTGTAAATCTTAAAAAAATTTCCATCCCTTTTCCTACCCTTGGCAAATTTTCTACTGTGGTATACACATTCATCTACTTGCTCTGATTTTTTTTTTTTACTTTTACTGTATAACTTATAGTTTATAATTTTATTTTCCCTGTCAACACAGCTATCCTGGTCCTGAGCACATTAATTTCAGACTCATATAAACTATCTAACATTCATTAAAAATAATTTGTGTTCTTAGCCAACAGCGAATACCATCTGCATAAAAATATACACATATTTATATTCCACATTAACACATCTGTAACATCAACAAAATTTCTTATATAGTTTTTCCATAAATATATTACACCATGAAGAGGATACTGCACATTCTTGCCTTAATCTCTATCGCACAATACTAACCCAATACTAATTTTTAAATGTTTTTTATAATGATTTTAAATGCATTGTGAGCTGCCCTGAGTCTTCGGAGAGGGGCGGCATACAAATTGAATTAATAAAATAAATAATAATAATAAAAATAATAAACCCATTCCCAAGATTTTCACTTAGTCTCCTATAAGCATTATTTCCACCATATATTATTCTTATTTCATTCCGCACCCATTCTCTAACTCTAGTAAATTATGCTTTTTTAAATTTACATTTGTTTCTTTGCCACATATACATGAAAACAAACTCAAACTACCTATTTTCAAAAGAAATAGTCCTTTTTCTTAGCAGGTACTCATTTATTTTTTGGATCTCTGAATTGCCCCTTTCTTCTTCAATACTTTCTTAGCTTGTTTAAATCCATCTATTCATTTCATCAAACAGAACATTTTTCTCCTGGATTGCATTTATTCAAAATGTTGCACACTTTCCCCCCATTATACACAGTTCTTCCATTATCACAATTCATTTGAGCGTAATATTTATCACCAACATACAGATTTCTGATTTTCCTGTGCACCAAGACAACCCAGATGGCAATAATTCACATTTTCTTATATACATTTTAATCCTTTTGGTCATAATTAATTGCTTACTGGTATGTATTCATTAACTAGTCTAAAAGACAGCCTGATTTAAATGTGATTAGAATTAATATCTCTCTCTCTCTCTCTCTCTCTTTCTCTCTCTCTCTCTCTCTCTCTCTCTCTCTCTCCCTCTCTTTCTCCCCTCCCCCACTCCCACATCTCTTCCCCCTTTCAATCAGTGTTGATTCCTGGTGACTTCCCAGTACTTTTCTTGGCAAGATTTCAGATGTGACTTACCACTTCCTTCTTCCTAGGACTGACAGAGGGTCACTGGTCCAACATCACTTCAACTGGTCTCCTGGTTTGGGGTGGTTAAGCTTGGTGCCTTAATCATTACATCAAAGTGCCACTCTTCACAAACATACAACATACATCTTTAATTCATTGTATATATTAATTCGTGTTGTTTTCAATTTACTCCTCTTGAATTACCAGTTGCAATTTTTCATGTGATATGGTCCTCAGCAAATGATGGGCCCATAGATATTGATCTTTAGGGCCCATCATGACTTTAGTGAACTAGAGCTTGAACATTATAAAGTCAGATAAAGTGTGGACCAGGTGACAACCTGAGTTATCCTATTGCTATAAGCTTTGCTTATTGTAAGGAAAGTACCAGTGAGTTTTGGTACACTTTGCCCAATGAGCCAGAAGCCTAACCACAGCCAATCTAATTCTAAGTACATGAATTCTATTCTATACAAATTTGGGTCTATAATCTGGAACCAATTTAGCAGGCAACATATTATGGTCAGATGTAATAGGAAGAAGGAATAACCTTAAGGAACTGGAGAAAGAGCTACTTTCAAGACAATTATAAAAGACTGAGATAAAAGAAATCTCAGTCCAGGACAGAACTGTAACCTGAGAAAATATCTCAGCGAAGAGAATAGAGAATAGACCTTTATTTCTCACAAAGATAAGGGAGGGAGTAGGAAGCATATTCAGAACTTCAAAATTCTGTTACTATAATGGAATAAAAAAAATATTATTAGCTTGTCTGACTTTGATTTCTTATCTATCTTGAAGGGCTGATCCCAGTTTGGAAATATTTGCACTGTCCTGAAACACACAGGATATATTTTACTAGTTAAATAAACTAAATGATTGCAACCAATTGGGTAATCTTATATTTAAAAAGTTATAAATAATAAATAGGAAATCATAATAGCTTCAGTTGACTTTTCAGCCTGATCTTAGTCAAATTTTCTTAGAAGGGAGTTCTACTGATTTAACTGAACTTGACTTTCTCACCTTAAGTGAGATTGAAATGAAAAACCATTTCTACAGTTATTGACTTGTCCATACCACTGTGACGTGTCTATTTTGTTTTGCATCCTATGTGTTTATATCCCACAGTATTTTAGAGTTATTGCTTTACGCATGCATCAAACTACATGATTTTATTAAATAATGTCGATTCTATATGTATTTTTACTTGCAGAGTGGGTACTACATCAGTTATGGTAATCTGGCCTAGAAGCAAGAGGGTTTATTGCTAGGTGGATGACTTTTAAAAGAATTAGAGCTGAAAGTTCTGAAATCACCTATCAGATTCCATATGTGGAAGAAAATTGCTTTGCATATTTTCACAGCACAAACCCTCAGATGGGTTTCATGATGTGCCTTAACAGGTCCGATTTAATGTAATGACTTCTCAGTATTTCAGATACTGAAATTCTGCTCACCAGGTTTACCCTTCTGGAAAATGGTAAAACGGTAAAAAAAAGAAAAAAGTTTTGGTTCTAGCCTACTCTTATTTAACTCACAAGGATCCTCAAAGGGATCCTTAAAAGATCCCTCTGATGTGTGCTGGTATACTGAAGCAGTCCTCATTCTATAATACTAGACCTGTGAGTAGAAAGCAGCCACAATTTTTTAAGGAATGGCAGATAATGCCCAGTCAGTGCCCACATGTTGTTGTTAGTTGTGAAGTCATGTCTGACCCATCGTGACCCCATGGACAATGTTCCTCTAGGCCTTCCTGTCCTCTACCATCCTCTGGAGTCCATTTAAGCTCACGCCGACTGCTTCAGTGACTCCATCCAGCCACCTCGTTCTCTGTCGTCCCGTTCTTCTTTTGCCCTCAGTCTTTCCCAGCATTAGGCTCTTCTCCAGTGAGTCCAGTGAAAACACTTTTTGTTTTCCAAATCCATTGTCTTCATAGCCTGCTTTTGTTTGCTTTTAAATTCTGAGTCCTTCTTCAAAATTGTCTAATGACTTTGCTTGGCTTGTGGTGTATCTTATTCTATCTTGCCCAGTGTCTGCTAGTGAAGCCAGTGGAAATATATTGCTGTCAAATCTTCTATTGATAGGTCAAAAACAATATTGATTACAAGGTTAGGAAATTTAGTGTACAATGACCTTTCTGCTTTAAAGCATAATCCCATAGATCCTGTAACTGCTACTTGTGATCCTCAAAGAACACATTGCTTTGCAGACTTAAAACTATTGTACATCTAGGGAGGAATTTTATCTCTTGCAATCATATTACTTCTAAGCATCCTTAAGGTAATTTCATGTTGTCTTGGGCCTAAGTTCAAACTACTGTGAAATGTATAGGTTGAGAAAAGATGAAAAGCATGTCAAGAAAAGCAAAAGTGAGGTCATGCACTCTTTCAATCCATTTGCTGGCTCCAGCCCCACAGATCATGAACCCTGAAAGTATGTGCTGCTGAACAGAAAGAAAAAAAAAAAAGCTTTCAGCAAAAATAAAGAATAAGGATGTGGCAAAGCAAAACATTGAAAATAATGAAATTATTCCCAAGGTCACGTGTGCACACAATTGGGTTGATTTTTAGAGAGACATGAAAATATTATAATCATATTTTGTGGTAACAAGTTTTTCTGACCAAGTTTCAGAGATGGGTTATTTTTACTGACATCAACAAGATGAGGACGCTTTGCATAATAACTTTTTACTCTTACTGTATAAACAAAAATTTGCAAATAGACCTAAATTCGAATAACTGAAGGCATCAATATCTTTTTTAATAGAAGAGCAAGTAATGAACAGCTAGCTATTTTAAAAATAAACTTTGGGCAATAGAAAGCTATTAAACTTTTATTAAGTAATTGCTTGTTTCATAGGAGGGCTTGGAAGTCTCCTACAGTGAGCTGGGACACTAAGGCATTAGAAGATTTAAACTTACCTGAAATAAATCTAATTAAATCAAAAGGTTTCACTTCTGTGGAGGATTACATGGCATGAATGTATAATAGTAGATTTATTACCTGGAATAATGACTGTAGGCTCCATCTCTTTCTAAAGAAGTCTAGCATATTTCATTGGTTTAAGACAGTGGTCCCTAACCTTTCCAGCTCTGAGGAGCAGCAGCAGTGATGATGGGTAGAGGCAGTGATGGAGGGGGAAGGGAATGGTTTTGTGCACACAACCTAAATTAGTCCATGCACAAATGGAGCTTTGTGCACTTGTCTGCCGCTTGCGCGGTCCGGTTTCCAATGGATCACGGTCCCATAGCGGTCCATGGACCGGGAATTGGGGACCCCTGGTTTAAGAAATGTGTTCATTTTGAGTGGAATTTTTTCCTACTATCAGTATCATATTTCAAACATATTTAATATATTAAAAAAAAATAGACCTGGAGGTTATAGATCCATATTTGATTTCATTACGGTTACAGTCTTGTGAGATATACTCATAAATACTTCTCTAGATTGATGCTTGGAGGAAACACAATGAGTCTTAGCTTTTGGAGCCTGACATGCCCCTTTAATCTCTATATTAAACTTCTATTGGCCAAAATAACTGAATTAGAATATTTTTAGAAATTAGCCTGTAGGCATATTGCAATTCCTACTTTATGGAAATGATCTATTAGTCTCAACTCCAGATATTACATTTAGCCTTTTAAGAGTATGCTTTATTTTTCTACATTATGGATCTCAAGATGGATTGTTTACAGCTGCAGTGTCCTATGATAGTTATAGCCTGCATTGATTGTTATAGGATAGTCATACAATTATTGTAAACTTATTGAAAACTATTTTAAGTTTATTATTTCATCTCTGTCTCTCTGTGTCTCTGTCTCTGTCTCTGTCTCTGTCTCTGGTCTCCCCCCATTTGTCTCATGAATGCTGTACTGAGTGGAAAAAAAATACCTGTAACTTCCAAACCCGAAGAGCAAGCACCCAATAGGGAGCTACAAATTTCAGTCTTTATTTGTAGGGATAAAACATTTGGTGATGTTTTTATTAGGTTATTTAATGCAAATGCTGTCTGTGAATAATTGCAAATTCTGCTAAGTTTGATTTTTAAAGAAGAACACTTTACAAAATTCTAACATTATCTATTTTAGCCAACCTTTAAGAAAACAGGTAGATGGAACAGGGTAGTATGACTGAGCAATATTTGCTCACCTACTTTTTATCTTGAGTAACTGTACATCAATATTATCCCCCTTTGATTTGACATGCAGCCTAGGCTCTTGTTTTCTTCCAAATGAATCTTCCTTGCTCACTTTTGAATCAGATTAAATGTGTTCCTTAAAACTCCACATGCTAGTTTGCACATTCTCTTCTACCCAGCCTCTATTGACAATGTGGTTCATTTGCCGAAGGAGTTGAGGCTGATGCATCATTGATTGCAAAGAATGAATTTTTAAAGGGCCAGGCCTCCTCATCCTTATCCCTAGTCATTATCAGTTTTCATTTTCCATGAGTGAAGGGAACTAATGAATCATATTGATTTAACAAGTACGTGTGTAGCAAAACATTTGATCCATTCACGTCAATCTGCCACAGTCCTATCAGGTTGGCTAATGCTAGCAATATATTATTTAAAAGCCTCCGTTCTTGGGATTGTGCACAAACTCTCTCTCTCTCAGTGCATGCATGTGCACGTCTGAGCACAGTTGCCTCTGGATCTGCATTTTTATTTCAAGGTACAGTATTTCATTTTTTAGCTAAAAGCAAAATATTGTATGCGTTTGTTGGGGGAGCTTAACTTTCCCCCCCTCACAATTCATTCTGAGCAACGTCATTGCCTTATTTTTGAATGAGACCCATTCTAAACTTCAGATTTTGCTTCTGGGGTAAAATATGCCATTTTATTATTATTCCTTCTTTTAAAAAAGACAAAATAAAATGGTGGGGAACTTTGATGCTTTCTATATTTCACTGAGAAAAACAATAGTTTGGACAGGAAGTATACTTAGATGATTTAAGTCATTGCAATCTAGAATGTCATATCCATGGACATATAATGTGACTCATGTCAGGAATAGTGCTTTTACATTGGTCCATGTCCTCTGTCCAAATCTCTTGCTTCCTAAGACTCCATGGGAGTTCCTTGAAATTCTGTTCCCATGACAGTAATCCATAGTTATTTCAAGGAATCATTTTTTCTGGATCTGAATCAGGGGTGGGCTTCAAAAATTTTAGCAAGGAGTTCTCTGCCTGGTTGCTGGGTGGGCGTGGCCATGGTGGGTATGGTCTAGTCAGCCTCTTCCACCATTGCAGGGAGGGTGTTTTTACCATCCCTGGGCTCTGGAGGCTTTCTTTGAATCTCCAGGAGAGCAAAAATGGCTTCCACAGGTTCCTGAGGCCCTCTGAAGGCTGGAAACGGGCCCGAACTTCCAGTAGACCCATTTTTCGCCCTCCCTGAGCATTCAGCGTGTGCCCTGCAGTTACCTGCATCCAAAACGGGCCGCATGGGGACACCTGGGAGGGGAAGGGCAGGGTGGGAGGGGCCAGCCAGGAGTGGGATTTGGGGGTTCTCCGAACTGCACAAAATCTTAGCTAGAGGTTCTCCCAAACCCCTGCAAACCCCCAGCAGCCCACCCCTGATATGAAATACATACTGCATAATGAACAAACTCCACATATACTATTTGAACAGTGCATGATGCTACATTATGATATGTTTTGTGATTCAATTGTTTATGCAAGCAAAGCCTTAATAAGGAACACCTTTCCAAGAAAACTCCCTAGGATCCACTATAGATAGTGAGGGCTATCTATAAAAACAGGTCTATACTTTTCATAATCTTTGCTGCTATTCCTCAAGATTTATATTCTAGTAAAAACTGTAAGAGTAAGAAAGTATGAAAAACCCTGAAAAGCATAGATTTGGTTTCCTAGCCATTTGGAACTTTAAAGCTGAGTAAACCAAAGTACATATTGAATTGTGAAAATGGATTTGTTTTAGGGTTGACTTAATTAACTCATTACTACATGGTATATAATAGTCATTCTTTTCTTCTGTTTATAAGATCAATAGAGAAATAAATCTTTCTAATTATAAAATAAGATAAGATGTCTCAGGCCTATTAAAAGTTCATACACATTAAGCTCTAGGCCTCCTACATAAATATACAAAACCTGGCCAATTAATCTTTGCCAAACTATAGCACTTTTAGCATGTGGGGATTAATCCATTATTGTCAGCAACTGAAAACAAATGCATTTTATTGTTATTGTTATTATATTATTGTAATCCATATCCACTTCTTGAAGTTAGTTCAGAAACTTGAGTTAATATTGGGTAAGCCAGGACTGACTGGAGTTGTGTGATATGAGGCAGGAAAAAAAGTTATGATCTTTTCTGACTCTATTCATTTCTGGATTTATTTCAGGCTACTACTTTGATTTATAAGGTGCTTAAATCACTGTATCTGATAGAAGATATCTTCCTATTTAAACACAGAGCTGATCCTAAGATTCTCTTTGAGAAACTGTTCTGAGTATTATACAAAACTGTGATACAGTGGATGATTATGCAGATAGAAGCCTTTTTAGTTTACTTTATTTTGTTTGACCCCAAATTGTAATGCTTTCTTTAGTAAAGTAAAATATGACTGGAATTTACAAACATCTTTGTGGCACAAGGATATTTTCCCTATACCTAATAAAAATAATAAATAGGAACTTTGTATATAATCCCAAAACAACTGTCAGCATTGGCAAAATCACCAGCAGTCAATTACAAAAGGCAGCTTTACTTGGAACAGCTTACATCCTGCAACGATACCTTAACACCATCAAACAATATCTGCTTAGCTCAAGTCCTTCAGAAGAATTCAATAGATAGATAAAAATGTCAAATCCAGTTCAAATATCTGGCCTACTGGATGACCAAACAACAATTGTATTAACCAACCATGGAAAAGCAGGCTGCGTAGAGAAATTGCAAGCCTTCCTCCCCTCTTATTTCGGCCTTCTGCCTAGCAATCGTTTGGCAATGTGAGCCAATAAAAACAGCAACTTTGAAATGGGTATGAAAGGAGATGGGAGAAGATGTATGTTTTAGAAGTTTTGCAGCCATCTGCAAAGTTAAGCTGCCAGACAAAAGTAGGTGTTTTTCCTTCAGAAGGAATGAACAGTCCAAAAGAAGTACCGATGCCCAGCAAGACAAAACACAATATAAAAAGTTCAAGAGCTTTATATGCTGGTCATTAATAGAAAAAGAAGAAATCTCAGAGGGGACTTAAGATCGAACAGGTTTAAGAAACATTGATGCATCTTAGTAATAGTATAGAACAAAGGATATTGATAATTGTAATTAAATAGTAATCATGAAATCTCCAGAACGGTACAGCCTACAAACTTGAAATTTGGCATGTATGTTCCTCTTGGCTTCTAGGTGCTTGCTAAGAAAGGATTTTTCAAAACGACCATCAGATCATTAGTATTTTATATACAGTATTATATTCACACACTCTGATGCTAAGGAGTTAGATATTCTACTCCCTCTCCCCACCTGAAAAGAACTCTGTCCCAAATGCCAGTTGCCTTATATTAACACACTCTTATGCTAAGGAGCTAGACATTCTACTCCCACTCCCCACCTGAAAAGAACTCTGTTCTAAATGCCAGTTGCCTTATATTAATAAGCTCTGATGCACCCCCTTCACAAAAATGGGTGTGGGGGTGGCGCGTGACTGATCCGGCCTGCGGGTTGGGACATTCTACTCCCCCTCCCCTCTGTTCCAACTGCCAGTTGCCTTATATTAACACGCTCTGATGCTGCGGAGTTACACATTCTATATTAAGTTTCAGGCTTTAAGTGTCAATTTATCAAGTCCGAGCACATAGTTTCATAGCAAAGCATGGGCGTCCAGCTAGTAGTATATAATAATCAACATAGTAATAGTAATTATCATCATAATAGTATATAGATAGCAATGGAACAGAATATAGGAAACACATATCACTTTTATACATTTGTTTTATAACATAAAACACCTCCACAAATCTATACAGAGATAAAAAGAAACCACCTTTCCAGAGTCCAGGACTTTTGAGTTTTAGCTAGTTCAGTTGGGTTGGGTTTTAAAAAAAAGAACCCATGAAAAAACTATTGCTGATTTTATTAAGTTACTGTTTTGTTGGACTTTTAAAATATATCTTAATGTAGAGTTTTATTCTCATCTGACCTAAGCATAGTACATAAAATTATCTGCCACAATGCCCTTCCTGTCAATGACTACTTCAGCTTCAACCACAACAATACATGAGCAAATAATAGATACAAACTCAAGGTAAACCACTCCAAACTCGATTGCAGAAAATATGACTTCAGTAACAAAGTGGTCAATGCCTGGAATGCACTACCTGACTCTGTAGTTTCTTCCCCAAACCCCCAAAACTTTAACCTTAAACTGTCTACTGTTTACCTCATCCCATTCCTAAGAAGTCTGTAAGGGATGTGCATAAGTGCACCAGCGTGCCTATCATCCCTGTCCTAATATCCCTTTTTACTTATTCTTTTCATGTATTCAAATTATGTTTATACTTTTACCGGTTATCTTATATATGCTTGACAAATAAACTTATGATTATGATTAATTGGTTTTTTGGCACACTAATTTGTGATTCTTCTAAAACTGGGACACCACACACAAATATTCTGAATAAATAGATACAGGGGAAAAGCAAAACAAAAACATCTGTTTGGATGAATCTGTTGTTGACTTCTTAACATTAAGATGGTTTCTTAGATTCAATTGTGTCCTTATGTGAAGATAATCAATTTAATTATTTTTCTGAGTAGTTCTCTCTATTTCTGACAAGTCAGAGATCAGTATGATTATTCAGTAAAGTTTTTATACTTGTTCTTTGCTGTATGATGTTATAAGATATATCAAAGGGAAGCTTGGTGAAGCCTGGGACATTCATTCTTTGCTTAACATTAAATCAAAACAATATTACTAACTTGACATTTTATGCTCTTATGTATTTCCCGAGGACTGTTTAATCTAAAAGACAGCTTATGTATTTTTAAACAAAATCTTTCATACCAAACATTTCAATATTTTTTTAAATGGTATCTTACTATTAAAAAAACAAAAGCAAAATAATCCTTAAAGTCAACATCTTAGAGAAATGTACAAAAACTCGAGGCAAAAAAGGTAGCTCAATCACTTCCAACAGAAAACTCAAGTATTAAATATAGATGCTTATATTTTAAAGCATAATAAAGGCAAAGAAGATAAGAATTTTGCCTGGCAAAGAGGAGACCTCAGTATCATGATGAAGTGAGCTTTTCTGGGAAAGAAAAGCTTTTCTGTGAAGAAATACTGTGAGGTTATTGACTGGATCACCTTTACGTCTTAAATCAAATGAACAGAAATGTAATCTTAAAATTAGGTAGATAAACTTTATTAAAGTCCTTGAACAGTTAGTTAAAATTAAAAGTGATAGCCATGAATTACAATATGTTCCAATATCTGAAAAAAAAGTGTAAATAGAGCCATACCACAAATATTGTGTTTTATTTTTCTGCACTGAAAAACCTTTTATTGAGGTTTATTTCAAAGAGGAGTCTCTAGTCCAGTGGTTCTCAACCTGTGGGTCGCGACCCCTTTGGGGGTCGAATGACCCTTTCACAGGGGTCGCCTAAGACCATCAGAAAACACATATTTTCAATGGTTTTAGGAATAATTTTATGGTTGGGGGTCACCACAACATGAGGAACTGTATTAAAGGGTCGCGGCATTAGGAAGGTTGAGAACCACTGGTCTAGTCCTTCCAAGGGGCCATCTACATCATTTTATCTGATGTATGGATTTAATGAATCCATAACCTGGTAATCAACCCCAATCTTTCTATAGTATCCATAGATGTCCCCAGAAAAGAGGACAATAGACTTATAGTTATCAAAGATGGGCTTATAGAAGAAACAGAAATAAAAGATGTTCTTCCCCTATATATAGCAAGGAGGTAAGCATAATTATCTTTGCAGAGATAATTTCTGGTTTCAAAATGGTGGTTGAAATTCAGTGATCAAAGCTCTGACCTTTTTTACCTGTGGAAATCGCATGTAAAACTCCATTAAACTAGAGACTTTCACTATTGTTACACCCACCATTTTGAAGTTAATACACAAGCAAACACTGCAATTAAAGATGAGAAGAGCAGGAGCAAAATGGGAGGTAAGTGGGATCTGTTATTAATTGATCAACCACCTCCACTGTGATGCTTCCCCATTGTAGCCCAAGCCAACTGGCAGACCCAGGCCTTGAGGCTCTTATGGAAGCTTGGGAGTGTTGGAGCCAATCTTATTCCATAAGGCAAGATATTCCAGAGGGCAGCTGCAACGGCTGAGAAGGCCCTTCTCTTGGAACTGGAATACTTGCACAGACTTGCAACATGCCTCATATATAGTTATGTTTGAACCTTGCAAACAGAAACCCCTAGCCCTTCAATTAAAAAGTCTGGTTTATTTCTAGAGTTTAAATCAAGTACAAACTCCTATATCAGGGAGGCAATTAACAATTGTATAGATTGTTCCACTTTTCAAAAATCTAGAAAACTGGCAACAAATCTCTGTAGAGATTCTCAGTCATGCAGGTCACGGTTGTCTCAAAGGTGCTTTGTCAGAGCTGAAGAAGCTTCTTGGATGAGAAGCGAAACATTTTCAAAAGAAAAACAAGAAAGTCCAGTTGCCTCCTGAAAAAGCACCTTTGGGACAACCATGATTTGGATGGCTGAGAATCTCTACAGACTTTTAGCAATACAATTTGGGATGAACATCCTTTGAAAGGTGTGGAAGTAGGAATGGATTTCCAGAGGAAAAATTGCAGACTACAGGAACCAGGAGCACTATTCAGGTGACCCTGAGGACACAGATAAAGCTCCAAGTGAGGTTGCTGAGCACATTGTAAGCCGCCCTGAGTCTCCGGAGAAGGGCGGCATATAAATCAAATTAAAAAAAAAAAAAGTGCTTCAACGGCCCTCTAAAAGAGTGCAAATGATCAACTGTCTGCAAGGAATATAAATCCTTCCATTCTCCACTATCCTGTCAGAGCTGAAGAAGCTTCTTGGATGAGAAGCAAAACGTTTTCAAAAGAAAAACAAGAAAGTCCAGTTGCCTCCTGGAAAAGCACCTTTGTGGCAACAAATAATTTCATCAATATCCATGGGAAAAAACAATCCAGGTTTGCATTTCTGGTATCAATCAGATTTTTAAACAAAGTCAGAGTTTATCAAAATCTCATGTTTTTTTTTCCTGAATTTTTGCTGTTTGCCACTGCTACTTTTACCTTTTTTATGTGATTTCTCTGTTAAAGAATCCCATCTTAATTATCTAAAGCTGAGAAGTAAATCATATTTCTTTTATTAATCACCGTAACAACAATGGTTTGAACAATCAAATTTTTTTAGTATTACATTACATTACATCTTCTGTAATGATGTATTTTCTTCTGTAAACTGTTTTTTACTCTGTCTCTCCCTCTCTCTGTGACACATCAGAGGAAAAGATATGAAATACAAAGCAGCGGGGCTGATCATTCCAAGCATAAAATGGCTTCAGAGTTAAGAAGTAATCCCTCCATCCTGGTTGTTACAAAATTACATTCACACCTAGCTCACTAATTTACCGTATTTTTCGGAGGATAAGACGCACCGGAGTATAAGATGTAGCTTAGTTTTTGGGGAGGAAAATATTGGGGGGGGGAATCTGCCTACCAGGTATTCATCTGGCTAGCGTCCTTAGTCTGGTCAGCTTCAGCACATTAGTTTGCTGGTTTTTTATCTCCTCTTGGGGATAAAAACAGCTTCTAAGGCATAGCTGAGAGGAAGCAGCAATGAGAAAAGCAGGCAAAGCAGGGGGGGAGATCGCTGCACTTGGCTATCACCTAGTTAGGGCTGAAAAAAAGCTTCTAAAAAACAGCTGAGAGTCAGAGCAAAGCATGGAGATCACTTCACTCTTTAGCGCTTCATTAAAGCACAGCGGAGAGTCAAGAGAGCAGGCAAAGCTGGAAAGATCACTCGCTAGTGCCTTGTTAGCACCACGTTAGGTCTGAAAAAAAGCTTCGAAAAAGCTACATTTGGAGTATAAGACGCACCCAAATTTTCAGCCTCTTTTAGGGGGAAAAAGGTGTGTCTTATACTCTGAAAAATACGGTAAACTTTTTTTTTTTAAAGGAGCCAAAATACTTTCATGTATCACATCTTTCTTTAGTATCAATAGCTCAATTATCCTCACAGGGGCTGAGAAAGATAATGCATCTACATGCCTTGACTAGTGATCAAAATACTACAAATACATTTTCTCTAGAATGGGCAAAAAAAAAAAAAGAAAAAAGAAAAGAGAAACATCATTCGTGGGTTGATATTTAACCAAGTGTGAATCAGACCTTCAAAGGAAAAGAAGCAGGAGATGCAAACAGTACATTATGCATCAGCCCTATTGATAAATGATCAAATTATAAAAAGTCTCTTCAGAGAAAGGTTCATTGAGAAAAAAAAAAAAATAAAATCCACCTTCTCTAGCATGGAATGTTAGTTTTCTTTTTGGGGTTTCCAGGCAAATCCACCAGATATCTGATATATACTGAGCTGAGGTGGCACAGTGGTTAGAGTGCAGTACTGCAGCTACTTCAGCTGACTGCTAGTTCAGCAGGTCAATAGATCAAATCTCACCGGCTCAAGGTTGACTCAGCCTTCCATCCTTCCGAGGTGGGTAAAATGAGCACCCAGATTGTTGGGGGCAATATGCTAATGCAATATGCTAATATGCAATATGCTATATGCTAACTTTGTAAAGTTTGTAAACCGCTTAGAGAGGGCTGTAAAGCACTATGAAGCGGTATAGAAGTCTAAACAATAATAATATTATTATTGTCTCCATTTAGGAGGAAAACTAAAGACCTTATAATTACCTCCTTCCCTTTCACTTGCAGAGAATCCAAAAGTCTTTTCGGCACCCAGGTTTTTATTTTTCATTTACCACTCTCTCCATTCTCAGATTCCAAAAATCTTAAAAAAAATCTGAAATCCAAATCTCACTTCATCTTCCAAAGCTCTATGTTTCTCCTTGATTATCACTGAAAATTAACATACCATGTTTTCCCGAAAATAAGACAGGGTCATATTTTTTTCTGACCCCTGAAATATGGCTTTGGCCTTATTATCGGCTTGGGGGGTCATATCCCTAAACCTTGGCCCCGGAGTGCTGACTGGCTGCTTCGCCAGTGCCGCTCAGGCCACTGCTTCCAGCAATTATGGCAGCTTTTTTGTTACTGCCCGTGCAAACAGCACAAATCCAAAGGCAGAGTGAAGCCTCCTCCCTATCTCTTGGGTTCGGTTCACTCTGCTGTTGTGTTCGGGACTGGGGGGGGGCAGCGCTTTAAGGTCATTTGTGCAGCTGAAGCAAGAAATGCCTCATTCCACACCCTCCCCTCCCGGTTAAGGAATGAAGTTGGTGGTGGGGAGAGAAAAGTGAGGGAAAAAAATAGTTACCTCCCAAATCTCCAAAGGATGTGGAGTTGAGATCTGGATAAATAAATAATTACCAAATAAAAACAGACAGGAGGATATTCACTCCTGTTGCTTCTCTCCCTGTCTGTCTCTCTGCCTGTCTTCTCTGCCATGTCTTACCTGACTTCTAGCTCCTGCCATGCTGGGTGAGGGGACGGCAGATTCAGGAAGCTGAATGCACTACCGCCGCCCGGGAAGAGAAGAACATCAGAAATGGACTCTCTCGCAGTGCCTACTTTCTCTCTTCTTCTCCTGAGTGGCAGCAGTGCATCTGGCTCGCTATTAAGAGAAAGGGCGCATGAGCTAGGGTTTGCGGGAGCGGCCTCCATGAGGCTGTTCTGCGTGGATAGCGCCCAATTGGGCTTATTATCGGGACATGTCTTAGTTTCAGGAAAACATGGTATAAGCATGGCTGTTGCCTCCATTGGATTTATTTTAAAGTCTTCCATAGCTGCTCATTTTGTAACTACTGTAGCACCCACCCCTCTCCTAGAAGAATGAAATATTCTAGGAAATATTAAAAAGGCAGAATATTATACCTCCCTGGATGAGAAATGGAGAAACATGTTTTTAAGGCAGGAAGCAGACTCACTCTTAATAGCCCCCACACTCTCAATAGCCCACAGCATATGTCAGCACTTAAGAGATAAATAGATAGTTAGGTCTATTCATAAGCAAATGCCCTCATCCAAGATCCATCAAAGATAGGATTAGGCCTCTACCCATCTAGCAACAGAACTCACCACATGGCACCTGGGGAGATTACATCACCCAGCAAGATTCAACCAAGGTTGGGACTCAAAAGACAACCTACAAAATTACCCTGCATGGCCCCATGGGAGTCAGAATACAGAAACAGAAAGCTTCAAGGCGGGGCCCAAGAGAGGATATAAATCTCTCTCTCTCTCTCTCTCTCTCTCTCTCTCTCTCTCTCTCTCTCTCTCTCTCTCTCTCTCTCTCTCTCTCCCTCCCTGTGCTTTTTTGCCCAGGACCTCAAAACCATATGGTCCTTTCAAGCATGTCTCCATGTTTCCAGTGTCTTTCTCCCCACTTGGAACTGAACCCAGGTGGACAACAAAAACAAAAAGTCACAATTAAAAAAAAAAAAACACCTCATGGCACCCTTGAGAAACTCTCCTACACATCAGTGTTCCAGCCTCATCCTGCCCCAGTGTTTGTGAGGAGAACCAGCTCTTCAAGGCCTTCCAGAAGCAAGGAGGACGGGGCCTGTCAGATTATTGGGGAAGGATATTCCAGAGAGTAGAAAGCTACAAAGAAGGTAGCTGAATATCCTGCAAATTTCAACTGATAGTATTAAATAAACACAGAAAATGAAACATGCTAAATTTCTGAGAAAGAGATCCATGAGTGATAGATTAAGAACTTTTAGCAAAACTGGAGGAAGTCTGCAATGCTTGTTCTCCCTTCAGATGAGATCAAACCTACCTGGTTTGATATCATCTGAAGGGATGAGAAAATCTAGTTTTTTTTTTTTTTAATATAATAGAATAGAATTTTATTGGCCAAGTGTGATTGGATGCACAAGGAATTTGTCTTGGTGCATATGCACCAAGTGTACATAAAAGAAAAGATACGTTTGTCAAGAATCATAAGGTACAACAAAGTTATAGTCATACAGTCATAAGTGGGAGGAGATGAGTGATAGGAACAAGGAGAAAATTAATAGTAATGCAGACTTAGTAATTAGTTTGACAGTGTTGAGTGAATTATTTGTTTAGCAGAGTGATGGCATTTGGGAAAAAAACTGTTCTTGTGTCTAGTTGTTCTGGTGTGCAGTGCTCTATAGCATCATTTTGAGGGTAGGAGTTGAAACAGTTTATGTCCAGGATGTGAGGGGTCTGTAAATATTTCACAGCCCTGTTTTTGACTCGTGCAGTATACAGGTCCTCAATGGAAGGCAGGTTGGTAGTAATTGTTTTTTCTGCAGTTCTAATTATCCTCTGAAGTCTGTGTCTGTCTTGTTGGGTTGCAGAGCCAAACCAGACTGTTATAGAGGTGCAGATGACAGACTCAATAATTCCTGTGTAGAACTAAAAATAGAGATTCTTACCAAATACTCTGTATTCTATTCTCTTTTTGTTTCGGCAGTTATGAAAATGATAGACTCCACACAGATTGTTCTGAACATTTCAGGAAAAAAAAAAAGCAATATGTTTGTAAAATGAAAATTTCTCCCGCCCTTTTTTTCTTCTTTTTTTGCAGAATAAATTATTATTATTATTCTCCCTTCCCTCTCCCAACCCATTCGTTATGAAATGGAAATTGGAAACATATCTACTTGTCCTTAGATATGGAAACATTTCAGAAAAGTAGCATATAAATAAGGAAAGCCAGTACTGAAGTACTGGTCTCGTATTTTCTAACCTGAGCTCTCATCAGTGCAGGTGTAAAAATAACATTCCCTTAAACTGATCTTAATTCCAGTGACTTTATGAATATATTCATATTGTTTTCTTGGCCACAGTACTGAAGTGGTTTGCCATTGTTTTTCTCTCAGTTGTTTTCAATTTTCCTGACTAGCTTTGAGATGTGGCATTATGGTGACCTATCCTGGGGTGAAATTCAACCGGTTCTATCCAGTTCGGGCAAACTGGTAGCAGTGGCTGCAGGAGGCTCCGCCCACCCACGCGGACATCATGATGTCACTTTTTGTGACAATTTTAAGCCTCTGCGCGTGCACAGAAGGCTTTGCACATGCATGGATGCTGCCATGCATGAGCAAAATGATCATGCGCATGGCGCACACAGTAGGGAAGGTAAGTGAATTTCACCCGTGGCATCGATCCAAGTTCTAAGCAGGCTGGCCTACCTTATTTCTAAGCTCACTCAGGGTAAAACCGGTGCTTCCACCAGATGAGGTTACAGGGGAAAGGTGAGATAAGCATTAAAAATCAAAGACTTTTTTAAAAAATGTACAGAAACATTTCAGAAAATGTAGAGATGATAGCACGTTTAGCACTAGCACTAGCACTTAGACTTATATACCGCTTCATAGTGCTTTGCAGACGTCCCTAAGTGGTTTACAGAGTCAGCATATTGCCCCCAACAATCTGGGTCCTCATTTTACCCACCTCGGAAGGATGGAAGGCTGAGTCAACCTTGAGCCTGGTGAGATTCAATCTGCCAAACTGCTGTCAGTCGGTGATCAGTAGAAGTAGCCTTCTAGTACTGCATTCTAACCACCTGCCCACCTTGGCTCATTTAGCTTCCAATCAAGCCTAATAGATCCCAGAGATTCCACAAACCTCATCTCATCCTTGTTCCTAAATTTTTTTGCTGAACCTTGTGTTAATTGCTTCAAGATCTTTGTCTCAAATAGTTAAAACATGGCTCTGCAAGCTCTCATGAGGAGCCCAAAGGAGCAAGCAGCATGTGGGGCTCCTTGGTGCCCAGAGAGCTTTCGTCTTTTCAACTGATTTTTTAAACAGGGTTTAATTATTCTTGCCTCCCTCTAAAAGAATATTTTTTGAAATTTTAATTCTAACATTTTAATTTTTATATACTGTTTTTATATTTTGACATTTTATGGTACATCACCCCGAGTCCCTCTTTCAGTGAGATGGGTGGTTCAGAAATACAAAAAGAAAATAAAGCATATATGTATGTCTGTATGTGTGTGTGTGCATACACACACACACACACATGTACATATACAATACAGTACATACAGGTAGTTCTCATGTAATAAATGCCTCATACAGTGACAGTTCACAATGACGAAAAATAACCAATCCTTACATTAGCAATTTTTGCAAGTCTATAAAGCAAAAGAAAGCTGAAGTAAAATCATAAACTATGTTGAAGATTCATTTAGCAATTGCTTCTCTTAACAACTGACTTGATGGTCCCAATTGTGGTCACTGAATGAGGACTGCCTGTTTGTGTGTGTCTTCTCTGTGTGTGTGAGAGAATGTGCTTTGTTGCTGATTTTCTTTTTTATTATTATTATGGGGAGATTTTGATTAACAGCATAATAAATCAAGCTAACAGGGATAAACATTAAAAATGTGCAAATGCAGTTCTGAAGCACTTCACTTTGATGAATATTCATAGAAGACACTTTTCAATCTGGCCTTCCTTCCCCTAAAAAGGAAGTAGTGGTTTTGCTTTGCAGTGCCTCATTTGTGAGGACTAAGCACATGCTTTTAGCTACTGGAACTAAATACTGCCAGATGAAGCCCCAGAAGCACAGTGAAATTCCTCATTGTGGCAAATCACCTCACCTCCATGCCTGATTGAGGCAAAACATGGCTGCCTCACATGGGCCTAATATCTCTATATATTAAATATAACATTTTGCATGAGAGTGAGTGGAAAATATTTCCTTTGAATTATTTATAATCACGTTTTGAAAATAAAAAAGAAACATCAAAGAAGAAACAGGGTTGTTTTCCTGTTGCTCAAAACACAGAAAATGGAATGGCAATTGTTTTCGAGTAAGCTGTGGTTATTTTAGCTAGCAGTTGTATGACTATGCAATGTCACATAAGGGATATTCAAACTGTGCTCGCAGGCTTTATGATTTCTAAATTTAAGGGAGAGAAAGAGAGGGAGGGAGGGAGAAGCTGAGTGTGAGCCTGGTGCATTTAATGCCTTACAAAATAATTTAGCTAGAGCCTGATAAATATGCATCACAAAAACCTGGTGCCAATAGATACAAATCCCAAGATTCCATTCCATTCTAGTATTGTCATGAAAAAAAGAACCAAAAATAGATGAAGGCAGAATGACTGTAGCTTCTAGCTACTGCAGTATTGAAGATCCTATACTTAAAGCAAAATAAAGAAGCAGAATTTTAAGCTGACCAAAATAAATAAATAAATATAGGTTCCAATAGAAGAAAATATATGTAAGTCAGGGTTGAACTGTGGAATTTTTTTATGCTCTCTGAGCTTGGTTGTTTGCTTCCAGATATTTCATTACCCAGCTAGATAACATCATTAACTGCCAGTTGAGTGTGGGGTTTGTTTTCTGTTTATATACAGTAGCTTGCCCTGTCAGTGTTAGGGGTGGGTGGGTTGTTTTTTCCTTGGTAGTTGATTAGGGTATTATTTTCTGTTTGATTGTTTGTCTGATGTTAATTCCTGCTTATCTGGGTGTTAATTGCTGAAGAGGACATGCTCTGGTCTTTTTCTTTTCATCTAGCTTTTTGTTGACTCTTTTATAAATATGGTTTATTTCTATGGCTGTTGGTGGCTGATTTGTCTGAATGCCAAGCTTCCAGGAATTCCCTGGTGTTTTTGGATTTAGTTTGGTCCAGGATGTTCACAGTTGAAACTACAGTTGAATATGCCATGTGAATCTGACCATGAAGAAATTTTCATAACGTCTTCTGACTGTGTTCATGATTGTACCCTGCTAGTCTTCTGCCTGTCTGTCCTACATAGTGGCCCTTATAGTCCTTACATTGTATATTGTACACTCCTATTTCTTGGACTACTACATCTCTTGGTTTACTTAAGATCTTTTGGATGACTTTAATTGGTTTGTATGCTATGGTGATTCTGTACGCTTGTAATAGTCTGTTGGTTGTTTCTTAGATGCTTTTGATGTATAGTAGTGTTACCCTTTTCATAGTTTGTATTGGTTATCCTGCAGTGGATCGAATGATCAAGCACTTTTTGATAAAGTTACACGGGTATACAATTTGTTGGAAGATGTTGTATAGGCATCTATACAAACGTTTCCTTTTTTTGGAAAGTTTTTTCTGAAGAACTATCAAGGAGAAAATTCCCACAATCCACAATCACTGCCAGGACAAACTACTGCATATAATCAGGAAGCAAACCTCACACTCATTAGCTCTGATAATGTTATTTAGTTGGGTAATGAAACATCTGCAAGCAAACAAGCAAGTTCAGATAGCACCAAGGACTCCACAGTAAACATATGTCCTATGTGTCTTCCATATCTGTAGCAAGAAATTGGTTAGAGGCTTTATCAAGCCACAGTTAACCTTACTATTGAACTGCATATAGTAAAACAGTGATCTCTGTTTATAATTAAGATATTTACACAATGATGCAATAGCTATTTTCCCCCTAGAATTAACAATTAATAACAAGTACTCTTTTTCAGTTTCAAGGAATAACTAATATCTCTTCCCCTCAGATCTCCCCACCAGTGGTGGGTTCCTCCCGGTTCGGCCCATTTGGCCGAGCCGGTAGCGGTGACAATATGATGTCACCAAACCGGTTCTCTTTGTTCGGGAGCTGGACCCTCCCGCCTGCCCCCGTGTTATTCTTATCTTTTATTTCTTCTTTTTTAGCCCAGCTGATAGTGGATTGCCGCACCTCAGCTGGGCAGATTTGTAACATGCTTGCATGAAGCGCATGCACGAAGAGGTGATTGCGTGCAAAGCGCGTGCACAAAGAGAACCGGTAGTAAAGCCGGTTAGAACCCACCACTGCTCCACACCCTTCTGTAATTTCCAGCAGCTCCAATATTTCTTGTATATTGGGGATCTGTGATTTGAAAACTGCATATGAACTTTTGTACTTTAAAATTAGTTAAATCATAGCACTATCTACTCTGCAAAAATAGAAATAGAGCTTACTTTGGCCATATTCTTTTATTGCTCAAAAAGATGATATGTGAACAGAATAAAATAAGCATCTGTAATATTGTGTATATCTAGCTGGCTGCATCATGTTTTTAAAGCAAGAAGAAATAATGACAGAGACTGCAATTTTGATCTGTTTGCTAGTCATTCAGATGCCCCAATCAGGCTTATTGCTATTCCCCAAATGTAGTGCCTTAGAGTTTGGCTCTGAGATTCAGTCTTAATTATCCCATTGGTTCTTCTTTTATTTACTAAACCCCCAAATTTAAGTGCAGTTTGGTAATGTTGGGGCTGAAGTTGGCAGAATCATAAATATGGGACAGAGTCTCCAACTCCCAACATTGAACAAAGAGCAACCAAATATTTATTGACTAGAAATGGGAGATGTAAAGGCCAGAAACCATGTAGCACATACACATATATACATTCTTGTGTTCTAGGGTAACTAGATCTTCATGGACATGATCTAGTCATGCCAAATCTAAGAAGCTTCTTTTTTTTATGAACATGCAATTAAGTATTCTGGAGCAGCATTCTCCAACCTTTTCAGATTGGCAGCCTGGTGCGGGGGGTGGGGTGGGAGAGGCAATGGTTTTGTCCAAGGAGCAAGTGGGGCTGTGTACACTGGTTCCTGCAGCTCACTGTGAGTGAGGCTGTGAGAACCGACACCAGCAGTTCATATGAGTCAGGCTGTGTACGCAATGGCCTGGTTGCAAATAGACCATGGCCCAGTAGTGGGCTGTGGCCCACAGGTTGGGCACCCTTGTTCTGAAGAGTCCAGAATGATTGTTGTGCCTGAGGTGTGGTCTGATAGACCTTTAGAAGCAATATTTTTATTTATATATTTAATTTAAACTCACTATCCAAATCTTAAACAAATAGGCAAATTGGGCCATGAAGAATGAATAAAGAGTACCATGGGTCTTTTATCCATTAAATGTTCCACAAATAATGTGATATTTATGCTTTGTGTCATTCCATTCCACTTTTCTTCTTCTTCATTTGGGTCAATAACACAAATAAAATATGATATTATATGTATTACATGCACGGAACATCTTTCTCTGCCTCTCTACCAAATTCAAGTTCATTATTTTTTCATTTGCCTTCCTGCTAAACCAAGGGATTTGTAAATTTAACTTCATGTTTAATGTACATTATTTACTTGAGTTTTCATTTCTTCATATTCAGAAAGAAATCAGAATAATTCCACCAAAGTGAAGGCAAAGAAAAAAAATCTTTACTTTCTACATGAAATAACAAAGTGACAAAACTTTCTGGTTTCAAAGAATTCCTCACTGACTGCAGACCTATCTCTGGAGGTGCCATTTTTTTAAAAAAAAAAAGAATTTTCAACTAAATGAATATATCAGCATTATTAAGTAGTTTTATATAGAATTAACTTTTAATATTATTGTTTCATTGTGAAGATACTAATCATTTCACAAAGGGATTATTATTAGTAATACCTTGGCATTCATCTGTATATTCCTATTAGAAATACAGAATGTTACAGCATCATGCATATACTTTTTATGCCATCCAAATGGCTGGTGGCATGTTTGTCATTGAAAATTAATATCCAGCTCTCTAAATTATTTATAAAGAGCAGGATTATGGCCTTGAGCTCTTCCTGTTCAAGATTTCAAAGTAGATGCACAATTCTCAACTGACAACAAATCCTATGAGTATTTTTATATTTTATGGAAATTTGCAGTGCAACAAGTGTGATAGGAAAAATTAACACCAAACTTTCAAGGAACAGAATCTATTGATTTATGACCTCCTAAGCAAGAGTTAATTATTAGGATTAGCCTTAAATTTCAACCACAGATTCTGAGACATTTGAATATTCAATATATCATTTATGTACCTTTCAGTTTCACTGCTATGTTTTAACATCCTACATAATCATTTGTAAGCTAAACCTAGAGGAAGAAAAAAGAATGAGGATATGTTTGGGAAACAAATACTTACATAGACAAGGGTTTGTTTGTTTGTTTTTAGTGGTTTTGAGTCAGTTGATTCTTGGTGATTGGCTGGACAAATTTTCTAAGAAACATTTTCAGAAGTGATGTGTCCTATCCTGTTTACTCTAAAATAAGACATCCCCTGATAATAAGCCCAATTGGGCTTTTGAGCACATGGCAATAAAGCCAACCACTTATTTCAGGGTTCAAAATAATGTGAGACAGGGTCTTATTTTCAGGAAAACATGGTAGTCACCTTCTTCCTAGTGCTGAGAAAGAATGACTGGCCCAAAGTCACTGGGTTTGTGCTTAAGGTGGTGTACAACTCATGGTCTTCCAGTATTTAGCCTAACGCCTTAACCACTACATCAGACTGGCTCATTTATCCATGATTTTGTTTGTTATTAACTCAAGGGAAATTCTTACCATGGGGAAGAAATGTATTTACCACAAAGAGACAGCCATCCAAAATCATTAAAAATGTTATTGCAGCAATCTAATCATTTAAAAGCTTAAAATACAGGGTCTTTATCAGGAACTATGACACTTTTGAAAAGTAATCCTTCAAGTTGAGGTTGATCCAGGGAACCTAGAAAGACATATCCATGTGGTTTTCTTGGAATTACTGTTTGTTTATTTCATTTATTATTTAAATTTGTAAAGTCACCTCAGAGTACCGGATACTGAGTACCATCCAAAGTGGATTGTCATTGTAGAAATGGTTTGTCCTTGCTATCTGTGAAGATGCTTTGAGAACTTCCCAGTTTACCTCTCATTCCTGAAATTCTCCAGTCATCTCTGGTCTACATACTAAATTTTGCTTAGCTACCAAGCACAAACAAGCCAAGTGCTTAGGTATTTTATACAATATGATTAAAAAAACAAAGAACTGTATAGCCTATAATAGTTACAAAAAGTTTTTTTTAAAAAATAAAGGTTATTAAGATCTAGTCCTGAAATGCTGGCAAACACATGATTAAATAAAATTGCATTTATGGTAAGCATTTTTATTTAAATACAATATAAAAAGAATTATCGTACTCTGTTACCCCAAATAAATGTGCCACATCTGCGATGTGCTCCTTCAACCTTCTGCAGATGCCAATTATGTGCTACATAGATATATTGTCAATTTATTTCCAATATTTACCCATTTTGATGGCTTAAGAGTAAATAAAAAGGGACCTGAATTTCTAAATCATAGGGCTTACTCAAATATGCTACCCAATGTAGTAAAAGAAAAACCCTTTAATGCTTAATATCCCAGGAATAAGGGGACTGAAGAGTTGTGCCTTGCATAAAGAATGAAGTTAATACCTTTCATTATATAGTTGTTTGAGATAAAGAATTTTTAGGGAGAAAGAAATAGTAATTGTAATTCAGCATGAAAAACATTTATGCAAATATAAAATTCAGGTGTAGAATTTTAAGCTTTCAGTAGTTTGCCTGAATGATGAATTAATCAATCTTTCTTTCTTTGGTACCAGATTTTTTTAAAAAATCTTGTCACATCTTTTTCCTTCTTTCTGTGAACTTGTGGATCACATCCATATTTAAAGCATCTATTCCTATATCATTCCTTGATAAGATAGCAAAAATTAATCTGCAACATGAATAATAAATGGTTATTATTTAAAAAAACTGAAAATTCTTCCATTGAATTTGTTCATACATTAAATTATTAACTAAAAATTTCCTGTACATCAATGTTGAGATTGCATATTCATTAGTAAATAGACGCATATACTTAACTACTATAAAAATTGTCCCAAAATACCATAGTCTCTTCCTTAAATTGTTCTACCTGTATTTAAAAAGCTGATAAAATTGCTGATTTCCATTATGAAGATATGTTTCCAATACCATTTAAATATTTTCTGTTGTATTTGCTGATCTTCTATCAGGGTTCTTGCATGTTCTTTTAAATAAATGCTTATTCTGTTGTTTCTGTAAGGCACAGAATGCTTTATGATTTCAGAGTTTCAGGGCATGTTAAATAAATATCATTCAAAGCATTACTCACTCTGGAATGAAAAAGAAAAGCAAACTACATTTTTACCTCTATTTTCTTAGAATAAGTCTACAACAGTATTGATTTCTTCAAGAAAATTGCTCTGAAAACATTGTTTTGTTTGTTCATTGGAAGAAGCAAAGCTCTTTTATGTAGCAAAGCTACTTTGCATGGTTTCAAGGTTTAGTTTCTATATTTGCTCCAACAAATATTTGCTTCAACATTCCCTTTTATTTTGGAATAGATCCCTTAAGGTAGCTTTCTGGTTTTAAGTTTCTTTAAAAAAAAACAAAAAAAAAACCTGGAAATAATTATTTGAAGGATTTTTTTTTCATTTGTACATATAAATATATCATATTTGTTTATCTCACAATAAACATCAATGTGAATATAGAGCTAAGAATTATTTAAATAAATATTAATATATTTACTAAGATGTATTTCTATTAAAAAAATCATCACAGAATTCAAGAATTCACTCATACACATATAGATAGATATGTAGATATAGAAATAGATGATAAAGATTATATAGATAGATATAGATATAGATAGATCCACATTCACTATTAGACTCTTTTCTAAGATAGTTTTAAAATTAATAGTTGGAAATTTTCTGTTGTTGAATTAAAACTAAATATTGGGCATATGAATTGTTGAATCAAGAGAATTTCATGAATGTCTCAGAACTTCACTATGGATGACAGGCTCAACTATGATAAAAATAAATATTATATTGTCATCTCTAAATCTCAATGATCAAAGCATGAAAAATGTTGAAATTATCTTCCTTGCTTGACTTCAGCAGATTAATGTTGCTGTGAAGCTGAAGATCACATAAGGGACATGTGTTGATGCCAACACAGAATTCCCCCCCCACCCCGCCATACAATAGGTAACTGAAATCATTTTGTCAAACTAACCTCTTAATTTAAAGTGGTTTTTTTTTTTAAGATAGGTTAACAAAGTTTTAATGTTTTTCATTTTAAAGAATTAAGAATGCCATTTCATTCTAACAAATTGTAGAGAAAATCTACAGTAAGGGAAACAATAATGCCATCTGTTTAATTTATTGACATAATATATGGAAGGGAAAATAATTATTTATGCTGGCCATATCACTGATTTTGAACTAAAGAAGACAGTGATAGCCACAAGCAGCCAGGCAGCCATTTCATTGTCAGCCTAATATAGATATCCAAAAAAAGAGGACAGGACAGGAAATAGAAAATTAAAACAAATAACCAAATAGAGTTAAGGCATCAATTTAGAAAAAGGAGT
Source organism: Pantherophis guttatus (assembly GCF_059756535.1). NCBI lineage: Eukaryota > Metazoa > Chordata > Lepidosauria > Squamata > Colubridae > Pantherophis > Pantherophis guttatus. The sequence goes on from NC_142064.1 coordinate 230,511,842, forward strand.
TCTGCCTTAGCCACAAAGCCAGGTGGTACAAGCCTTGGACCAGTCACTCATTCTTAACCCTAGGAAGGAAACATTGTCAAACCACTTCTGAAGTCTTGGTGAGAAAACTGCAGGGACTTGTCCAGGCAGTCACTAGAAGTCATCGCTAACTTGATAAGATGACGACAAGAAGAAAAAAGATTAAAAATTACAGTTGATTTACATGTTTCCTTTTATCATAGTTATGGGAATGATGAGTTGCATAACTCAAGGTTCGGTAGAATGGAGTATCATAAGTAGGAGTGCTAAGAGCTATGTTTTTAGTTCCACAATGTATACATTGACAAATGGTTTCATGGTACCCTTTTGACAGGCACATTCTTGAATTTATTGTTGCTATAGCAACTGCTACTTTATGCAGTTTCTCAGAGGTGTACAGCACTTTCCTGGTGAAATACACATTAGCCTTGTTAATCAAGCAATGCTATACATGGCAGGAAAAGGAAGATAATCCTTTTGTTTTAAGAAACACTCAGTAGGCAGAGTGCTCACTTGCTAATGTGGCTTTATTTAAATGGTACTTTATGCAACAAGAAACTACCCCATTTATATTTCCTCTCAGTGCCTTAAAATGGAATGTGTACATACATGCAATGACACAAAATGGATATAGCAACAAATGGACTTAAACATTTTCCATTTCCCAAAGGAAAAGGTGGCAGAGTCAAAGATCCATAATACGTTCATAAAAACAAAGTTTTGTTTAGGGACAAATGTTTTACATTTACATTTTTCCATAAAACTATATTTCCATAAAATTATACCAAAAAATGATGATGTGCCTCGGTGGCACAGTGGTTAGAGTGCAGTATTGCAGGCTACTTCTGCTGACTGTCAGCAGTTCAAATCCCACCAGGCTCAGGATTGACTCAGCCTTCCATTCTTCCGAGTTGGGTAAAATGAGGACCCAAATTATTGGGGGCAATATGCTGACTCTGTAAACCGCTTAGAGATGGCTGTAAAGCACTGTAAAATGGTATATAAGTCTAAGTGCTATTGCTATTGCTATACTTATTTATAATGTAAATGATAAGATATGAATAATACTGTTCATGTGACAATGAGAGTTTAATAGTCTATAAACCAGAAGATGCTTAATAGACTTCACAGTTAGCTATATTGACAGCTTCTTCAATTAGTTATTAAGGAGTTGAACAATCCGACAATGATCCATGAAAGTTTATGAATTTATTTAAGGTGCCAAAGAAGAATTTGAATGCACATGGCAGAATCATAGTCTGCTCTAATAATTTCTCATTGATTGCATACAAAGAAAGCCTAGAGGGGAAATAAGACTCAGTAGCCATACATTAGTCAATGCTCAGTTCTTAAATCTTGCTACTCTTTGTAGCACATAGACAGCAAACTATGATCTTGCAGATATAGAATAGCAGGCAGAACTGGGGATATGCATCTTTAGCTTAGAGTTGTTATGTTTCCACAAATGGTCCAACTTCTGCTGAATTCTGTCGATCCTTATCTGGCACCAATTTAATGTTGAACTTTAATTGACTAGATTCTTTCTATAAGCTTCAATAAATCTTCTGTGCTGCAATTTAACAGATGAGCCTGTTCCTTTGCACCTGACAGTATGGATTATTTCTACTCAAACTATTTCTTTCAAGATGCCCACTTTTTAAATTACAAAATCTTTTTATTTTTATTTTTTGCTTGCAGATGTATTTGCTTCCTTGTCTATATATTTACATATTCTGATATTATTTTTCACAATTAAAAATAAATATAAATAGCACTATAAAATAAACACTAAGTAAGATTTCAGCAAATATTTTTCAGTGCTTTTTATAAATTAATTACCACTAATATGGCATTCCCCCCCCCCAAAAAAAAACCCTATGAAAAGGGATAACTTGAATGTATCTGCCCCCTCCCTAGGGAATATGTGATGATAATATTACTTCTCCCACTCCCTTAATTATGAATTCCTGCTTTAATTGAAAATACAAAGAATCATAAAAATAGTATGCTTCATAAGGCAGACAAAATTTTCTTATTATCCCATAGGTTGACATTGCACTTAATAAACATTTATTTCAGTTTTGGTTTTTCCTACATAATAGGAGGTATATATGGTCCAATCATGATAAAGGTCATGATTACAGCAGTTCTTTAAACAGGAGAAATCTACCAAAAAAACACCACCTTTTTACAGAGTATTGAAGCATGCACCTTGGTGTGATTTCATCCTAAAACTGAGTTCTTTTTCATTGTTGACATTCAGAAAACATCTTCAGAAATAACTTGCAAAGATACATTTGTCAAAGAGCTGCAGAAGATTAAAAAGAAAATCCTAGGAAACCCATTCCAATGGTTTTCTAAGTAATTCTCAATCTCTCCAGGCTTTCTCTCTGGCTATTGTGAAATGACAATATGGTCTAGAAGCACATTCTGTGTTCTGGTCTGTTTCCACCAGGGTATCATATATTAAGACTTAAGTCCCATGGTATTCGATAAGAGATTTAAGGTCACACTTAAGGTAATTCCCAGACAGTGTTAAAAGGATACGGATAGGAAGATTGATCTGAAAGAGTACCAGCCTCTTTTCAGATTCTGAACCAGATTTTCAGTGAATTAACCTTCCCTAAAAAAAAATAAAAATAAAAAAAAAAATAAAAAAAAAATCAGTAGAACAAAACATTATTGGCAGAAGTTTAGAAGCAGTTTCCATGATACCTTGGAGCCAGGGTGGCACAGTGGTTAGAGTGCAGTACTGCAGGCTGCTTCTGCTGACTGCTGGCTGCCTGCAATTTGGCAGTTCAAATCTCACCAGGCTCAAGGTTGACTCAGCCTTCCCTCCTTCCGAGGTGGGTAAATATAATAATAATTATTTATTATTAATAAATAATAAAATAAATAATAATAATAAATAAATGAGGACCCAAATTGTTGGGGACAATATGCTGACTCTGTAAACCACTTAGACAGGGCCATAAAGCACTGTAAGTACTATTGCTATACCTTGTGTTTATCTGAATATATTTTGACACATGCTATTTTATATACTGGAAATTTAAAAATAATAAAATCTGTCTTGAAAAGACTAATGTTTCAATGTAGATTGGTCAGATGTTAAGGCCACTATAAGGAGTTTAGATTTAGTACTAGACAATCTCAGAAAAGTATGAAGAAAAAAAAAGAAAAGAAAAAAAGAAATAGGCACCTTTCATTGCAAACCGCATCCCCAAATATTTCACTGTATAATTAATATATCCATTTTGTAGTATATTATTAATTTTCATGCTGTAACTGAGACCTGTTTCAGATTTATTCATTTGACTTATCAAGATAGCTAACTATTAATCTATGCCTCTACAGAAATGTGTTTGTGTCTTTGTGTCTTTTTGTATATACATGTACGTATACATGATATTCATTGAGAAATATAGCCCATCTACCTAGGGTTGTAGTTAGTACCTGCCTGTAGAATATATAAAATGTGTGCATGACAAGATATATATTTTCTGCATAAAAGTATTCTAGGTAAAATTGCTTTCAGTCTTCTACTACTTTTCATATTTCATGACAAATATACATATTCCAGAAGCCTCCAAAGAACAGAAATAAATAAAAATGAAAAGAAATTTCCAAGAAAAGATGATTCCAGAAAATAATTTCAATAATTTTGTGCTAATTGCTTAAATAATTTGCTGCAGGGCTTGAGGGCTTGGTGAATTCACTTACCTACTCCCTTTCTCATTTTACAATTCTAATATTTTGTTTCAATTTGGTTTATTGATTTCATTCTGCTCTGTTTGACCTTACAGGGGCCATTTGTGCTCTTTTCAAGTGCCACTTGGTATTGATTCTGCATCAGCCTATAGTTTCTATAATTGGTCTAACACTTGTTGGGAGTTGACTTTGTTTCTGAACGAGACATTCACAAATATGGGGAGAATTTAAAATAGGTTTGTAGTCGAGACCAATTATATTGGTAACATTATTATGAGCATTTTGTTTGTATAACATTTTTCTAGACAGGTGAGTTAACAAGCTGTGATACACTATGGTGCTTAGCTGGGAAGCAAATGGCACACAAGGAATGTCAGTTGTCCTGACAACAGAACATATTATAATATCTCTGAATAGTTGAGATTGTTATTAAAATATTGTGATGCACTCATTACAGAACAGCTAGCATTATACTTAGATCTATGAGATATGATTAATCTTTAATTCTCCTTAAATCATTGGCTGGTGCTTTTTAATGAATGAATGTTATTAATGAATAACAATGGACCATAATTGAAATTTTCCCATTATCCTTATGAACCACTTCATAAGTAGACACTGAACAAACACCATCTAGCCATGATAGCATTGTCTTTTCATCCAGAGTATCATTTTTCATTTGTGTCTCTCCTCCTCCTCCTCCTCCTCCTCTTGCTTCAATGAATCCTTAGTTGTTCATGTGATGATAAAATATGTAATTCATACTCACATTTTTAAACCATATTATTCTTGAAATCATATCTACTACCTTGATATACAATTCATATCATATGCTTAAAACTACATAATTGCTTTTCATTTTTCAGCTTAAATGTGATGAAACTGATAGCCAATTCTTCTACAACATTCTTTGTAGTATACAACAAATATGAGAAATAATCTCATCTTAAAATTCTTTACATTTTTTAACTATTATAATGTTAATAAGTGACATTAGACTTTTTTTACTCCAGGTTCCATCCTAAAAATACTGATTAATTATCTACAAAAATATTGCAGATTTGGATTTGTCCAAAACTAATTTCATTGCTGGCAGAAATTGAGAAATTTCATCTTGGCCAAAAAAATGAAATCAAATATTTTACTTCATTATACTGCCATTGTGACTGGCATATAGCTGATCTAAAGCATTAGAATCATGCTTTATCATGACTTTTATGAATTCAAAACTGGACACCAGAGGATGGATGGATGGATGGATGGATGGATGGATGGATGGATGGATGGATAAATAAATAAATAAATAAATAAATAAATAAATAAATAAATAAGCAAGCAAGCAAGCAAGCAAGCAAGCAAGCAAGCAAGCAAGACCTTTGTTTTTGGTTAGTATTAGAATTTACAAAGTAAAATAAAATGTTATAACATTTGAAATGCTCCAGAAATTTTTTTGAATAATGGGATCAGATATTAGTTGCTACAATGTCAACAATGATATCTGTTTCTATGGCTAGACTATGTCCAAAAGATGTTAATGAAGGAATGATAGATGTGAATGAATATTCTGAAAGATTTACAACATAAAGAACTGAAACAAAATTAAATGACATAGAAATATTAGAATCAGAAATAGTGGAAAATAAAAAAAGCATGGAATATAATATAATTAAATTAGAAACAAGCAAAAGAATCATTTGGATAAGCATTATCCAATGGACATACAAAAGAAGCTAGTTAAAGCCTTGAAAGTTAAATGGGAAATACAAATGATAAATTAAGGGAATGACCCAGATAATGACTCTTTATTAGATTTACAAAGGTGGTTTACTAAATCATTGAAAAAAGCATTTGGGATGGGAAAAATTGAAGTGAGATCAGAGCCTGCAAGAACATTTGAGTGAATTAAGTTCAAGATTATTAGAAGTAAAAGGAAGGAATATAAAGTTGGTTGGTTTGACCAAAGTTTAAAAAAAAAGATGTGTTTTTATAAAGCTCTGGTAACCTTTTACGAACTTTTTGCTGATACCAAATCTTTATTATTTCTTTCTATTTCTCTTAGTTTAGTTTGTACTTGTTTTTATTATTATAATCAACATTGTAAATTATTTTAAAAATAAATTATATTAAATTAAAACTAAGCTGCTATACTATATTTAAGTGTAGTTATAGAACAATCATCATTGCCAATGAGACATAATATACCACCACAAAGGATTTGTGTTCAACTGCTTTATGCCCCAAGGGTCCTACAGTTTTCTGATAAGGGATGTCAGTGGTTTCAAGCTCAAATTAAATATAACAGAACATAAAGGACAATCCTAGCAAGTTCCACAAAATGTCTTGAAAGTGAGGGAATAATTCCAGTTACAATCATGTTGTCTGAGAGTTTCCACATATCTGCTGTCTTCAATGAATAGGTAACTCTCTACGGATTCATACACACACACAAACATACAAGCAAACAAATACAGAGAGTATGTATTTACTTATGCCTGTATTAATGGTGTGTTGTATTTTTAAAATTCTGTGACTTGGTCTTGGATCATAAATAAACAAACAGTTAAGTTCAACAAATTCAACAAAACCACCCTGCCAAATCCAGTAATAATTTAATATTGTCTGAAGCTTGTTGCACTTTTATTAAACTAAATAGCCCAGAATGGACAATTAAAAGGCCATTTTGGCTGTGGTCCACATACTGAGGTTGCTATCAAAATTTTGGAATCAAATATTAACAAGAAAATTGGCCAAAAGGAATCCACAACCTCCAAAACCATTGTTTTAGAAGCCTCATTAAAGTTACAAAAATGTGACTCAAAAATGAACCGTTATAAACTTCCAATAGTATAGAATTCAAAAATTCTTGTATGTTTCATGCCAATTAATAGGGTAATGATCATACTAGCAGCTTTTTCTCTTTTCATAAATAGTATCTATTCTAACCCAAAGTGACAAAGATGCAGTTAAATAAAAGGCTTAGCCTTGTATAATCTTCAAAAGAGCTACTTTGTTAAAAAAATATCAATTTCTTCCCGAGTAACCTTTGATTCAACATTAAATAGTTATACTTGACAGAAAAATAGTCTGTATTTGGAATTATTTTATACTTTGTTCTAACTATCGTTAAGATTAAAAATATTCTTCATTGTTACCGTTTCAGTTTAGGGGCAAATAATTTATCATTCTTTACCCCTGTTCCCAATATCTTTGTTCTATGCAATTCAATGAATATTCAGTATATCATACACATAGAAGAGATTAAGTTCTAATTTAGGAGACAGAAAAGATTTATGTAGATCTGGTGTAGGTTTCATTGCATACATAATTGCTTAATTTTATTTTCCAAATATCCTTGTTTAGTTTTTTTTTCCCATGAAGCATATGAAAAAAATACAACCTTTAATAATAATGCATTAAAAGCAGCCCAGACTGTTATTTTTTTTTAAAAAAAAAAACTATTTGAATATTGCTTTTACCTACTCTATCAAAAAAAAAAAGGAAGAAAAAGAAAAAAGGAAGAAAGGAAAAGAAAAGAAGAAAGGAAGGGAAGAGAAGAGAAGAGAAAAGAAAAAAGAGAAGAAAAGAGAAGAAAAGAAAAGAAAAAAAAAAGAAAAAAAAGAAAAGAACCACAATTCTTTTTAAGCAACATCTTAGGGAAAAAGAACATTTTTTTCTTTATAATAATTGATAGTGTTATTGAAGCGTGACCAGAAAATGCATTTTGAAGTCAAAAAGATATGCACTCAAGTAAACTGCAGAAGTGCAGATTAAGAGAGATAATTATATTGCTTTTGAAGCAGGAAAGATCAGTGCATTTAAGAAGAGGGTCATTTGTGTTCCCGTGACATGGGTTAATTTGAACAACATATGCTTTGCTTCTGTTGGTACCTTTCTGCAAGATGCTCAGCACACAATCCATGGAATTAGAGCTGCTGGGATAAGAGAATATTCAATGAACTGACTGCAAAATAGATTTTGGTTAGCTATCCAAAGATACTTTATAATTCTGTGCACAAAATGAACAATATCAATGTTGTGCAAGGCAGTTGCTGAGTTTTTCTTGCTGAGATAGAACAAACTCATTGCATAGTAGATACCCTCCCCAACATTTCTAATTGGATCTGGAGGCTGACAGAGAAACAAAATTAGCAAGTTAATCTTATATAAAAGAAGAGAAGAAGAAGATTAACATTAACTAGGGACATTAAGCAAGGTAGTAATTATCTAAATGCACAGTAACAGACATGGAGTTGTATTTAATGCTGCTTGTCAAGAGTGGAAATCATTAGGAGAATAGCTTTTTCTTTTAAAACGTGCTCCAGAGTATTGGAATGACCTCCAGAAGTAATTTGGAAGACCTCTAGGAAATATAAGGCACAATAGATTAAGTGATATTGGATGAGGTTCACTGTACTTTTTTAAAGGAGGCTATCTCATTTCCTAATTTTGGCCCCAATAGATATTGGTGGGATCTTGAATTGTTTCATGGTCCTCACTGAACAGACTCCAATTCTATTTAATTTAAATTAGGAAATGTAGGAAACAGTATGATTTTCATTACCTGCATTTTGTTATTTAATATTAGTAGTGAATCAGTGAGAGACTCAGATAGATAGATAGATAGATAGATAGATAGATAGATAGATAGATAGATAGATAGATAGATAGATAAAGATAGCTAGATAGCTAGACGATAGATAGATAGATAGATAGATAGATAGATAGATAGATAGACAGACAGATAGACGGATGGATGGTAGATAGATGGATGGATGATAGGTAGGTAGGTAGATAAATAGATATAGATATGCATGCATGCATACATACATACATACATACATACATACATACATATACATACACATATATATGTGTCTATATGTATATGTGTGTATACTGCATATATTCTGTATATATACATACATATGTATATGTGTATACACACACACCCCTCTGAATGTAAAGCACAGGGAGAAAGCCTTCACATATATGTGTATGGTATAAGGTGAATGGTACCCTTCATATTTATAGCTGTACTTAGAAGATGGCATTTTCCTTGTACATGTTAGTGTTGTACTTGTAGATATACTCATAGAAGGTATTACAACGAACATATAACATCTAATGGGAGCTACATCATGCCCAATTCTTAGTTTCAGATTTGGGGATATAAACTACCTTAATACAATCCTTGGTTTTATTGCTTGAATTGCATCACAAAATAAGGGGTGAGAAGAATAACAGAAACCCATATTCAGATATATCATGTGCAGATTTTGCAGAGAAAAACTGTTAGACAATTGAATTCAACAATGACATATGGTTGGTAATGGTTCTATTTGGTCTCTGCCTATCTGGTTTTCCATATCTTTTGATTACCTGGACATTTATTTATTGTTAACCATTTATTAATTCATTTAATACCGTTCTAATGAAAACATTTGTTTGAAATTGCCATACTATGCTTGGCTATACTTTTTCACTGGATCCAAGTATTATTACTGTTTTTATCTGAGTAAAATCCCAAGAATATCTAAATAGCCTTGGAATACCATTGGCATAACCTGAAATTATCGTAAATGGACCTTCTTCTTTTTATTAAATGCAACACAATATTTTTTGCAACGAAGAGATGGCTGGATGTTGATAGTTATTGTTAGGTATACTTGGTACATATTAATACGTTTGATTCAGTATGTACGATTTCAGGAATGGCCGTTAATATTTACTTCATATTTGAGGAATTGATACCATAGCAATAAACAATCTTTTGCTCTCACTTTGTCTGAACTGAAAAACATGGGCCCAAGCAAAATATTTTTTGACAGACTTTAAGAATAAAAAAGCTGATTAAGCTATACACTGCATTTCATACTGAAACAATTACTACTTTCCAGTTGTGGCTGAAACAGTTACAGCCATGGAATTAATGGATTAAGTGATTCTTGTGCTTTATTTACCACTTTATCAATCACTACCATCATCATAATCTTCACCTAACTACAGGAAAAACAACATCAGCAACTTTATGTATAGCTGAAGCACTTACCAATCATTTTTGTCCAAACATTTTTCCCCCATATCCAGAAGGTGGTTTCAACACTCCTTTGTATTTTAAAATGTAATGGTTTTATAAATTACTTGATTTTCACCTACCTTTTCAGCTGCTTGGGAAGTGCAAAAAAATATTGGAATGAAGGCAAGCCATACTATACATGTAGTGTACATAGTGAATCCAATGGGTTTGGCTTCATTAAAATTCTCTGGGACACCCCGAGTCTTGATGGCATAAACAGTGCATGTAACCATTAGGAGAATGCTATACCCCAAAGAGCATATTATTTGTAGATCCGTAATGTCACATTTGAGAACGCCTCTGGCTTGATCTGGTTCCATAGATTTATGTTCATCATAATCTATAATACTGTTTGGTGGATCAACAGCAAACCAAATGAAAACTCCAAGAAGTTGTACTGATATCAAACTTGATGTGATTGCTAATTGTGATGTTGGGCTAATAAGCCTGGGTGCTGTCACTGATTTTTTGCCCTGTTCAAATATGCGATAGATACGGTTTGTTTTAGTCAACAGAGCAGCATAACTTATGCACATTCCCAATCCCAGGAAGATACGCCGGAAAGAACACACGGCAACATCTGGCTTGGCAATCATCAAGAAAGTGATGATATAACACAGAAATATTCCTGTCAATAAAACATAGCTAAGTTCCCTTCCAGAAGCCCTCACAATGGGAGTATCATTGTACCGAATGAAGGTTGCCATGACGAATATGGTGGCAATAATTCCAAGCATGGCCAGAAAGACTGGGATGACCGCCCAGGGTGAATGCCACTCCAACTTTACAATAGGGATAGGGCTACATCCGGTGCGATTCTCATTTGGTCGTTGATTGTAGGAGCACAGCTTGCAGCTCACTTCGTCAAACTGGTATTGGTAACCATCACACAGTTCACACTGCCAGCAGCAGCTCATCCCTTTCATAATCCTTTTTCGTTCTCCTGGTTTACAGGGAAGACTGCAGACTGAAGAAGGGGTTTTCTTCACTCCTTTGCCCCACTGCATTTCATCCATCTAAGAGTAAAAGAACATAGAATAAATGAGACTGCTTATCCGGAAGTGACTATCAAGTAGGCCTAGTGCCATGATGGTGAACCTATGGCACGCGTGCCAGAGGGGACACACAGAGCCCTCTCTGCTTGCACGTGTGCCGTCGCCCCAGGTCAGACCACCATGGCGTTTCTTTCATGAGTTTCTGTTTCCCTGCAAATGACGAAACAGAAGCTCACGAAAGAAAAAGATCTTACCTCTTGCCGCGCTGCCAATGTTGGGATGTCCCGCCTCCCACCAGACAGCTGGTCTTCGGATCTTTCCTGAGCATGCACGCATGTCTGCACATGTGCATGTTCGTGCATGTCTGTGCATGTGTGTGTTCATGCATGTCCACACATGCCCACATCTGTACGTGCATACACCTTTCAGTTTGGACATGCGCACACACACACAGTTTGAGCACTCGGTGTCTAAAAGGTTCCGCCATCATTGGCTTAGTGGATTGATGAGTTGATTAACAAAGACATGAATATATTGGAGTAAAAAAGAGATGGTAGCAGCGAGGAAGAAAATGAGAACTGTTGCTGAGGGAATAAGAAATAGAAATAAAAACTCAATGAAGAAGCAAATACTAAAGGAAATAAAGGTTATTACCGTAGGGAAATAGCATGAAAATAGTTTCGATGGAAACCCACATAATTGGAACAATGCATTTTCTCCTATTAGCATAGCATTCTTTGCATTATTATAGTATTCTTCCCTTGTGACCACGGAGCAAACACTCAAATAGCCGGCATAATCTTTTAGAACAGGAAAAGTTCATTTTGTAGAATTTGCTTGAAGTGTGGCTATAGTTTAATGAACAGTGAAGCCTGAATAACCATGGCTCTTAAAGCTTTCTTGAAAAAGGCCTTTATCATTTCTTTCCAAATCCTGAATTAATTCTTTTCTGACACTGATGTGTCTACTCCCCATCCCTTTTCTAAGCAGCCTCAAGTCACCTACGTGTGAGGTGGATCATTTGTTTAATAAATAATTAAAATTGGAAGCATGTTTTGATGTATGCATGTACAGTGATCTAAGTTCACATTGACTTTCAGGAATCCTGACCCACGTTGTGTCCCCCCTACCACCACACACACACACACACACACACACTGGAAAGATGTGAATGATAGAAACATGGCTGAATCTCCCTATCCCTTATCTATATTAAACATACTATTTCAACATGGCTATTTCAAGCAAGCCTGTCAAGGATTTTGATTTTATTTTTAAACAAAGATCTCCAATTAGAATAGCTGCTACCTGTACTAGTCCCAGGCAGAGTGGAAACTGATCCAAATCTTTAATCTTTTTTTTTTCCTGAAGTGCCCTACTATATGTTAAATAATGAGTTCCACTGAGTTCCATTTACCAATGCTACAAATTTACATTGAGTGACATTGAAAAGATGATTGATAGACATCCAAATTTCCTTGGAACTCACAATGGACTGAACATTCTGTTTCAGAATAAGGATTTATTTGTCTTTGTACGTGCAGACTTTTTTTTCTAAGTCACATTATAATACAGTCTGGCTGTACTAACAGAGACAATGACTAGAACAAAAATTGCTTTGTTCTTTTCTACATAAATTGGCCGTGTATAAGTTTCAAAAGAACAAGATATTATTCACTGTGGGCAAAATGAAACCTAGTGAATTGAAGTTGTATGTCACATTCCAAGGCAATAGTGGAAAAATACTCAGAGGGATACCTCTAAAAGTTATTTTTAAAGATTCTTGCACTATATGCTACGTACTGTGAATAGACTAGAGTGGAAGGGACCTTGGAGGTCTTCTAGTCCAACCACCTGCTCAAGCAGGAGATTCTATACCATTTCAGAAAAGTGGATGTCCAGTCTCTTCTTAAAACCTCCAGTGATGAAGCACCCACAACTTCTGAAGGCAAGTTGTTTCACTGGTTAATTGTTCTCACTGTTAGGAAGTTTCTCCTTGGTTCTAGGTTGCTTCTCTCCTTAATTACTTTCAATCCATCATTTCTTGTCTTGCCTTCTGGTGCTTTGTAAAATAAGTTGACTCTCTCTTCTTCATGGAAGCTCCTCCAATACTGGATTGCTGCTATTTTATTAATTGTGTCTGCCTTATTAATACTGCTATTTATTAGGTCTGGCACAAGAGGCATACTCTGGGTTCCATGTACTAAAGAATGTGACTTCACATTTCTGTCACAGGTGAATATTGTATTGTGACCTACTGATACCTGTTTCATAATTCTTCAAATTTTGGAGTTCTAAATAAATAGATGAGTGAGATCTCTCAAACATATCTTGTCACTAGAAGATACATTCTAGAATTAATTTTGTTACTATATATTCATAGTTGAAGAATTTGGGTTTACCTTTGCTACCAATAGGCCCTGGTGCTCTATTCAATCAGATTATGTGAAGCAGCAACAAGGAGATGGATGGATGGATGACTGGATAGATAGCCTCACTACTACATACATTACAGTCTATATAGGTTGCAAATCAGTGGTGGGTTGCTACCGGTTCTCCCCGGTTCGGGCAAGCCAGTAGTAGCGATGGTGAGCTGAGAGCCAACCGGTTCACTCCAACTCTCAACTGGGCCCCTCCCACCAGCCCCTGCGCTAATCCTACCTATATTGGTTCGTTTTTAGCCCAGCTGATAGACGCAGCAGAGCAAATTGCCGTGCCTCAGCTGTTCTGAAATGGAATGTGTTTGTGCAAGGCGCAAATTCAGCGTGTAAGTGAGCAAAGCAAGCATGCGCGCACAACTAGCGTGCAAAGTGTGTGCACAAAGTGAACCAGTGGTAACACAGGTTGAAACCCACCACTGTTGCAAATAAAGAAATCTGGCTTTCAGTATAGACAGATTTAATATTTAGTACTTTTTCTTCCAATATTTTCTGAGTAAAATCTTTGTGGAACATATCATTTCTGGCAGGCCCATCCCCACCCCCCTATTTTTAATGCGGTATATCTTCAAAAGATGAACTATTGAGTATGGAGAAGAGAAAGAACCTGACATGTGAGTGGCACAATTTTATTTACAATCTCATGTAATATTAGATGACTGCACAATCTCGAAAAAGTTGGCAACAGTCATGTCATTTTATTTTTCTTGGATACATGTGAGCAGGAGGTTAGAATAAATTAGCATGTAAATTCGCTAAAAAGAAAACTAGCAGATTCTTCCAATTCTTTAGCTGTTTAATACGTGAAAATAAAAGCCATTTCTTTTGTACTGAACATAGTCAAGGTGGCTTGTTGTTTTGACACTGACAATGGTCATTCCAATCATGAGGTCTGTTATGTGAGATTGGCAGCATTACCTGCCAATAAGCAGGCTGCTGCAATCTGCATCATTTGCAGTGTCTGTATGGTCTTCCAAGGCAGCCCCATGTAAAGATAATTGCAGCATACAAGCGTTTCTTAAAGTGTGCTCCTAGGAACTCAAGACCCACTCAAGGGGCCTGGTGGCTCAGCAGACTAAAAGCATTGTGATTAACACCAGCTGTCTGCAATTACTATAAGTTTGAATCTCACCAGGCTCAAGGTTGACTCAGCCTTCCATCCTTTCTAAGGTAGATAAAATGAGGACCCGGATTGTGGGGGCAATAAGCTGACTTTGTATAAATATACAAAAGTATGAAGGCTATTGCTTAACGCATTGTAAGCTGCCCTTCTCTCCGGAGAAGGGCGGCATATAAATCAAATTTTAAAAAAAAAGGGTCCTCAAAATAAAAATTACTTGCCAACCTGTTGAAAAGTAATACAATATTAATAATCTCATCAAATAATCATGAGAAGTGGGAGCAGCGAATGCATCAATTTTAATTTTTAATATAGTAACTATCGATAAATATAACCCATACAAATAATAACTCTTTTGGGAACATTTAAATGTGGGAAGGGGTTCTAAGAGAAAAAAAAGTTTGAGAAAGGCTGCAATCAGCACTTGCAACCATCAGTCAGAATAGAACAGAACAGAACCACAGAATGGGAAAGGACCTTAGAGGTCTTCTAGTCGAACCCCCTGACTCAGGCAGGAAATCCTATAACATTTCAGACAAATGGTTGTCCAATCTCTCCTTAGGTCCAGTCCAGGATACATTTTCTTCTGACAGTCTAGAATTTTCTTTTTAAAATAAGGTAATGAAAATCCATGTCATCTCTATAATACGAATGTGTGATATTTTCCTTAGGTAAAAGCTCTAAGGAACATCATATACAGGTGGTCCTCGACTTACAACTGTAATTGACCCCTAAATTTCTGCTGTTAAGTGAGCCATTTGTTAATGCACCATTTTATGACCTTTTTTGCCACAGTTGTTAAGTGAATCACTGCAGCTGATAAGTTAGTAACCTGGTTGTTAAGTGAATCTGGCTTCCTCCGCTGACCTTGCTTGTCAGAAGGTTGCAAAAGGGTCATCATATGACCTTGGGACATAGCAACGGTCATAACTATGGACCAGTTGCCAAGCATCAGAATTTTGATCACATGATTCTGGGGATGCTTCAAAGGTCATAACTGTGAAAAATGGTCATAAGTCATTTCTTTCAGTGCTGTTGTAACTTTGAACCGTCTCTAAATGACCTGTTGTAAGTCGAGGATTAGTTGTAGTATATCTCATCTTATACAAAGTCATTCCTGCAAAGCTTCGTTAAGATAACATTAAGATAAAAATCAGTAAAACGTTTATTATATATTAATTAACACACTATGGCCGAAACATTTCTCCTCATGCAGCTCCAGTTGTTCTCTTTAGTTATTTAGTTATTTATTAGCAACTAATCTGAGTTTAACACAGTGGTGAAATTAAATTTTTTTACTACTGGTTCTGTGGGTGTGGCTTGGTGGGCAAGGCAAGGGAAGGCTATTGCAAAATCTCCATTCCCACCCCAGTCCAGGGGAAGGATATTGCAAAATCTCCATTCCCTCCCCATTTCTGCGGGAAGGATATTGCAAAATCTCCATTCCCACCCCACTCTGGGGCCAGCCAGAGGTGGTATTTGCCAGTTCTCCAAACTGATCAAAATTTCCACTACCGGTTCTCCAGAATCTGTCAGAACCTGCTGGATTTCACCCCTGGTTCAACAGAAATAATAGGAATGTCCATTGAGGATTGTCCTCATATTTATTGTTACTTTGGCATTTTTTTCCAGTTACAAAGACAGTAGGCCTGAGACCTTTGATATATTGACTTTGATAGACAAGAATATTTTCATGACTTTGATCCCTAAGCTTATGCATTAAATAATGTAATTATTTTAAAAATAGGCTTCAAATTGATAATGAAATTAAGAATATGTCAATGAGGTTTTGTGAATGCAAACCACATCACTATATCAAAAATTGCTATGATGAATAAAAAAGATTAGATCTTTTCTCCCAAACTTAAATTCTTGTCTGCAGGGAATAAAAATACAGTAAACCAGTGTGTGGAGTGTCTTCTCCCAGGCAAGACTCCTTCTATTGCTTTTCATGCTTTGTCTGGAATGAAGTTCATAAGAAAGAGCTATGTAGTTGAACTTGGCAATCAAGAAAGCATGACAGAAGACCAGCTCTTCCTCCCTAGAACAGTTTTCCTGCCTGAAAGGAAGGTTGAAGAAGTTGACAATCCGGGAACCACTGATTACAGTAAAAAATCAACTCCATCCCTACCTAAATATTTTGGCAGCTCAGAGCTGCAGGACAATTCTAACCTTTCTGAAAATGCATATAACAGATCATTTGCCATCCCACAATCATCCATTATCATAAGAAGTGGTACCCTTCTTGGCCATGTCTTGCAAATAGCAATGGAGGGAAATTATATTGCAATGCAGTTTTCCCCCCGCATCTTTATACCTTGCTACAGATTCTGTGAGAGATTGTGATTGAAAACAAAAACAAAACCACAACGTTTTTTGAACATCATGCACAGCACAATGCTAGCACTGGCCGTGGTGGGATTTTTGATGAGCCATGATTCGGGCTGTTTGCTGTTGTTGTACATTATATGGTGCACATGAGTCTCTGGACTCAAATAGTCCTTGAAAATCTTAAAATTCATCTGCTGAGAGACCAGTGGGCTTTCTTATGCAGCTACTTGGCCGCTATTGGACTACATGGACCAGGGTCTGATCCAGTAGTTGTATATGTTCTTATGTTTTTATATATTTTTCATGGTTGGTTTATCTAGCCAGAAGATTGTTGGGCAAAGAAATAGCAATTATGTGAGGCAGCAACTTGAGAAGTCGTTTTAAGCAATCATATTTTTCTTAGTGTGTTTTAAAAGTCAATGTATTTCATGCTGTTCTCTTGCATGACTTTGTTTGAAATCATAAATATAAATCTGATTCTCATCGGAACTGCAGCATTTAAAGGAGTAGAATACTAGAACTTTTTAAACAAATTGTCCATGAATCAAAGAAATTAGGCACCATATTTGAACTATTCCTGTTGTTTTCTGTCAGAATGTTTCTATATTGAGAAGAAACGGCTTTTAAAACTCCTCTGAGACCACAATTACATTGCAAAATATTGATTATATTACAAAAACCTGACCATGAATTCTGCAGTAGTCTTCTGTCACAACAGTTTTATCTATTTTGAATATGATTCTGAAGAACATTTTATCTCCCTTATTTTTTCAAATCATTTTAATGCAGCTGCTACTTCTTAAGCCTGCACATCACTCCCTCAGTACAGAACTACAAAGGTTTTATCCTCTTTCCTTCATGCTACTTCATGCTATTTGATTATTATTTCTCATATTATTGCTTGCTACTGACTGGGTGAACATAAAAAATTAAAAATTAATGTGAATCTTATTTACAAAACATAAGGGCCACAGAAATACATAAACCACAACAATTCTAATTTGATTGCTGATTCAACCAGTAACTTAGCCCAAAATGTATTGGCTTATTTAAATAATGGAAAATAATGCTCAAATGTTTCTGTACTGATTGGTTTCAATGTAAACAAAATTTATAATGACAAAAAGTAGCTTCAGTGCATCTAGCTCAGAATTATCTAGATAATATGTTCAGAGTAGAAACCACTTTATTTCCTAAGACCTACCATAAATGGCTTCATTTCTACTATCACATCTTCAGGATACCAAACACTACAATTTTATTTTCATTTTGCATCAAAGGAGAAGCAAATGTTCCCCTGGCTCCAGATCTTGCATCCATGGTTGATTCCAAAAGAGCAGCAGGTCTTCATTCTTTTGTACTCTTTTGTTGAATAGAATCATGGACTTTCAGCATGCAAAGCACTTGCTCTATCATTTTACTACATTTGTAGACCAATGCTGTGATCTTTTGGTGGCTCAGCTTCTTTTCTTCTTGTTGGAAGAAAGATATGCCTTAAAAAAAGCCATTTTCATCTGTGCTTTGGATCTCTCTCTCTTTTTCAGAAGACTGCTTGCCAAACAACCAAAATAATGGAATTTATTTCCGTATTATGTACATTTGCCTGGCATAGAATAATTATTTCCTCCTCCTTCCTGTTCTCCTTCTCCTCCTCCCCCTCCTCTTCCTCTTCCTTCTCCTTCTCCTCAGCCTCCTGTTCCAAGTAACTGCATATCTGTATTTTTGTCATCCAATGTCCCTTATTTCAAGGGACCATCCATAGTCATTGGATGACTATGAATATTCATGCACTGGAATAGATCAGCCAATGAATAGGCATGGTAATAGGTCAGCCAATGGGGCTTGTTTTGGAAACAGAAACTTAAGCTAGAAGTCTGGGCGTGGCTAAACTCTGTGCTCAGATCTAAAATGAAACTAGTCTGCTGCTGGAAGTGAAAGCAATCTCTTCTCTACCATGTTGGAAGAACTCTGCTATTGGTATTGTAAAATTTACTTCATCTGTCATTATGTATATAAAGAGAAGTTAATGAATCCAGCTGAATCGGTTATCTGTGTGTGCTTCTGGGTTTGATTTTTGTAAGAAATTCTTGACACCTTGTGCTATAATTATTTTGATTCTGAATAGGACAACTGTGACATATTTCACTGAGAAACGATTCTACATGAACATCAGTCAGAAAACTAGTCACCAGCTTTGAACATGAACCCAAGAGTCAGAATTTTATGAATGAACAATACACTCTGTTTAGACCAGAAAGCCATCTTTGAAGTTATTACTAGATTATTCAGCTATCCCTTTGACAGGTCAAAATTGTTGGGTTTTCAATTCAATAGACGAGCAGGCATGTTGCCTTCACAGAATCAGAACCAGCACAGGTCCATCCAAAAGCCTGAGAACTTCATCTTGCCCATGCCCATGTCAGCCAGACCAAAACCCACTATTTCTCTTAATTATAAAAAACTTAATTAATTAGCAAATAGAGATTCCAAAGCAAACTTAATTTTCCAAGAGCAGATCTCTACTTACTGTTTAAACTGCTTGTATCCTGCGTGTTTATGCATGACTCTAAATGAGTTTAAGAAAATTCTGCTCAGATTAAGACTCTTTGACAAGAGTTAGGATACTCAGATTGAACAACAGGCTACCACCTCTCTCACTGGCCAATATCCTTGCTTCTGTGCCTTCCCAATTTTCTGTTCAATAAAGCAATGACTAATCACTTTTCTTTCCATAGATGAGCTTTTATGGACAAACATATGAGTTTCAGAATCACCTCAAACCATAAAATGGGTAATGTAAAAAATTAATAAATAAATACACTTATATGTATAAGTATGTATTTATAACTATATCATTTGTAGGTCTTTGGTTATTCGGGTCTTCTCCCACGTAAAATTGGAAGTGTCTTGGCGACGTTTCGACGAAGTCTCATTCGTCATCTTCAGGCTGGTGTTCTCGGCTTCGTGCTTCCAGGAGCAATGTGAGATCGCAGCTGTCTCTTCCTTTTAACTGCTAGTGGGGGTGTGAGCTGATTGGATGGAAACTTGGCTGTGTTCTGATTGGGTGGAGGTGTGTTCTGATTGGTAGGGGCTTGGCTGTGCTCTGATTGGATGGGGGGTTGGTTGTGCTCTGATTGGCTGGGGGTGTGTTCTGTTTGGGTGGGGGCTTGGTTGTGCTCAGCTTAGTCTGAGTTGCAGGGGGATTTGAGCTGGTGAGCTGCATTGTTGTTGTTTGGCTTCGTGTTTGTGGCCGTGCGAGCTCTTCATGGTGGGTGTCAGTCTGCTTCATGTATGGATTGAAGGGGTTTAAAGTGGCTAATAGAAGCCGAGGACACCAGCCTGAAGATGACGAATGAGACTTCATCGAAACGTCGCCAAGACACTTCCAATTTTACGTGGGAGAAGACCCAAATAACCAAAGACCTACATACAAACACCCGCGAAAACCTGAGAAAACAACTATATCATTTATATCTACATATAAATCTAGTAAACAATCAAGTCATTGTTGACACTTAGTAATCATACGGATATACAAATATATGTTGTTAAATTAAAAATTTATAAATGTATAAATTTATACAAGTTGAAATGTCCATATAAGCAGGCATAAAGATATAACAAAAAGGGCCTTACTTTTTGCTGCCCTATTGTTTTCTCATGACTCTCTGAATTATAAGAGCACAATAGGTATAAGTGTTGCCCAGTGGTGAAATTTAAAAAATTCCCCTACCGGTTCTGTGGGCATGACTTGTTGGGGGGAAGATCATGTGACTGGGTGGGTGTGACCAACTTGACATCACTCAAATTGAGGGATTCCTCACCGGCCCCTCCCCTTGCAGCCACTTCTTGTCACAAATGGCAGGAAAATGGGGAGGGGAATATTCCTGCCTACCATCCTTCCCTCAGTCTGTACTGAGATTGAGGAATGGATAACAGGCAGGAAAATCCCCTTCCATTTTCCTGCCTTTCATGAAAACAGCTCCATTCCAGCTCCTCCCCCATCCCCCTCCCTCCTCAGGACTACTTTAAAAGGGACAGGCTGCAGCAGCTCCGTTGTGAATGGAGGGAGAAAAGTTAGCATTCTCTGTGCTGCATTTCACTTTGAATTCTGTGGCAGAGAGAATGCTAACTTTTCTCCCTCCATTCACAATGGAGCTGCTGCTCCCTTTATAGTTCCCCCCTGGCCCCCTCCCTCCTGGGGACTACCTTAAAGGGACAGGCTGCAGCAGCTCCGTTCTGAATGGAGGGAGAAAAGTTAGCATTCTCTCTGCTGCATTTAACATTGAATTCTGTGGAATATCGAGAGATGAGCGGCGACCGGCCAGGCGTGGGTGGGGTCAAGGAGAGGTAATTATTACCGGTTTGGCAAACTGATGCCCATAATCCCTAGCGGTTCACCCGAACTGGTCTGAACCGGTCGGATTTCACCCGATATTGCCTTGTAAAAGAAAAGGTTGATACTTCAGAAAATAATGTTTTGGTGTTTTTTTTTTAAAAAAAGCCCTTTTCCCAAGCTTCCAAATTTCCTTATCTTTCCTTTAAATATACAAATTCAGTAGTGCAATGTTTTACTCTTTTCCCAGGAACTGAAGATAATACAATTTCATCCTCAGATTCCAAATAACCTATAGGCTATTCAGAAACTAACCCTTCTGCAACCAACCAGCAAACATTTATTTACCAGGTGTGATAAACCTTGTACAGCAGTCATGGTAAAATGCACTGTAGAAGGCATAAGTGAACATGGTAAGTATTGGTTTAGTTGAAAGAGTGCCCCTTGTTCTGTAAAATAGCCAAAGAACTGCTGAGGTCTGCAACAAACTGAAGCTTTCTATCTGAAACAGGCAGGTGACATAACATAAAAAAGCATACTTTAGAGGTAGAGCAGAAAAAATATAGCCTGAGATTGCTTTGATGGTGAATGGAAGATTAATAACAGATACAGTTATCTAGTTTTATTCTCCAGAAATGGCTGCAGAACTGATCAGGGCTCATAAACATATTAAATGGTAACCAGATAAAAGAGAAACACTTTCAACACTCTTCCAATATAAGTCTTTCTCTCCCTTTCTGTGCCCAGAAATATACAAATCACATTGTGTTGCTTTGTGAAATGTCACAAAGCAACACACATATCCAACAATATAAGTACACATAATCTAATATCTATTTTTATCAGAACTACCTGCCAAAATAATGATGTCCTGATCATTACATTGGACTTTCAACACAGGCTCACTAGCCACAGCTCAGTGAATGACACCACCTTTTTGTTTTCAGCCCATCTCCTCGAGATATAGTGACTATACCAGTGATGGCTAACCTTTTTGCCATTGTGTGCCAAAAGTTGGGGGAGGGTCACTCACATGCATGCCCACACCCATTACTATTATTATTATTATTATTATTATTATTATTATTATTATTATTATTATTATTAAATGTATTTATTTTGTATACCACCCTTCTCCCGAAGGACTCGGGGCAGTGAACAGCCAGCAGATAAAATACAGAAAATACAAAAATTAAAACAATATTAAAAACCAATTAAATTAATTTGGCCCACAGTTAAAACACCCCCCATATTAAAAAATCCCATAATTTAGCAATTTAAAATTAAAGCAACTTAAAAAATATGGTCAGGTCAAAAACGTCTTTAAGGCACGGCGGAAAGTGCGCAGATACGGGATCCGCCGTATCTCCGGGGGCAACTCGTTCCAGAGGGTCGGTGCCCCCACAGAGAAGGCTCTCCCCCTGGGGGCCACCAGCTGACATTGTTTGGCCAACGGAACCCTGAGGAGCCCCTCTCTGTGGGAGCGTACTGGTCGGTGGGTGGCTACTGGCGACAGAAGGCAGTCTCGTAAATACCCGGGCCCTAAGCCAATTCTATGCACCCCGTCTCCCGCACATGTATATGTGACCCCCCCGCTCCACTTTTGGCATGCGATGGCAAGGTAGGCCTGTTTTTCACTCTCCCCAAGCTCCAGAGCCTTTCTAGGAGGCTGGGGAGGATAAAACTGGCCTTCCCCACTCCCCAGGAGGCCCTCTGGAGGCCAGAAACAGCCTTTCCACTTCTGGTGGGCCCAAAAATCAGCTGGCCAGCATGTGCATGCATCCTGGAGCCGAGCTCGCGTGCCCACTGATACGGCTCTGTGTGCGACCTGTGGTACACGTGCCATTGGGTTCACCATCACGGGACTATACACTACCTTTCATTCAGTGCTGGAGGAGTGAGATCAAGCTACAAATATCTTAAAGCACAATGTGAAGCACATTTGACCTTTCCATATGCAGATGAAACATTAAATATAATTTTAGTATAGGCATCTCATCAAATGAAGCCAGCCACAAGGAAGGCATGCCAAAAAGCCTGACTGAATTTTCCACTCATTCTGCCTTTAGAAAATGAGGCAGTTGAATAAATCTACAGTTTCATTGTGTACCATCAATGCAAATTTCAAATAATAAGCATTTTCGGAGAAAAAGCCGGCTAAGCAATTTCCTGACAGCATGGTACATGAAAATATACTGGACTTGAATGAAGAATGAAAGTTCTCCAAGCTCATCTGAGGTTTTAAAGGAAGACTTTATGATAGCTGGGTCAGATCTTAGTCCATGGAAAAGTAGGGTGCATTTGAAATAAATGTATAAATATCAGATCAGCAAAAAACAAAGAAATTATAAAAAAGTTATTTAACAGATTTCCTTTAAACATGTATTTGTTTGTATGTTTGCTTGCTTGCTTGTTTACAGTATTGGTGAGTCATCAAAGTGACTGCCTGCTCATTTGCTTTCAGGTCAGTTTTTATTTAAGAATATGTGGCATAGATAGTAAAAACTATCCCAGAAACAAATCTATGATTAATCAATTATACAAGTGCCCAACCCAAGGTGGAAACAAACCCTGGAAATAGCCATGATGAATATTGGATAGTGGATGGCCAGCATATAAATGTAATAAATAAATATAATAAATAAAAAAATCTAGACCTCAGCAAAAATTCTAATTACATATAGATACAACTTTTTTTCCATAAATTATGATACATCACGAGTGTCAATCTCAAGGCCCAGAGGCCAGACCTGGCCCATGGGGTGCTTAGATCTGGCCCATGGGGCCACCCTGGAAACAGCAAAACAAACAGCCAGGGGTGCCTTTGCCAGCAAAAATGGAACTTGGGAGGGTTGCAGGAGGACGTCGCAGCCAGAAACGGAGCTCGCAAGGGCCACGTGCAATCCTCCCAAACTCCGTTTTCGCTGACAGAGGGTTGCAGGAGGCTGTCACAGCCGGAAACAGAGCTCAGGAACCTGTTTTCATTGGCAGTGCGCTTGGGCCACCACAAGTGCCCCTGACACGAGTGGCATTGAGCTGGCCACATCCACCCTGGCCATGCCCACGCCAGCCCCCTGAAGTCAAACACAACCCTGATGCAGCCTTCAATGAAGGCTGCGGTACATCATCCAACTGTTTATGAGAAGCTGCAGACTAACAGCATACCTGCCAATATAGAAGGATCAGAAAAGCTGTATGATTATGACAATGAACTACATGTAACAGCATAGGTTAATTAATTGATTAATGTATTCCTCTGCTCCTCCAGCATTCTCTTTCTCTTGCCCTAAAGAGATAAATCCAACAAAAAGACATTAATAAGTGGTGCTGAAATATGTAGTGTTCACCATTGCAGGCAATCTTTTTAAAACACAAACCAAAAAATATTATTGACCAAGAAGAGACAAGCATCTGTGCACACTCTTTTGTGTGACATTTGAATCACACTAGCAGAGAAGATGCTTGCCCACATGATGGAAAAGCCATGTCCCCTTCTTTTTAATAGAAATATGAGATTTAATCCAACTTGTCTCGTGAAACTAAGCAAAAAAACACAAAAAAAACACCAGATACCTATCAGTCCTAGGAAATATGGATTTATAACTTATTACACCTTTTGACACTCCCGTGCTTAAGATGATTGCCAAGTGCTCCTTTGAAATGATGAATTCAGCAAGTCCAGATTATTTAAGATAAATCATACTTGAAAAAGGGCTGTCCTAAATTAATGTCGTTTCGGTGCCTACGCTTCATTCCTAAAACCCCTGTTCTTGTACAGTAATTAAAAGGCAGTGGGGGAGAGGAAACCAGAACAAGACAAAGAACCCCCATAGTTCTATAAAAAAGTAAGGAAAAGTATTCACTTCAATCTCAGGCTGCTGCAGTATTGCACATTCAAGAGCCTGCTATTTTACATCATTATTGTTCAAGAAGAACTACTGCAGAAAACCTGATGTGCTCAAGCAACTTGCCTAGGACTTACCTTCTTATTAATTCTAGGAGGGCAGCTATAGCCTAGAAATGAGAAAAACAGGGGAGTAAATTTTCTCTGGTGACTAGGTTTTATGAGTTTAGAGTTTCTTCATGGATTCTCTTTTCTCTTCTCTTTGTAGCTATCTAGGACTGATTAGTTGCTAAAAATTTTAAGAATTGCATTTTAATTTTTAAAAACCAAGGGAAGCTTTGTAAGGAGAATTGTGAAAGCAAGGATGATTTAAGAATGACATAATGAAGGAAAGTGCAATGTATTTAATATATGGTAGACTCTTATTTCATGTAGTTCAAACAAATTTAAAAAAAAAACCAAGGTGAAATCCAGATATACAATTAATCCCCACCCAATTATCCCTTCTGAAAATAGAAAAAAAATTAAAATTTCTCAACAGATATTAAAAATAAAAAATGCATATATTAAATTTCTATTTGATCATCATATCATTGCTCTTAAAATGTGCCTTAAAGGAGGCTTTTTTTTCTTTTGATGAATGAAATGGAATCAAAGTAGTAAGTCCAGAATTATCATAATTTATGGGGCATAATACATGGTTTGAACTACTCCTTAATGTTTCTGACATGGCAAATCTTGTTCTTGTGAAATACAGCTGGTCAAATGGAAGCTGGCATCTTTGATGGATGGGTACATTCTTCCCACATAAAAATTCATTCCATCATCAAGACATATGGGTCACCATGCCTGGCATTTACTGACCACTATATTACAATTAAGAATGTGGGAGTTTTTTTATTTACACAACAGATATTAGTTGTTACTAAAGAAGAACAAGAAAAGAATAGGTTTTGTCAAAAAACAAACAAACAAACAAAAAACCCTGCCATGTGCATCAGAAACAAAAGAGAGAACTTTGGGATTAATCCCAAGAAATATACAGTATGCAGTTTTGAAAATAAGGAGAACAATTCTGTTGGAAATAGCTATTTATGACTGCTGCTTTACAATATTCAACAGTCAAACATTTTCACTACAATTTTAAATGTTTTTCAACATTTTTACTATCCTCTACTCCTACATGTTTGGTAAAATTGCCTAGCTTAATGGGAATGTATAAATGAGACTTATATTGCCATCAACTCGTTGAGACAGATTTGCACATCCCTCACTTCTCATTCAATTATTTTATTAGCTACATATACACTTCTTTTATGCTTTCTTAATCTTTGCTAATATTTTGTTCTATTCTTAAATTTAATTTTGTTGACATTCACCAAGACTGAGGATCAGGGGTGAAATCCAGCAGTTCTGATAGGTTCTAGAGAACCGGTAGTGGAAATTTGAACTGTTCAGAGAATCGGTGGCAGAAATTTTGATTAGTTCAGAGAACCGGCAAATACCACCTCTGGCTGGCCCCAGAGTGGGGTGGGAATGGAGATTTTGCAATATCCTTGCCCCAGGAGTGGGGAGGGAATGGGCATTTTGCAATATCCTACCCCTGGAGTTGGGTGGGAATGGAGATTTTGCAGTATCCTTCCCCTGCCATGCCCACCAAACCAAGCTCACCAAGCCACACCACACCCATCAAGCCACACACACAGAACCGGTAGTAAAAAAAAATTGGATTTTACCACTGCTGAGGATAGACACTTTTAAGGTCGGAATTTACTAAGCTGCTAGTAAATTCAAATTTCTCTATGTCTGCTGAAAAGTTCTTAGAGACATTCTATTCAAATCTCTGCCTTCCCCTTGGAACAATTTTCTTCTTTTCCAGTTGGACTCATGCTTCAATTTCCCTGTCCATTTCCTTTCCAGAGCCATTTCATTTACAGAATCATATAATTAGCTAATAACTAGTTGCCGTTAATACATGTTTTTCCAGTAATTTCATTTATATTTCATAAGATTCTTAGTATCTACATTGATTTTTCAGCTCTGATTATTAACACATGTTTCTGTTTCACATTCCTTAATTATACAATATGAAAAGATTACAGTTATTTTTGGAAACACATATCTCTGGATATTTTATTCTTCTAAAATGAGAGTATATAACTGTAGCTGGAACTGGGCAAACATTAGAATCAATAAAAACGAGTCCCAAACTTTTGACCACTACAGTATTGAAGTTTTGCCCCCAGATATTATCCAGCAGACTCTGATTTTAGAGTGCAGAAGCTCAAATAATGCAGGGGCCAAAAATGTAATGTTTTACATTTGGTTTTACACAGTGGTGGGATTCAAATAATTTAACAACTGGTTCTCTGCCCTAATGATTTCTTCTAACAACCAGCTCACCAAACTGCTCAGAAAGTTAACAACCGGTTCTTCCGAAGTGGTGCGAACTGGCTGAATCCCACCACTGGTTTTACACCATCTGTGATCATTTATATACTGTATAGAATTTTCTTCTTTAATGAAGAAATAGCAATAGCGATAGGACTTAGCCTTATATACCGCTTCATGGAGCCCACTCTAAGCAGTTTACCGTCAGCCTATTGCCCCCAATGATATGGGTCCTCATTTTACTGACCTCAGAAGGATGGAAGGCTGAGTCAACCTTGAGCCAGTGAGAATCGAGTCCCTACCAGTCAGCAGAATTAGCCTGCAATGCAATATGCATTCTAACCACTGCACCACCACAACTCATAAAATAGGAAATGTAAGCTGATTTTTTTTTTTTAAATTATGCATCGGAATCAGGGATCATGGCAGGAATCATTCAACCCCATTTCCATGCATTCAAAAGTAGCATATCTGCAATGAGGAACGAAGGCACATCATTTAGTTCCACAGTTAAACTGCTTATTTCCAAACGGTCAGCTCGAGCATTAACTTGAGAACTAGAACATATTTAATATGTTTCCTATATGCCTTCTCATTTCTCTTATATTTAAATTCTACAGATGTGTTAAAAAAGCGTGTCACATTTTATTTTTACAATAGTTTCTAGCATGGGGGCTTTATCCATACTGATTCCTCCCTAAAATATGTAAATGTAAATACCTCAAGAGATGTTTCATATGGATATTATCTTGCTTTTAGCATTTGAAAAAGAAAAAAAAACCTCAGGGAAAGTTGTTTATTTAATTGTAGCTGAAGAAGCTTCTCGGATAAGAAGTGAAATGTCTTCAAAGAAAAACCAGAAAGTCAAATTGCCCCTTGAAAAGGCACTTTGGGACAACCATGACCTGGATGACTGAGAATCTCCATAGACATTTATTTAACTGTAGTTTCACCACTATCTCTTTCACCAGTGTGTCTTCACTGGGAATATAGATTATTATTGATTTCTTGAGTCATCCTTAATCCTCCACTGACTCCATAAACTGATACATGGAAAAATTAGGTTTTGTTTATTGAACATTAATTATATTTCACATTGCCACATTAAGAGTCACTGTAGTCATGCCTGGCTGATCAAGCACCAATAAAGGGTTGGGGTGGGAAGAAACTGACAGCAGATCATTACACACAATAACTGGAACTTGTCATGAGATGTAAAATGCTTACATCTGGGTCTGGCAAGAGAGAAGGGCCATTGTAAAAAAATAATAATAACCCATTCACTTATCTGTGAAATGTACTAATATAAGAGAGAGAGAGGAATTTGTTTTAAAACTTCACACAGTTTTCTAACTTTAATTTAAATTAATTTCTATGACTCTAACATTTTGAAGGATTTCAGTACAGTTATGTCTAAGTATACTGTATTTACTTATATCTAAATATATTTACTTATATCTAAGTAACATTACTTATACATTATTTATTTATTTATTTATTTATTTATTTATTTATTTATTTATTTATTTATTTATTTAATTTATATACCGCCCTACTCCCAAAGGACTCAGGGCGGTGCACAGCCGTGAGATAAAACACATAGATATACAAAATTTAAAATCGAATAAAATGAATTAAATAAATTTGGCTGAATTAATACCAATAATTTAAGATACCCATATTTTAAAATACATTAAAAATTTAGAATTTACACTTAAAAGGGAGAAGATTTAGGCGAGGCCAGCTTGATGAAATAAAAGCGTCTTCAACTCGCGGCGGAAGGTGCGCAGATCCGGAATCCTCCGTATCTCTGGGGGGAGCTCATTCCAGATCGTCGGTGCCCCCACAGAGAAGGCTCTCCCCCTAGGGGCCGACAGCCGACATTGTTTGGCCGACGGCACCTGGAGGAGCCCCTCTCTGTGGGAGCGTACTGGTCGGTGGGAGGCTGTTGATGGTAGTAGGCGGTCCCGTAAGTAACCAGGTCCCAAGCCATGGAGCGCTTTAAAGGTGGTAACCAGAACCTTGAAGCGCACCCGGAAGACCACCGGGAGCCAGTGCAGCTCGCGCAGGAGAGGTGTTACATGGGAGCTCCATGTTGCTCCCATAACCACCCGCGCGGCCACACTCTGCGCCAGTTGGAGCCTCCGGGTGCACCTCAAGGGGAGCCCCATGTAGAGAGCATTACAATAGTCCAGACGAGAGGTGACGAGGGCATGAGTGACTGTGCGTAACGAGTCCCGATCTAGAAAGGGACGCAACTGGCGAATCAGGCGAACCTGATGAAAAATCCTCCCGGTCACGGCCGTCAAGTGCTCTTCTAAAGACAGCCGTGAGTCCAGGAGGACGCCCAAGTTACGAGCCCTTTCCGTGGGGGCCAATGCTTCGCCCCCAATAGCCAGCGATGGCACCAGCTGACTATATCGGGACGTTGGAAACCACAGCCACTCAGTCTTGGATGGGTTGAGCCTGAGCCCGTTTCTCCCCATCCAGATCCGTACGGCCTCCAGGCACTGGGACATCACTTCAAGGGCATCGTTGGGGTGGTCCAGGGTGGAGATGTACAGCTGGGTGTCGTCAGCGTACAGATGGTACTTCACCCCGAAACCACGGATGATCTCGCCCAGCGGCTTTACATAAATGTTGAACAGAAGGGGCAAGAGAACCGATCCCTGCGGCACCCC
Source organism: Pantherophis guttatus (assembly GCF_059756535.1). Classification (NCBI taxonomy): domain Eukaryota; kingdom Metazoa; phylum Chordata; class Lepidosauria; order Squamata; family Colubridae; genus Pantherophis; species Pantherophis guttatus. Next base: position 230,541,783 of record NC_142064.1, read on the forward strand.
ACATATAAGGGGCCTCGGGGTCGATCTCTGCCCCCCTGTCAACACAGACTGCGACCGGTCAGAGAGAAAGGAGGAGAACCACCTCCCACCCCCAACCCTTCCAGCCGGTGCAGCATGATACCATGGTCGATGGTATCAAAAGCCGCTGAGAGGTCTAACAGGACCAGGACAGAGGAACAACCCCTGTCCCGAGCCCTCCAGAGATCATCAACCAACGTGACCAATGCCGTTTCCGTGCTGTACCCAGGCCTGAAGCCCGACTGGAACGGATCTAGATACGACGCTTCCTCCAGGTACTGGGGTAGCTGTCGCGCAACCACACTCTCAACAACCTTCGCAACGAAGCAAAGGTTGGAGACTGGACGATAATTAGCCAATACTGCCGGGTCCAGGGAAGGCTTCTTGAGGAGAGGCCTTACCACCGCCTCTTTCAAGGCGGCGGGAAAGACACCCTCACCCAACGAAGCATTTATAATCCCCTGGAGCCAGCCTCGCGTCACCTCCCGGGAAGCCAGCACTAACCAGGAGGGACACAGGTCCAACAAACATGTGGTTGCGTTCAATCTACCCAGAATCCTGTCCACGTCATCTGGGGTCACAGGATCAAACACATCCCAGATAACAGTCTCAAGACCTGTCTCCGTCACCCTCGCTGGATCTATCCCGTCAGAGTCCAGACCTGCCCGAATCTGAGTGATTTTGTCATACAGATACTGAACAAAATCCTCGGCTCTTCCCTCCAAGGGGTCCTCCCGCACTTCCTGGTGGAGCAGGGAGCGGGTCACCCTAAACAGGGTGGCCGGGCGATTATCTGATGACACAATAAGAGCAGTAAAATGAGTACATTTTGCTGCTTTTATCGCCACTAGGTAACTCCTAATATGAGATCTTACCAGTGTTCGGTCAGATTCAGAAAGACTAGCCCTCCAACAGCTCTCTAGGCATCTTTTCCGGCGCTTCATCTCCCTCAGCTCCTTGGTGAACCAAGGAGCCAGGCGAGATCGGCGCCGGGTCAGAGGCTGCGAAGGCACGACTCGATCCAGGGCTCCAGCAGCCGCCCTATCCCAGGCGGCCACTAGGTCCCCAGATGAGGCGTGAGCCAGAACCTCCGGGATTGGCCCAAGCTCCATCTGGAACCTATCAGGTTCCATCAGGCGCCTGGGGCAGTACCATCTTACCGGTTCCGCCTCCCTGCGGCGGGGTGCTGCGGTTCAAAGGTCAAGGCGAAGGAGCGAGTGATCTGACCATGACAAGGGCTCGATGACTATATCCCCTATCTCGAGATCCCTCAACCACTGTCCAGAGACAAAAACTAAGTCCAGTGTGTTTCCCCCAGTGTGCGTAGGGCCATGAATTAGTTGGGTCAGGTCCATGGCCATCATGGAAGCCATGAACTCCCGAGCCACCTCAGACGCCTCACCCACGGATGGCAGGTTGAAATCCCCCATGACCATAAGTCTGGTGGTATCAACCGCCACCGCGGCAATAACGTTGAGTAGCTCGGGCAGGGCTGCCGCCACGTGGCAGGGAGCCAGGTACGTGATCAGCAAACCCATCTGAACCCCGTGGCCCCACTTCACAAGGAGGGACTCACAACCAGCTGTCTGAGGTACAGTGGTCTCCCTCGGCTTAAGGCCTTCTCTAATAATAACCGCTACTCCCCCGCCCCTCCCCTGTGACCTTGGCTGATGGAATGCGTGGAAACCTGGTGGGCACATTTCTACCAGAGGGACCCCTCCCTCTGGGCCCAACCAGGTCTCCGTAATACCCGCCAGGTCCGCTCCCCCCTCGTAAACAAGATCACAGATGAGGGGGGCTTTATTTACTACAGACCTGGCGTTGCACAACATCAGATGAAGGCCCGGGCCCTGAAGGTCTGTACTACCTGGAGAACGGGTGGAGCCTTGGGGGCCGGAGCACTCTACCGCTTGAAGACAGCGGGTGCGTGCTCCCTTAACATGATATGGCCCCCTGCTCCCGCCATATCTACCCCTCCCACACACAGTACCGATGGTAAAAGCATAGTCTGGACCAGCTCGACCCCCTCCGGATCCACCACCCCCGCCGAACGTCCTGGCCAAGCCCGACTCTCCCCCTAGTGGGTTATCCCCCAAACCCACAATCCTAATTCCAACCCCACCCCCCTCCCCCCTCCCAGAACCCCTTAAAAGTTTAAACAAGGACAATTTTAAAAAACCCCGCAGCCCCCTCTTTGCGGCATGCCACCTCTCGGGACTCCAGAGCCCGTCATCGAGGTAGGCCCTCGATAGAATGGAGGGCCAAGCCTGCGAGAGGGGGGAGTCTCGCAGACCAAGAAGCTCCGCTGCTGAGTACATTAATCATAATGGGTAACACGACCATATCCTGAGGGTGTATGTAAAGGACCGAGGAGAAGACAAAGGAATGGGGGATTTCAGAGACATATTTGCAGGACCGAGTCCCCTGTCCCCTCACAACAGAGGACATAGTCCAAAGCCAGGATGACCACAGTTCCAAGGGGGAAATAGATCTAACCACCCTCTCACGGTGGTTAGGTCAGCTGGACAGCCCCCTCTTGTGGTGGGGTGGCAGCAATGAACCGATGCATATAGACAGTGTCCGGGGGTCAGGTCCAAAAATCGCCCTCTCACGGCGTTTTGTCCGGTGGTAAAGACCGATGGTAAAGTCCCCTCGCTGGTAAAGTCCCCTCGCTGGTAAAGTGCATATGTGTAGAAAGCGTTCCGGTTCAGCCCCCAGGGGTCTGACACCTGGCCACCCTCTCACGGTGGTCAGGCAAATGTCTAGCTCCCTCAGCCGACGGGATGCAGCCATGTACCGGTCTCCCGTTCAGATGGAAATAGCCCTCTCCAGAGTCAGGGGGATTCAGAATAGTAATAATAATAGGGCATAGCGCCCATGAGTCCCGCAGGCTGACAGTTGGTCCAGGTGGGCCCAGTTCTAAAAGGGAACGCTGGAGGAGAGTGAAATGGGGCAGAAATTGGGCGGCTTCCTCAAGCCCCCCCGCCCCCTGCACAACCACAAATTGAGGCCTCCCGAGGCCCAGAAAATCACTCCGGGTCTTTTCCGCCCAACCGTGGTTGCAGGTCTCCCAGACCTGTTGGTTTGTTGCCCCCCCAGCTCCTACTTCAAAGGGGGGGTCCCCAGCGCCATCTGACCACCAGCTAGCCTCCACAGCAACCGCCATCGCCGCCACCACCGCGCCATCGTTGCCAGCCCCCAAAGAGCCTGGCGACGTCCCAGAGGTCTTCAGGGGGTGCCCGACACATCATGTAGCACTTCGGGCAACCCCCCTGGGCTTCGAAACTTGCCGCGCGGCGGGCACCCCCCGGCACAGCACCGCTCCAACTAATTGATGGCTCCGGCTGTGAAAAAACGCTGCCGACGCTGCCGACACCCAGCTGATCAGCCTGGCGTTCCACGCTTCGCCCCTTCCCCTCGGCTCAGTCACGGAGGGAAAGAAAACCCTCTCCGTGCTGGCCGGGAGCTCCCCTGACAGGTCCTGGGGTCGAGGATCTTCAAAACGACCCCCAAAGGACCCAAAGGGTAGGTCGGCGCCCCATCCTCAGATCGTGATCCCAGCGGGCGCCGCCATCTTGGACATGCGCAAATTGACCTCTGCCCCCCTCTGCCCCCGTCAACTGCGACCGATCAGAGAGAAAGGAGGAGAACCACCGCAACACGGTGCCCCCCACCCCTAACTCTAACCCCTAACTACCACTGCTGGGTCCAGGGAAGGCTTCTTGAGGAGAGGCTTTACCACAGCCTCTTTCAGGGTGTATATATCCTAAGTATATTCAATACTTAGATATATATTCAAGGTGTATATATCTAAGTATATCCCTTGGATGGCAAGGCAATCAAATCAGTCAATCCTAGAGGAGATCAACCCTGACTGCTCTTTAGAAGGCCAGATTCTGAAGATGAAACTCAAATATTTTGGCCACCTAATGAGAAGGAAGGACTCATTGGAGAAGAACCTAATGCTGGGAACGATTGATAATGAAAATGAGGGCAAAAGAAGAAGGGGACGACAGAGATTGAGGTGGCTGGATGGAGTCACTGAAGCAGTAGGCGTGAGCTTAAATGGACTCCAGAGGATGGTGGAGGATAGGAAGGCCTGAAGGAAAGTTGTCCATGGAGTTGTGATGGGTCAGACACGACTTCACAACTAACAACAACAACAACAACAAGTATATTTACCCATGTAGTATGCTTGTATTATCATTATCCTTCTCATCTTCTCTACAATCACCTTTTATTGGTATCATTGTTACAATTATTATTACTCTGTTGTTTTGCATGTATACCAAGAGCTTCTGCACTGGAGACAAATTCCTTGTGTGTCTAATCACACTTGGCCAAATAAAGTATTCCAATTCAGAATAATAGAATAACAGAATTAGAAGGGACTTTGGAGGTCTTCTAGTTCTAACTGCTTCTGATTCCTGCTTCCCTGCCTCTAGCTACAGTCTCTTTTCTTTCCTCCTTAACTGGTATAAGTCTATTCCAATCCCTGGGACACAGCCCAATACCAGGCCTTGAGCCCTTCAGAACCAGGCTGCGGAAGTGGCGGGCAAGTGCATGCATTCATGCACACTCCATTTGTGTGAGAGTTAGGTGAGCATGCATAGAACAGCTGATTCTATGCAATCAGCTTGCCCGATGATTGCATAGAACCATCGCCTCTCTTCCCCCACCTCCCGGCCAGTCTTCAAAGCCAGAAAGGTTCCATGAGACCTAATAGCACTCACATTTTTTTCAGGCAACTATTCAGTTGATTTTTGTCTTCTTCTATACTTTGGCAGACCCCAAATCCCCATGAATAAACAGAAGCCGCAAGTTGTTAATGAAGATTCTCAGTCACCCAGGTAGAGTCTGAGCAAGTTGTCTAGTTGCCGTGACTATTTCTATACAGAAGCTACAAGTCCATTTCACTGCAGAATGATAGGCACTCAACCATCTACTGGTAGTTTTATGATTAAATAATATTAAAAGCTGGTAATTTAGTCAACTAACTTTATCCCAAAGATGTTTTTTTCAAGAGGCAACTTTCAACCAGAAAGTCCTGTTGCCTCTTGAAAAAAGCACCTTTGGAACAACCATGACCTGAATGACTGAGAATCTCCATAGATATTAAAGTGACTTTTGATTGCAACTTAAGATGCTGAAATGGATTTATATTTGGATAATCATGCATACACTTTCATTTTTTATTTTTATTTTTATATATATATTTATTTTTAATATATTATATATATATATAATTTATAAGTATAAACTAAACAGAACAATGAAATGTATAAAACATAAAAACATATAAACATTCATTTCAATACATGTCCAGTTTGTCGCAACTATAATATACATTTCTCTTTGTATTTTGACTCTTCCTTATTTGGTCATTCCCTTTTGTCTATCTAATATTGATCTTTGTTGACCTATGTCTGTTCTTTGTTTCCATCATATTATATTTGGTCATTTTATTTACTTCCTATTGCTTCATCTCTTTCCTATCTTTCAACCAACTATACCACTTTTCCCATACTAAGTAAAAGTCATGTTCTTCCTTATTTTGTAATTCCTTTGTGAGTCTATCTAATTCCGCACATTCCATAATTTTATTGATTACTTTATCTGGTGTTGGTATATCACTACTCTTCCAGTGTTGCGTGTATAGTATTCGTGCTGCTGTTATCATATGTATAATTAAATAGGTTATTTCTTTTTCATAGTATCCATTCACTATGCCTAATAAGAAGCTTTCTGGTCTTAGTTCTATCTTTTGGTGTGTTATTTCCTCTATTTGTATTTTGATCCTTTGCCAATATTGTTTTGCCATTGGGCAGGTCCACCACATAGGGTAATAGGTGCCTTTGTGGTGGTTGCATTTCCAACATGTTGATGGCATGCCGGGGAACATTCTTGCCAATCCAAGTGATAATCCAAACTTTACATGAAGAATACATTAAAAATAAAGACTCCTGAATATTGGGAGTTGTTCATAAATTAAAAAAAAAATGGACTGCTTGGACTAATTCATCTATATTGTTTAGGAAAAAACAAAATAATTATCATATTTTACCTTAATACAGTTAAATCCAAAGCTATAATCCAAGGCATAGTTATTGAGATCAATCCTTATTAATGGATATATGATTGTGCATTGTCTACTCCTTGCTCTAATCATTTTCTTAAACAAGAAAGCAGTCAAGACCTTATTTCTTAAAAGACGTTACTACTTGTTTCCTTTTGAAACAATCTAGAAAACATGCTATTAAACCAATATATTTATCAGCAAGCTAAATTACTCTGATAACCATTCCCCTAAACAAGGCCATGTCCTGTTTTGAATAACTGGTCTCCAGAATGCACATGTTATTAAATCATCCTTATTGCTTGGAATTAATTTGGCTTGTTTAATTAAATCCCATATATTATTGTTGGACTATGTTATTACAATGCCAGCTCACCCTTGTGAGTAATTTGCATACTGGGCAGGTGGAAATTGACATAGGGCCTTGGATATTCTGTGCCTTTGCATCGCTGCTATACAGATACATTTTCTGTTCTCCATTTATGACACATAAATGGACTACATTAAATCTTATTTAGTCTTCTGGGAGAATTCCATTAAACTAGGCAAGAAACCCACACCGAACAATAAATAGCTATTCTTCCAAGTGTGAAATCTTTAGCTCTTGAAAGCTGGAAAACATTTTTCAACAATAACCCGTTGTCTTTTTAAACAGATGTATATTTCCTAAATTAGTGGGATTCTCTGAATAAGTTACGTCCACTGCAGCTTCTTATTTTTATCTTTGTACCTTTGCTTCAAAAAATTTATTTGCTCAAGGCAACTTTTTTACTTGTTTGGTGATGCTGTTTAAGAGGCATTGGGTTGGAAGATTTGGAATGCAAGATGGACTTAAAAGCTCTCAAATGAAAATCATTGATGTTGGTCGCTTAGACAAACTTAAGAGCTGCTGATGTGATGGAAAATCTCAAACATGTTGGCATATTGTATTGAGCTTCAGAAGCACAAGGGTGCTGAAGGGCAACCTGGGATTAATTGGATTAGTTCAGTTGAAATATTGTTTTCATAGGTTCATTTCCCTGATTGTTAGCTGTTCAGAGTTATCACAGAGTTGTGGAAGCAGGAAATCTCTAAATGATGCACAAATGAATTGTATTGAGTGTTAATTGGTCCACAAGCAAAAAAAAAAAAAAAAAAAGCTTCAGGTAGCATAGTGCAGGTCGGATACTAATTTTGCACTCAACATTGTTTTTGTTTGCTTCTTTTTTAAAGAAACAATGACAATCCAAAGGAGAGAAAAAGGAGGAAAAGTGTTTTTTTTAAATATTTCATTTCAAATCCCAACATGTACCTGACACAGATATTAATAACATAACTGACTATGAAGGAGTGAGGACAATTAACCAGTGGAACAGCTTGCCTTTAGAAATTGTGAGCGCTCCACTACTGGAGTTTTTAAGAAGACACTAGACAGTCACTTGTCTGAAAGGTTCTCCTGCTTGAGCAGGGGGCTGGACTAGAAGACCTCTAAGGTCCCTTTCAGCTCTATTCTATTCTTCTTATAATATTCTTGCATCTGGAAAGTTTCAGCATAGTTTTAGTGGCTCAGTTGGAATCATTTTTAGAGTACAGTCACCTCTGTCAAATTCATTAACTCTGCCTCTTGATTATGATAATTAGAGACAAGGACTTCTCTCTGCAGTTATTTCATACATGTGGTCTAATATTTCCTGTTCCCATATCTGCATTGTTCATCCTCAAATTATTTTACAGTACGAACACAGCTCTCATTCTGACAAAGGTATTCAAGGGACTGCAAATTGTATTGGATCTCTCTGTGTCTATTCCTTTATGCTTATCAAGTGGAATTTCCATGTGGCTAGTACATTTTATGATTGAAAAATGTATTTCAACTATTAAGAAAAGTGACCAAAGAAGATCCTCTGAACATTTCCAATAAAGACAAAAGGGGGACTTTTCCAGAAAATGAAAGAAAATAAACAGGACTGAAGCAATATTGAGTTCATGCCAGTAGAAATTTTTAGCACTTATTCCTTCTCACTCTCCCAAGAATGGCATTAAGGGCCCTCGAAATCCAGAATGGCTTGATCTGGCTTTGGATGAAGAATATGAGACCCTTTGAATGACCCTTCTGCTCTTTGACTCATGGCATTTATTTTTCCTGCTTGGAGGCTCAGATTTTGAAACAGTCAATGCTATGCTAGAGAAAAGTGTGGAAAGCTTAGACAGAGATAGAGAGATGGAGCTATGAATAACAAGAGCAAACCTCCACCTCTTAGTCTGAGGTAAGTTTGAATCCATCACCAAAAGAAAATTGGCAACATCTTGAGCATCATAGATCAGATTTCTCCAAACCCTGGGCTGTGACCTGTTCAGAACTAGACTATACAAGCAGGAGTGAACATGTATGTGCACCTCCACTTGTGCAAATGGAGCTGCATGTGTTTATGTGCATGCCTACCACTCACACAGAACCTTCCCCTCTCCCCCTTCACTGGGCATCAAGCTGGAAAGATTGGGGGCTGCTGCATATATGATAGTACAACAGTGAAATTCTTTGCCTACATTCTTTTTTTTTTTTATTGAAAAAGTTTTACAATTACATTTTCCCCCAATTTCCCCCCCCCAACCCTCCCTGACCTCCCTAACCCTCTCTAACCCCCCTAACCCTCCCCTCCCCCCCAGACTTCCTCAGAATATAATCCAAATCAAAATCCCCTTTTTATAAAACTTGAACCCGTCCACCCCCTGTATATTTTTCACATCTTCACAAAATTCTATTATTCTATCCCTATATAATACTTTCAGTTAAAAGCTATCTGATATTTCCTAGTTTGATATTTATTCTGCACATAATCTATCCACTTTTTTCCACTCCCATACATAAGTCTCTTGTGAGCGATCTTTTAAATATGCTGAAATCTTTGCCATCTCTGCAAAACTGGCCCTCTTCAATATCCATTCTTCAATAGTAGGCATAGCTTCATTTTTCCAATATTGACCTATCAGTAATCTCGCTGCTGTTATCATGTACAATATCAACTTTGTTTCACCCAATGTAAAACCCTTAACTATACCCAATAAAAACAATTGTGGAGAAAACTGAATTTTTTTCTTCAAAACATTCTGCATAACCCACCAGATTTTTATCCAAAAAGCCTTCATTTTCTTAAAGTCCACCACACATGATAATATGTGGCATCTAGGCAGTCATATCTCTAGCATTTTGGTTGAACATTAGGGTACATGCACGACAATTTCTTAGGATCTAAGTGCCATCTATAAAACATTTTATAAAAATTTTCCCTCAAATTCTGCGACTGTGTAAATTTAACATTCTGAACCCATATTTTTTCCCATGTTTCCAACATCACTGGTTCTGCATAATTTTGTGCCCACTTTATCATGCAATCTTTAACCAATTCAGTTTCTGAATCCCTTTCTAACAAAACATTATAAACCCTTTTAATATGCATTGGACCTTTCTCTTTTATATGTCTAACCAATTCTTCCTCATGCATCATTATACCAGTTTTTTGGTCCTCTTTCCATCTCAATTGAAGTTGATTATACTGTAATCAAGTTAAATTAATCCCTTCTTCCAACAGCGTTTCTAAAGTCTTCAGTTGCCATCCGCCCGCATCTGCAAAAAGAACTTCTTTATATAACCCCCCCCAAGTGACATTATATTTGTATTCCACATGATATGACCAAGATCCAGCCATAACGGTATTTTATAATCCCATTTGAGTCGGTGCTTCTTCCAAACTCTCATCAAAGAGTCTCTAAGTATGTGGCTTTTAAATACTTTATCCAGTTTGTTCTCATAAAATAAGTAAGCATGCCAACCAAATTCAAGATCAAAACTTTCTATATTCAATATTCCAGTCTTTTTCCTTCCAAACCAATCACTTGCTTGCGTCAAAGCTGCTGCTTCATAATATAATTGTAGGTTTGGAAGTTTAAGGCCCCCCCTTTCTGGAACATCTTGCATAATTTTCAGTTTAATTCTCAGCTTTTTCTCATTCCAGACAAACTTATTCAGTCCTCTTTGCCATTCTCTCAGTTGTTTATCACTTTTAAGCACCGGAATCATTTGAAACAAAAAAAGAAATATTGGCAAAATGTTCATCTTAACTGCTGCTATTCTTCCAAGTAGAGACAGCTGCAGTTTTTTCCAGGTCTCCATATCTTTCTGTACCTCTCGCCACAACACCTCATAATTATTTTGAAACAGTTTCATATTTGATTCTGCAACCTGAACTCCTAGATATTTAACCTTTGGTACTATCTCGAAACCTGCCTTGCATTCAAGTTCCTGTTTTCGATCTTGTGTCATATTTTTAGCTATCATCTTAGTTTTTTTCTGGTTCAATCTAAATCCTGATACTATACCATATTGTTCTATAATATCTTTCATCTGGATTATAGATTCCATCGGCTGTGTTAGGGTAACAACCAGATCATCTGCAAATGCCCTTATTCTGTAATCCTCTTGCCTTATCACTATTCCTTTCAAAGTGCTCGAGTCCCGTATTGAATTCAACAAGACTTCTAATGTTAAAATAAATAACAATGGGGATAGCGGACAACCTTGTCTTGTTCCTTTTTCAATATTAAAGTCTGTTGTCAAACTTCCATTAATAATAATCTGTGCCTTTTGTTCTTGATAAATTGCTGAAACCGCCTGTATAAATTGATCCCCAAAGTCCATCTTTTTTAAAGTCTTTAATAGAAAGTTCCAATCCACTCTATCAAAGGTGTTCTCCGCATCCAAAAAGACCAGCACTGCAGGGATCTGTTTATTCTTCTCGAGATATTCCAATAAATCTATAACTTGCCTTACATTGTCCTTCGTGTATCTGCCTTCTATAAATCCCGCTTGATCACAATGAATCACCTCTTGAATAACTGGTATCAACCTGTTGGCTAATACTTTTGCAAATATTTTATAGTCATTATTCAGAAGAGATATTGGTCTAAAATTCTCAGGTTTTTTAGGACCTATTTGCTCTTTCGGTATCAATTAAATATAAACTGTTTTCCATGATGGGGGTATTTTACCCCCTTGTTGTATACTACAAAATAGATCTTTAAAATGTTCAATCATTTCTACTGTAAGGTTTTATAGTACACCGCAGTTAAACCATCCGTCCCAGGAGCTTTAGCTGTTTTCAATTGTTTAATTGCAGCAATAATCTCCTCAGCTGTTATAAGATGGTTCATTCTCTCCTTTTGTTGACTAGTAATTTTTGTGACTCTTTTATTTTTAGATATTTCTCTATAAGTCCATTCTGTGTATCATCTTTGGCATATAATTTGGTATAATAATAATACAAAATCTTCTTTAATTAATTTTTGTTGAGAAATTTCCTTCCCTCCAGTATCAATGCTATCAATGATCCGTGTACTCTGCTTCTTCCTTAGTGTATAAGCCAACCATCTGCCCGGTTTATTAGCGTTGCAAAATGTGTTATGTTTCGCAAATTGTAAATTTGTTGCTGTTTGTTCCGCAATAAGCATTTGAAATTGATCTTTCAGAAGTTTTATAGCTCCTCGTATTCTTTCATCTGTTGGGTTTTTTATAAGTAACTGTTCTTTGTTCTTTATTTCTGCTTCCATTTCAGATCTTTTCTTTTGTCGATTCAATTTGCGTTTAGAGTTCATATGAATGAGTACCCCTCTCATATACGCTTTACTTGCATCCCACACAATTTCAATAGGGGTACCCTTATTCAAATTCATTTCAAAAAATTCTTTCATCTGCTTTTTAAGTTCTGTTATATTCTTTTCATATCTAAACAGATTTTCATTTAATCTCCAAGATCTTCTCTCACTCTTTCCCATCTCAATTTCTATCCATACCGGACTATGGTCAGTTAAAGTCCTTGGAAAAATCTTTGTTCTTTTAGTTTTTACAAGTAGATCAGCTGATAGTAAAATAAAATCAATCCTAGAAAAGGGTCTGTGTCTATCTGAAAAAAAAGTAAAGTCCAATTCTTTTGGGTTATGTATTCTCCAAATATCTTTTAATTCCAAATCTTCTTTCATATCAAAAAAAGTCTGTGGTAGTCTAATCCTTGACTTCGCCGAACTCTTTTTATCTATTTTAGAATCAATTACTCCATTCCAATCTCCCATAATTAAAATAGATCTATAGTCCCATTGCAGTATTTTAGAATGCAAAGTTTTGTAAAAATTGTCCTGTTGTTGGTTAGGAGCATAAATTCCAATCACTAGAATTGGGCCACTTGCTGTGTACAGTTCAATTGCTATAAACGTACCACATTCATCTGCTTCTATAATTTTAGCTGACAGTCTTTTATTTATGTAAATAACCACACCATTCTTTTTTTCCAAATTTGAAGCTATAAAATGTGTTCCTAATCTTGAATTTATCAGATATTTTTGGTCTTGTATTCTAACATGAGTTTCTTGTAAACAAATTATATCATTGTTAAATTGTCTCAAGTATGTAAATAATTTCTTCCTTTTCTGTGGTGAATTTAATCCATTCACATTCCAAGATAAAAGCTTAATCGTCATGTACACTTTTTTGAAGCGACAAGCACATTTGCCGAAGATTTTCCGAGTCGGTAGTCTTCGGCTTTGCTCCCCCCATGGCTTCACATTCTTGTATATTACCCTTGACTCCTTTCTTATATTGCTGTGGCTTGGGCCTTTCCTGTTGTTGTTTTTCTTTGAGTTGCTTAGAAATTGCTCGAGTTATACGCTGATCTTTAGCTTCACACATCCTAGCTAGGTCCAAAGCCACTTCTCTTGTGGTTCAGTCACAATTTAGGAAGATCTAGCAGGGGCTCATCCAGAAAACCTCCTGTAGCTCCCTGCATTTCCATTGCCTCTAATTCCAGCTGCTTAGGCTGCTCTTCCATCTCTCTCTGGGATTGCTTCTCCTTATCACTCTCCTTTATCTCCAACACAGAAGATGTACGTGGGAATGGTGAGCTCTCTTTAAAAACATTAGAATAAAATTCTTCCGCCTTCTCAACAGTATTTAATCGGTATCTTTCTCCCTTATACCTCAAGATTATACCGGTTGGAGCATCCCACCTAAATGGGATTTATTGTTTTTTTAATTCATTCACTAGAAATCCAAAATCCTTTCTATCTTTTAACATTTTAGGTGGTAGCTCTTTATAAACTCCAATCTCCTTCCCCTCCACTTGCACAGCAGAGAGAAAAGACTTTTGCAAAATATCATTTCTCATTTTTCTATCTGTAAAATATATCACCACATCTCTGGGCAATTGTCTTTGTCTGGCCACCCACGAATTCACTCTGTACACTTTATCCATTTTGCAAAAAATCTCTTCAGGGCTAATCTTTAACAGCACAGCTAGGGCATCAGCACAAGTCTGTCTCAGGTCTTGTCTATCATTCTCTTTTAAGCCTCTCAGCCTTATGGCAAATTCCATTGACCTGAACTGCATCATTGTAATCTCATTTTCAAGTCTCTGCATTTTATTGTCAGCATCAAAGATTTTATAATCAGTCTCCTTCATTTTAACATCCATTTCTGATCTAAATTCTTCCACCTTAGCATCAGTTTTAATAATTGCTTCTGACAATCCAGTCACCACTGTCATTAATTTTTGGGTCACCTTGTCATATTTTTCTTGCACCACCTCTTTGATTTCTTTAATCTCCTGCTTAATTTCCTGTTGTGACTTTTTAAATTTCTCATCCAAATTTTCATCTTGCCTCATCAAAGCCTGAGCAATAAAATCCTTTAAACTTTCAAGATCAATCTCTTTTTTCTGGCTTTGCTGGCTGGGAGGCTACTGTTCAAGTTTGTGTGTGGGGGATCCCCCCCTGCCGCCTTCACATCCTGTTTAGTCTGCTTAGAAGCCATCCTGCCACGTAGCCTAGCTTTTCCAAAAAAGGAAATCCTTTTTCCCTTTCCTCCACCACAAAGTCCTCTGAAAAAATCCCCCAGGTTTAGTCAAATTAAAGGTGAAATAGGAGCAAAATCAGGCTTGTTTTAAAAAGGATTTTCTTTTCCTCCACTTGTTGCAGTCAGTGCTTCTTTGTAACTTGTTAAAATAACTTTGCTAATCCACTCTCGCTTTCAGCTCATTAACACTGAAGCCGGGCGCCAGCTTTAAGAGACTTTCACTCGTTCACTCTTCTGTTTTAAAATTAATCACAGGGCTAGTAATACTTGCAGTTTCGTGGTTCAAGTTGTTGTTCCACCCTGTTTATTTGAATTTGCTTTGTTTTCAGTAGGCAGGTTGCTCCTGCCACCTTGTTCTACGCTGGGTAGACTCGTCCCACGCTGTCCGGAGTCTCGGCGAGCTAAAAGGGAGCCACGCCTGTTTCCTCCCCAGAAGCGAAGAATAGCTATCTGGGGGCTCACAGGGGCTCAACCTGCTTCTCACCTACTCTATTCCACTAATCCTTAAGGATTCGGGAACTTCCAAGCCGCTTCTCTTGATCGAAGCGGCTCTGACAGGCAGCAGGGCTGGCGGTCCAAAAATGGGACTGTCTTTCGGGAGCAGGAAGCAAACCGGAAGTCCTTGCCTGCATTCGTATTTGGCAAATAAGACAAGGAAAGGGTCAGTCAACTTGATCCCAACCTCAGCAGCCATTCCAACATCTTGCCTTGCAACCTGAGGACATGTTTGGGGTCGCTGTTCGATCTTCTAGTCTTTTAGTCTTTGACAGAGATACCTACTTAAATTGAGTTGCTTTCTATGAATTTAACTAAATTGTCTTTTCCTATTAGTAGTTTATCTTATCAAACTGAGCCATAATTTATCAGAAAATATTTTTAAACTCTTTTGTTGCTGTTTAAAGTTCTGTTGTAAAAGATCCAGCACATAATTATTCCAAAGTCAGCTCAAATCTTTCTAACTAACAGTCAGTGTGCACACATTCCTGTGATGAATCTTCAAAGAGTCTTACTAAATATTTACAAAAGGCTACAAATCCAGCCTATAGGTGTTGTAGGGCTGTGGAGTAATTTGATGAAGCTTTAACTGGACCAGCTGATCAAAGCAGAATCACTAATGGAAGGAGGAACCAGCTCTAAAGCAATGAATCAAACTGGATGATTTTGAAGCATTTTATAGCCAAGCATTTGACTGATGCAATGGCTTTTTTTATGGCTTCTAGGATTGTTACAGATGAGTTACTATGCAGCAACTTCAACTTTATGGAGAAGGGAAGGGGCTGAGTGATTGACGGACCCTCTGACAGTTACATGAGCAGCTGATCAACAAGATTTATCTCCTCCTTAAACTCTCTGCCAATCAGAGCACCTTTGGTGAGGTAAGACCCAAATCCAAAAGTGCTTTAATCACTTTTTCAGCTCTTAGCTTCTTTGAACTGGATAATCACAAACTAACTTGGATCTCTCATATGCTAATAATGTGTTATATTTCTGTTAGTTCTACTAATGGAAGGATTAAGGGCACTGACTCAGCTCTCAGCATCCTGAATGTGGGTTCAATTTGTACCTGCTTCTGCTCAACTAACTCAATGAGCCACAATTCTGACTTGCAGTGAGCAGATGCTCACCATGAGGGGCTTTGCTTGCTAACCAGACACAACAATTAAATTCAGCTTCTTGTCACTTCCAAAATCCCAAGGTCAAAGATACAAACCTATGCAGGGGTGAAATCTACTTACCTTCCTTACCAGTTCGAAAGCACACGTGCGTAATGTAAAAAACACATTACTTCCTGGTTAAAACCAGGAAGTAATGACACCCGGGCGGGTGAGCGGAGCCTTTCTCTGCCATTGCTACCGGATTGCCAAACCACTAGCCAAGATCGCTACAGGACAAGGTGATCCGGTCCAATCCAGGAACATTTCACCCCTGAATTTATGCCATCTCACTGAGGTGAGTCAGTGAATCATATTTCGGAATCCAAAACCACATTGGCTTATTTAAAAAATAAAAATAAACTCTTGTATTTTAAAATTGGAACAGAATATTTTATGCATTGGTATGGCAACATCTTATAGGCATTTTACTGGACAATATCTTGTATCCTCATCTAATGCTATCACAAGAGTGATGTGTGTGTGTGTGTGTGTGTGTTTGTGTGTGGAGAGAGAGAGAGAGAGAGACAGAGAGAAAGAAAGAGAAAGAGGAAGGGAAGGCTTGGACGTCAGGAGACAATTGACCTGGTGAGATATGTGTATGACTTTATGATGGGTTTAGACACAGTTACATTATTTTTTACTCTTCTGTTTTTATGTTCTTTATTATTTTTGTTATTTATGAATACTTTTTTTACTGTGTGAAATTGTGGAGGAGGTGTTGATGTTCTGCAAAATGTTTATCATCTTTCTTTTCATCTCATTCTAGGAAAACAAAGCCATTTCATTTTGGTTGGAATTTCACCATTACAACTTAAAAGACATACATGCACCACACCCCAAATTTATTCTTGAATTGGTTTTAATGAAATCAGGGCCCCTCTGAATTACAAACATCCAGTTTAGATTTAATCAATGTTGATTCACAAAGGCCTGGTATATATTTTACAATATAATATAATATAATATAATATAGTATAGTATAGTATAGTATAGTATAGTATAGTATAGTATAGTATAGTATAGTTTGGTATAGTATAATTAATATAATATAATATAATATAATATAATTAATATAATTAATATAATATATAAAGAATGGTTGCTGAAATTAGTTACGTCTACTTTAATGAAAAGAAGGACTAGGGGTGACATGATAGTGTTCCAGTATCTCAGGGGCTGCCACAAAGAAGGAGTCAAGCTATTGTCCAAAGCACCTGAGGGTAGGGCAAGAAGCAATGGGTGGAAACTAATCAAGGAGAGAAGCAACTTAGAACTAAGGAGAAATTTCCAGACAAAACAATTAATCAGTTGAACAACTTGCCTCCAGAAATTGTGAATGCTCCAACACTGGAAGTTTTTAAGAAGAGATTGGACAACCATTTGTCTTGAAATGATATAGGGCTTCCTGCCTGAGCAGGGGCTTGGCCTAGAAGACCTCCAAAGTCCCTTCCAACTCTGTTATTCTGTTATTTATTTGTGGTATGCAATAATTTGCGGGTATGTATTTTATACTATATATAGTTTGTATCTGTGTGTGCATGTGAATACAGGTGAAACTAGAAAAATTAGAATATCGTGCAAAAGTTCATTTATTTCAGTAATGCAATTTAAAAGGTGAAACTAATATATGAGATAGACTCATTACATGCAAAGCGAGATAGTTCAAGCTTTGATTTGTCATACTTTTGATGATTATGGCTTACAGCTCATGAAAACCCCAAATTCACAATCTCAGAAAATTACAATATTGTGAAAAGGTTCAATATTCTAGGCTCTAATCAGCTAATTAAGCCATAACACCTGCAAAGGGTTCCTGAGCCTTTAAATGGTCTCTCAGTCTGGTTCAGTAGGAATCACAATCATGGGAAAGACTGCTGACCTGACAGTTGTGCAGAAAACCATCATTGACACGCTCCATAAGGAGGGAAAGCCTCAAAAGGTAATTGCAAAAGAAAGTTGGATGTTCCCAAAGTGCTGTATCAAAGCACATTAATAGAAAGTTATGTGGAAGGGAAAAGTGTGGAAGAAAAAGGTGCACAAGCAGCAGGGATGACTGCAGCCTGGAGAGGATTGTCAGGAAAAGGCCATTCAAAAGTGTTGGGGACTTTCACAAGGAGTGGACTGAGGCTGGAGTCAGTGAATCAAGAGCCACCATACACAGACGGATCCTGGATATGGACTTCAAATGTCATATTCCTCTTGTCAAGCCGCTCCTGAACAACAAACAACATCAGAAGCGTCTTACCTGGGCTAAAGACAAAAAGAACTGGTCTGTTGCTCAGTGGTCCAAAGTCCTCTTTTCTGATGAGAGCAACTTTTGCATCTCATTTGGAAACCAAGGACCCAGAGTCTGGAGGAAGAATGGAGAGGCACACACTGCAAGATGCCTGAAGTCCAGTGTGAAGTTTCCACAGTCTGTGTTGATTTGGGGAGCCATGTCATCTGCTGGTGTTGGTCTACTGTGCTTCATTAAGTCCAGGGTCAATGCAGCCGTCTACTAGGAGATTTTGGAACACTTCATGCTTCCTTACACAGACAAGCTTTATGGGGATGCTGACTTCATTTTCCAGCAGGACTTGGCACTGCCCACACTGCCAAAAGTACCAAAACCTGGTTCAATGACCATGGGATTACTGTGCTTAATTGGCCAGCAAACTAACCTGACCTGAACCCCATACAGAATCTATGGGGCTTTGCCAAGAGAAAGATGAGAAACATGAGACCGAACAATGCAGAAGAACTAAAGGCCGCTATTGAAGCATCCTGGTCTTCCATAACACCTCAGCAGTGCCACAGGCTGATAGCATCCATGCCACGCCACATTGAGGCAGTAATTCATGCAATATGGGCCCAGACCAAGTACTGAGTACATATGCATGCTTATACTTTTCAGAGGTCCGATATTGTTCTCTGTACAATCCTTGTTTTATTGATTTCATGTAATCTAATTCTCTGAGATTGTGAATTTGGGGTTTTCATGAGCTACAAGCCATAATCATCAAAAGTATGACAAATCAAGGTTTGAACTATCTCGCTTTGCATGTAATGAGTCTATCTCATATATTAGTTTCACCTTTTAAGTTGCATTACTGAAATAAATGAACTTTTGCATGATATTCTAATTTTTCGAGTTTCACCTGTACTCAAATTTTCAATATATTTTTTTTAAATTTGATTTATATGCCGCCCTTCTCCGGAGACTCAGGGCGGCTTACAATGCATTAAGCAATAGCCTTCATCCTTTTGTATATTTATACAAAGTCAGCTTATTGCCCCCACAAACTGGGTCCTCAATTTACCTACCTTAGAAAGGATGGAAGCCTGAGTCAACCCTTGAGCCTGGTGAGATTCGAACTTACAGTAATTGCAGACAGCTGGTGTTAATCACAATGCTATCAGTCTGCTGAGCCACGAGGCCCAGCAAAGAATACAACAAAATATACTTTTGTTGTATTCTGAGTGGGAGTCACCTTAATTCTGCTTTTGTAAACTTTTCATTTCCCCGTTTCTGAAAACCCTAGGAATAATTGGGATTTACCATATTAACATAGTTCAGCCTCATAGAAAGCAAACTATGTAATCATCTTACATTTATTGTATAGGTTTTGATTTTCCTCTTGCTGGAATGATCGACAGCCATCTAGCACTGTTAGCACTGAACTGTTCAGTGTTCAACACAACAGTGTTTTTGAATAAGGGTACGAAATGCTCTGGAAAAAGGGCCTATCAGTGTTCATGTTGTTGCAATAAGTTCAATTGCAGTAAACAGTGAAAAGTTAATTACATTATTAGCATTATTGCAAAGGGGAAGCTAAATATGAACATTTTTTATATTTTGGAATAGCATTGCAATGTGACTTCTGAATATGTATTTATTTTCATAAAACATACTTCTAATGCAACTTCTAACTGTAGCACAAGCTATAATTTTTCTTCCATTATTTCATATTAGGAATCAGCAGTTTCTCTTCCTTCTCCTCCCCCTTGTTTCTCTTCTGAGATGCTTCCTCTTCTTCCTGAAGGCTAAGCTAACTACAATAATTACTAGCATTTATTCTAGACTACAGAGGGAAGATTCAAGTCATTAAATTCCATGAAGCTGTGGAATTTATCTAAAGAGAAAATTTGTGGCAGTATGTGGAATATACAACAGCGAATATGAGCCTAAGGAGTATTCAGATAAAGTGGTGGCTTTAATAGCTAGCAAATAACAACAGCAAACCATGATATGTCATTAAACAGGGTTTCAACATAACATCATTACCTCCAGGTTATGCATTTTGATTATGCAATTCATATTATCACATAACAAGTCACAGTATAAGAGAGATGATCGTACTCAGGTATTCATATTTCACTATCATACTTTATGGAAAGCATTTAAACCAGTCTTTAAGCCAATCATGAATTCATGTGTCCAAGGTTTGATCAACATTGCCTTTTTTTCATTCTTTAAAAAAATTCCTAGTTAGAACATGACTAAAAGCTTGCCTTCGTTTTAAAAAAAGAAAAATCAATTCCCATACAATCCACAGTTAGAGACCATGTCATCGGTGTAATCAGCTAAAAGCAGATTAGACTGAGTATAAATATAGAAGAGAAAGTTAAAATATGCCTAAAATATATATATATATTGCTTTTATTAATGGTTTTTCAGTTAGTTTTTCATTTGTTTTGGCCCTAGGCCATAGGACTATATCGTAACAAAGAATATTCAAAAAGAGATTTTAAAAAACCAAGGGTTTAAGATTAAAATGAACATAAAGCTGAGTAACAAAATTTACAAGGTTTAGTATATAGTTTCTCAAAAATTGCTGATGGTTTTTAGCAGCTGCCATGATAAGAGGAACTACTTTCACTTAGCTTGTTGTATTGAAGCTGTTTCTTTAGTACATATTTTGAATCCTCATAATTAATTCTTTAAATTATTTGAGGAGGAAAAATCTTCAAAAACAGGACAGCCCTTTTAAAAATTTGAGTGAAAGTGATGCCCTATGGACTGCATCCAAGGGTATGTTCATGTTAGGAAAGACATATCCTCTCATACAAGAAATATCTATAAGAGGATTTTTTAAAAAGAAGGTTCAGAGTCTGCAGTAGGAAAATAAAGGACGGTATTTCCACTTACTGAACTACTGTTTGATCAAGATTGCAAATCAATGCAAAGTTAGGTATATAGAGACTCCCTTAAAGTCAGTATAAAAAAGTTAGTAATAAAGACTAATTGAAATCTCTTTCATGTCAGTGACTGACATGAAACTCACATAATGTCTGTGCATTATCCAACATATTAGTATTTTATAATAAATGCAACAGAACCTTTAAAACATAGAGTTGCTTCATTGCTTCATTACTCTCCCCTTCTCTCCCTCAGGCTCACCCCATAGATCCTCTCCTCTCCCTTTCTGTTCCTCAGGCTAGCCCCGCAGAAGCCTCTCCTGTCCTCTCCTATCCCCTTCTCTCCCTCAGGCTGGCCCCACAGAAACATCTCCTATCCTACCCGCTTCTCTTCCTCAGGCTTTCTAGCCCCTTCTCTCCATGAGGCTTGCCTCACAGAAGCCTGTCCTATGCTATCCCGTTCTCTCCAGAGTTATTTTCAAGTTGGGAGGGGGAGTAGAATATCTAACTAATTAACATCAGAGTGTGTTATAATAATATAGGAAATACTAATGCTCTGATGGTCATTTCAAAAAATCCTTTCTTAGTGATCACCTAGAAGCCAAGAGGAACATATGTGGCAAATATCAGTTCTGGAGAATTTGTGATTAATGTGTGAGTGGTTTTCACTTATATATATATATAGATTATAGTAGTTGTTATACTTTAGAATAGACTGCTGCTTTAACATTTCAGCTGTGCTGTTTCATTAGAAAGAATTGCCTTATGAAGATGATAAATTCAAAAATATTGGGAATGCAATAAGGTTTCCATTTCTTTGAACATGCATGACACTCTCATCCATTTCAGCTACCTGCCTTGCATCCTCGCTTTACCTGGGAAACTACTGCTATAGCTGGGGTAACAAATATGTCAGAAAAAGAAAAAAAATATTGGGCTTTGGGTTTTGGTATCAAGAAGCAGGCCTCAACATAATGCTCAGCTCTGTATTTCAATCTGATACCTAAAGCAACTTATTGGCTGGAATAATTCTGCACAGCTCTGCCAAGACATTTTTTTTTTTACTGCATTCACAGACAAAGAAATTATTACAGAAGGCAGATTTTCTTTTACATTTCACCATCATTATTTCTTTCTCCCAAATTACCTTAACTCATATCCAAATACTTTTTTTTTTCAGAATTATCTCTGTAAATTTGGACAATAACATTACTGCTTTAAAAAGCTTTCCCCCTTAAATTAATGCAATTTAGATCATTTGGCATTTTTGTAAAGCATGACATGGCCTGCATGAGCAGCTGGACAGGTTTTAGGCATTGAAATCCAGTGTTTGGAAGGGAGAGAGAATGACAGAAGTATTCTTACCCTGATAAATGGGATACTAGGCAAGGCTGTTAAGTGATCATCACAAATTCAAAAGCAGATACGTGTTCTTTCGGCAGATCATGAAAAAGTTTTCTCCATATCATTCTAAAGGAGTAATATTTAATCCCAACATATTGTCAGCTGAATAGCAGCCAATATATATCAAATCAGGCATCTGTTCGTTTATGATATTCAGAGAATACAGCCACATTTTTTATTTAACCAAATGTAAATCCATGGGAGCTCAGACTTCAGTGCCAAGCCAGTCATGAAAAGGTTTATAGAGCAGCCTACATCAATGATTTTTTTTTCAAAGTTTGTCTTATTGCCTTCATAGGGTTTCCCTATGTTCATATTTCTGCAGATTCTGCTTACAAAAATATCACGTCTTCATATTTTGGAATAGTAGCAACATGTGGTTATATAGTCTTTTACACACACACACACACACACACACACACACACACACACACACCCCTTTTTATTTATCTTTATTTTCAAGGCTTTTGGGCAAACATCAGATTGTCTTAGGCGATCCTTTTTCTCTTTGATACTTCCTTTCTATTTTTTGAAATATGAGTAGGATCTGAAGTACTAATGATTTACTAAGTCAATCCTTTTTTCACTTGACTCAACTTACTTTCATACGTTTAGCATATTATGTCTAGGATAAGATAATATTGAGGAAATTATGGCAATTGAGATGTCTATGTTAATAGAAGATTTCAGATATTTTTCAGCTAATGCAGTTGCCACCAAATTTCACTATCAACTCTGGGCATTAGGTCTATTTCATGAAGAGATTTATGTGTGTATGTGTGTGTCCCCAAGCAAAGTTTCCTATCATGCCATGCAATTAATGGGCCTTCCAAAATGAGATATCAACCATATTGTTTCAAATACACTTGGAAAAATAATAAACCCATTGTAATATTACTATTACATATTACTAGCCTGACAGACTGTTCTGCCCCAGCTTCAGATTCCCAGAGAATGTGACACACACCAAGCTTCGCAAACACTGTTTAATTCCAAACAAACCCCTTTCAACAATGCAGGCTTCCCAGGCAAAGGGTTGTTATCAAAGTTATTAAGAACAAAGTCCGACAAAGGTTGGCAACCAGCCCAGAAAACCAGATATGAGAAGTCGCTCGATCTCCAAGATGCTCTGTAGTAATGAGACATTGTTTCTAGCAAGAAAGCACTAGCTGCGTGCAATTTAAATAGGCTAAGGGAGTGGCCAATTATCCTCAAGCCCTACTCTCAAGTAGACCTCCTCCTCCTGAGTAGCCACTCCTCCCTTTTGGCAGCCCTGCATACCCAAGCATTGAGGAGAGGCTCCTTCACTTCGCTCTCTCCACTGGAAGGAGCCTCTGGAAGTTCTGAAGGCCCTGGCTGAGTCTCTGCCTCTGGCATCACATTCTCTTTGGCCTCCTCACTGTCCGACGTGAGCGCCAGCTGCGCAGGCTGCTGGCATGACATGACACCAGCCTCCTCATTGTTGGGATCAGCCACGATCCGCGCAGGCCGCTGGTGGGCTACAACACAGACAGACTTGGGAGTTACCAGCAAGGGAATCCTTTGTAGGGGGAAATTATATAATGGAATCTATAGTACAGACTGCATTTTGACTGAATGGAACATTCTGATTTAATTCTATAGAAAAATGAAAATCCAGACAATTATATTGTTTACTTAGTCCCCTAGTATGATTTATGTTGACTGCTTATTTGGTATCCATGACTATCACTCAGTGTTGTATCTAATGTTTTATAATGAATGTATTTTTACAATGACTATGATAATGATCTATCACTATTGTTGTATGTACACTGAGAGCTTATGCACCAGAGACAAATTCCTTGTGTCTAATCACACTCAGCCAATAAAAAATTCTATTCTATAAAGAATTCTATTGGTAAACTTATACTATGTAAATCTACTTGCTGGAACCATTTTGGATTCTTCCCAATCCCAAAATTGCAGCACTTCACAAGACATTTAGACATTTAGAATCATCATAAGTTCGAAGCATATAATGGGAACAAGGAACATACAAGGCTTTCATTCATGTGAGATTCCTCTCATTATCCAAAGAGAAACTTATATAAAATAATAGAGACATACTCAACATGTGTTTGGCAAAAAATAGCATACTTCTTACTGCAACATCCATGAAAGAAAAAAATAAAGGGGACATACATTGAGCTGTAGGTCATCTGTCCACTGGCCTATCAGATGGTAGCCTGGTGTGGAGGTATTTGTGGTTTGATATTGAAAGATGTCATAACGTCCTGGTGCATCACCATTCTTATTAAACATCACTGGAGTGCCAGCACTACCTAAGAAAAGATGTGAAGCAGAAGAAAAGAGAAACCAGGCAAAACTTTTTTTATATAAAAAACAAAACCTTGCTTTGTTTTATTTGCATGAGCATGACTGACAAGCATTAATTAATTTCCTCATTTGTTTCAATTTCAAGCTATCCAATAACAAGATTCTCTTGACAATAGATAGAGAAATTAAACATAAAAGACTAAATGAAGCAATAATGAAAAAAAGGACATTAAAAGAACATATTTAAGAAAAAAAATAATAAAAATGGGAGACATAATTTTAACCTGGTAAAAAGAAATATCAACATAAACCAATCCAAACACTGGAAAAATGATCAATCGTGCCAGTTTAAAGTTTTTGAAAGCTGAAATTAAACTTTCCCAGCAATTCCTATCAGCAGTATTATATGGTCATTTTTAAAATGCTCTTCCTCTATATCCCTTTTTGATTAATAACCATAGCCATGTGCTTTTTGCTGAATAAAGAAATTAAAAAATATCAGTAACTGTCCTGTTTCTGTTTTAAGTTATATGTAGGACAGGTTATGTGACATTTCTCCCTTCTATTACAGAAAAGGATTTTTTTAAAGTAAAAATCAGAACTTCAGATTTTTGGGGTTTCCTATCAAAAATATATATATATTTGCTTCACAGAGATACAGCCAGCAGAAGATAGCCTTGGTGTGACAAATCTTGACCAGAATCCAGAAATAGCTTAATTTTCCAAAATTTGTTCTTATTCTATCAACCCCCACACTTATGGAAGAAAAAATGCCCACATAGAAAATAATCCATGTGTTTGGCTTATTTTAAACTCACAAATTTATTATTTTGGCAGACAGTTTCTAAAACATTGCTAATTATTCATAGATACTGTTGGAATATAATAATTCGATTAAGAAATGTAATTACAACAATAGAAAGCAGTACAAATTTAAAAAGTATAAAAAGAAAAAGAAAAATGTGCAGAATAGAAAGAAAATGATAAAGAAAGAAAGAAAATAAGAAGATACAGTCGCAAAGAAAAAGAAATATATAAAGAAATTATATTCCACATTCATCACAAGTATAAACAATTTTAGTAAGTTACAACTTTATCTTAAGTTACAACAAATTATCTCCTCCTCCCATACCTCAACTCTTATCTATAATCAAATCCTTGAAACTTAGCTATTTCACTTCTGATGTCAGCAAAAAAAATCAGCAAAAATTGGTTAAACTTAACCAATATAATAACAACTATTTTAGCCTCGATCAAATTCTATGTTGCTCCCTTTACTCCTAACAATCCTAATCCTTAGATCCTTCAAGTAATGTCATTGAACATGATTTCTTTCGTTTTTTTATTTGTTCCACCTCACAATATTCATCAAAACTTTAACAAGCCTCTTTTGGAAATCTAGTATAGGAAAATTATCCAAGTCAACTTCTTAGTTTGTTGTTTTTTTAAATTATAAAGGTATCAAGAGTCCTCCACTCCTCTGATCGCAATAGAATGCCTTATGCCACCAGGCTTTAAATTTTGGACCTGGACAACCTAGAACTACGCCCCCTATGGTCTGACCTAAGTTTAGTACACAAAATTGTCTACTGCAACGTCCTACCTGTCAATGACTACTTCAGCTTCAACCACAATAATACATGGGCAAACAATAGATACAAACTCAAAGTAAACCGCTCCAAACTCGATTGCAGAAAATACAACTTCAGCAACAGAGTGGTCAATGCCTGAAATGCACTACCTGACTCTGTTGTTACATCATCAAACTCCCATAACTTTAACCTTAGACTGTCTACTGTTGACGTCACCCCATTCCTTAGAGGTGCATAAGCACACCAGCGTGCCTACCGTCCCTGACCTACTGTTCCCACTTATTTGTACTCATTAAATATGTATATACTTATACCTGTTTATACTTATATGTTTATATGTTATGTTCATACTTATACTTGTTTTCTCATGCATGCTTGACAAACTAAAAAAATAAAAAAATAAAAAAATAAAAAAATAAATAAATAAATAAATAAATAAATAAATAAATAAATAAAATCAACCAGTTTCTTTTGAATGTCCAGTGTCGCATCTTTTTCCATGTCATTCTTGCAGTCCATCATTTTTAAATCCACTTTCAAATCATTCCAATTCTTGTCAAATATTGGTCCTCTTTCATAAAATCTTTCAGATTTTACGAAAGATTGGTCTGTTTATAGAGGCAGACACTATTAAAATTAACTTCTGGGTGCATTCTTCAAAAATATTCTTCAATATATCCAATATTAAAACATTTTTTAATTCTGTAATTATAAATTGAGCTTGAGTATTCTTCTCCTTTAACTGAAAATTTTAATTCCTTTTAGCTCCTTTTAGTATCCAATGTTTTATGTTTAGTCTTATCTTATGTTTTTATTTTAAAAAATAGAAACAAAAGCATTTTCCACAGGAAGGCTTCTTTATAACTAATTCCAAAATCTTATTTCAAATTTATCTGGAGTCTTAGTCCATTTGTAACATTTTAAAATCAAAATTTTAATCATCCCTTTTTTGTTTATTCCAAATTACTCACCTGGTGCTGTGAAACCTGTCAATGTAAATGTTCCTAATAAATGAAAAACATTTAACAAACAATTTCGGAAATTCATTAGAAAGGAAGTATGCAAACTTATTGTCTGTTCAGAGGTGTCACCCACAGTTTGAGCAAGATTCCTATTTTCTCATTTCTGAGAGCTTTAAATCTACCATTGCTTTTCAGTCACCTCACAAGGAGCAGCTGTCTGGAGCACTTATGCACTATCTCAGATCCTCTTCTTGTCTAGAGAGGAAATTATTATTCCACCATAGTATTTAGCTCCACATTTGAGGAGCCATCTTCAGTTCACCATTTCTTCCCTGGATAACTCTTTCTCCAAGAATATTATATATATATAATAATATATAATATATAATACACACACACACACACACACATATAAGACCCTGTCTTATATTTTTTTGAATCCTGAAATAAGCGCTTGACCTTATTGCCATGTGCTCAAAAGCCCAATTCAGCTTATTATTAGGGGATGTCTTATTTTGGGGAAAAGAGGATATACAGTGTGTATGTGTGTGTGTGTGTGTGTGTGTGTGTGTGTATATATATATATATATATATATATATATATATATATATATATATATATATATGATGATAAAAGTTTGTAAAGGCAGTAGTAATGTCATTTTATAAAAGGAAAAAACTGACACCTGCCATTATAAATAAATGAGTGCATCCTGTAGCAAAATCTATGCAAACGAAGACATAATATGTTATTTATTAGAAGACCAATGTTTAGATAACATAAAATTCTTATTTATATAGACATTGTGGTGAACTAAAACAATGACACATTTTTAACAGAATATGAAAGGAAGAAAGGAAAGATTGCACAGGAGATAGATGTTCATGCTGAGAGCAGGAACTATTGTAGTAAGCTAACACATCCCATTCTATTGTTAGAGCTTGACTAAATCTTTAAACTAAACCTCTGTCAGAAGGGAGCCAGAGGAGCAGTCCATCACAACAGCTACTCAATGTTACTTGACAAATTTGGGTTGAATAAATATATTTTATTTGACCTCCACTGATCATCTAGAGTGCTATATTCCTGAGTTGGGTATAAACTGTGGGAAAAGAAGGTGCAGATGCAGCTTTTGAAATTCATACTAAAAGTGACTTCTATTACTCTTTGACCTTAATTTACTTCTAGAATTTAATAAATTATGTTACACTTAAATAAATTCAAAAAGCCAACAATTCTGGCCTTAATTCCTCCCTTTTACATAATTAACAAATGTTGACATTAAAAACTTCCTTCCTTAGGTTTGTCCATACAACCTCCCGGCTCTGAAGTCAAGATGACTATTAATAATTTGCTGAGGATGTGTCTTCATAGCAGAGACACCATCAATCATTATCACAATCATCATCATCATCATCTCTAAGCAGAAATGTTAAGAACCTCCAAAGTATAGTGCAAAAATATTCAAACAGCAATTAGCAGGTATTGGGGGGGAGGGAAGGAGGAGAATGGAGGAGCTCTCAAAATGCTTTTTAAAAATAATGTTTTGTTATTTATTGTTGTTTCTTCTACTTTTTAAATAGTTGTTTCCATTTTATAACCTTCAAGCCTTTGTATATTGACATATATTATTTTTCTTTGTTTTCTTTGTTTGTAAATTTTACTTAAGTAATAGAAAAAGATGTTAAAAATTCAAAAACTTCAATAGCAATAGCACTCAGATGAATTTTTTATATAATTGTATTGGCTTCTGAAATATTTCCATTTTATTTTATTCATATGTTTAATTATTTATAGATTCATATACAGTATACTGCTGCACAGCCCTCTCTAAGAGGTTTACAGAGCCAATATATTGCCCCCAACAATTGGGGTCCTCATTTTACCAACCTTGGAAGGATGGAAGGCTGAGTCAACCTTGAGCCGGTGAGAATTGAACCCCTGGCAGTCAGCAGGATTAGCTTGCAATACTGCATTCCAACCACTGCGCCACCACGGCTCCTTAATACGTTTTAGATTACATCATTTTCAATAAGAAATAATTTTTCAGAAATGACTTCATTTAATTTATGTAGAATAAATGGTGAGATTGCTGGGATGAAGTAGAATTAATGCTTCATTTAAATACATGTTTTTATAACACCCAATAATTGTTCCATTTGGGAAAGAAGTTATTGCATACATTAACTTAATTTTGAGATTCAGTATTTTTAGATGTTTGTATTCTTTTGAAGTGTATTCCTATCACATGGGAATTGACTTCTGAATAAGAAAGAAGATTTTCTGTACCTTACTTATAACTAATTGATGTATTGTTCAGCATTGGAAAGAGAAATATATGGCTCCAACTATTCAATGGTCTGCAGAATTCATCAGCATACGTAGATTATCTATGAATGACTACTATGAATTATAGCCTCCATTTATTGAAATATTTATTGTACAACTTTACATACATAGGTTTGTCTGTGCATATAAACCCTATATGTTTGGTATTTTTTTCTTTCTCTTCCCTCTCCCCTTCTTTTATAATTACATGTATACATCCATGCCTGTTTCTGCCTTAGCTGGCAGAAAGAATGGAACCTTTCTGGCAATCAGTTTCTTTCCTTTTTTGATCTCAAGTACAAATAATGACTCATGCAAGCTAATCCACAACGGTGTTATTCCTGCCATTTCCCATCACTTGTCTTCCAACCTTTTTTTTCTTAACGTGATGATCGTTCACCCTTTTTTCCCCTCCAACCTTCTCTTATCAAAACCAAGAAATCAATTCTACAAAAAGATTAAACAATTTATTCATTATTTATATTAGCTATAGTAATAGAATCCTGCAAGTCTCCCACAATGCTTTATTCCCTCAATCCTCGGTAACTACTCATATGATTTAGGGTAGTGTCTGTCTGAGTCTCTTGTGTATACCCACTTCTTCTTTTGGACTTAAATCACATCTTTCCCATTGCTGCTTTTCCAAAGGATCTGGCCTATTCCTGCAAGTCCTTTTCCTTACTCTCTGAAACAGACTAACTGCATCCATTTTATACATATAGGATTGTAAATGTATATATTATGACAATAAAAATACCACAACAGTGAAGACGAACAACAAGCAACATGGTTTTGAAAGTACAATCATTACCAACAGGTTGTAAATACATAATAATATTCATTCACAAATCTAATAAAATAGTGTTGAGTCCCATTTCTTTTGGTGTTTTAAAACTGAGGATGCATAATATAATTAATAATAAAAGAATGGTATAGAATAGAATGGAGTGGAGTGGAGTAGGGTGGGGTTGGGTGGGGTGGAGGAGAGTGGAGTGGAGTAGAGTAGAGTAGAACGGAACAGGAGAATAGAGTAGAGTAGAGTAGAGTAGAGTAGAGTAGAGTAGAGTAGAGTAGAATAGAATAGAATAGAATAGAATAGAATAGAATAGAATAGAATAGAATAGAATAAATATAAATAATTTTTATCCCATCTTACTTTATTCTCTTCTTCAACCTAATGTCCCCACAACAACTCTCTTATGAGGTGGATTGGGCTGAGAGAGATTGACAGGTCCAAAGTCATCCAGCCCACTTTCACACCTAAGGTGGGACTAGAACTCATAGTCTTCTGGTTTCTGGCATGGTGCCTTAATCACTAGACAAAATTGGCTATCTATCTCCTATTACATTTTTAATTAGCCATATGATAATAAGAAAGTTGTTAGACAAAAATAAATTCCAGAAAGTTACAAAATAATAATAATAATAATAATAATAATAATAATAATAATAATAATAATAATAATAATAATAATAATAATAATAATAATTTTATTTCTATACCGCCCTTCTCCCGAAGGACTCAGGGCGGTGTACAGCCTATTTAAAAACAGAATCAACATCAATTTAAAATAATTTAAAAATATTAAATAAATTCCCATGGTAAACCTGAACAAAATAACTCTTCAGCAAGCAACACATTTTGCACTACATCCCATCATTATTATTAGGTTAATAAAGTATTGGTTAACCAGTTATTTAGGATTATTAAGGTGAAATAAGAGGGCAATATAAGAACACAGACTCACCATTGAAGTTAACAGTGCGTATATATCTCAGTAGCTTCTTGCCCCCTGCATGTTCCATCTCTGGGCAGATCCCAGAATAATCGCTGCACAGATCCTTGTTCATCTGATGCAGGGCATGAGCCATGGCATAAACAGCATCGATCACAAACTGCACTCTACCCTCCTGTTCATAGTGGGAATCTTTTCCGATCCTTTCCTGTCCTACACATTTAAGGATACAGACAGAGATAGGGGAGATTTTGATGAACATCAGATAAAAGCATTAAGTCTATATCAAAAATAATGGATGTGAATGAGAAAAAATAGTAGTTATTTGAAAAGGACAGTCTTTAAAAAATTCTAAAATGAAATCCATAATGAGACATATCATTTCAGGAAATACTGAAGAAATGATTTTGAAGCCAAATAAGCAATACTTGGGGGATCTCTCTCTCTCTCTCTCTCTCTCTCTCTCTCTCTCTCTCTCTCTCTCTCTCTCTCTCTCTTTCTCTCTCTCTCTCTCTCTCATCTAGTACAAAGCTTTATCAGAAAGATGAGCAGCATATTAATTTAATAAATAAAAATAAATAAAAATAAACAAAGGAATCCATCTGCCCATGGAGGCTATCAGTCACATGGAGTTAGTGCTTATGAAGAGTTTATGAACATTTGCGTCTGATATTCAAAAACTAAATTTAGTTTTTCTAATCTAAAGGTAAAAATCCATAATAACACCCAAACTGATAGTTCTTTGTGGGATCATTGTTAAACAAATAAAATAATAAAATAAAATAAAATGTATACCTCCTCCCTGTGCACTTTGCTTTTCTCACCATCCTGCTTAGTTTTACTTTAGTTGAATGTTTAAATTTAAGATCTTTATTTATTGTTTTAATGTTTTACACTGTATTTTATTCATTGTCTGCAAGCTGCCTAGAGTTGCCTTTGGCAAGATGGGTGGATAGGTAGATAGGTAGGTAGGTAGGTAGGTAGGTAAGTAGGTAGACAGACAGACAGACAGACAGACACCTAATCATAACAGAAAGTATTTGTCTGAAAAGAAAGATTTTTTTCATTCATTCATTTAGCAAAGTACACATTATTCCAAAATTGTACACTTTGCATGCTCTTCAATCAAAGCCACTAAATGAAGATCTTGCCAAAATGCAAAATTATTTCTGTGTCTATGTCTTTCCTTTCTTAATCCAGAATAAATAAAATAGCTTTGGGATATACAGAATGCCAATGAAATATTCATTTGCAAGGCAGTCCATGTTTCTCCATTTTTTTGCAGAGGAAATTGTAACAATCATTTCTTGGATACCACAAGTGCTGATTCTAAAACTAATTATATTTTTTAAAAAAAATACAAAAATGGAGAAAACACTGTAACCTTTCCATGTTCACAGATTCTTCTGTTAAATGGCTTTTCAGGACAGACAACGGTCTTGTCTGCTTTGGTGGACAATTCACACTGAACTTTCTTTTTCTAGGCTGCACTCCTTAAATAGAGAATCTCATGAGGAAAATCAAACGCCATTTGTTACGGCGAAATAATTTGCAGAAGATCGAAATCGGGATCCCTCTGTGGCTAGAAATATTCACTTCATCAACTTTTCTTTACAAAAGTCACTCATTCTCCATTCATCTGTAAAATATACTATCCATCATCATGGACAATGAGCTAAATATAGTACATGTTCTCCAAAAGCATTGCTGCATGGTTAATAATTAAATCACATTCTAACATAGAATAATAAACTTGGGGGGAGAGGGGAGAAAGAATATTATACCGTATTTTCCGGCGTATAAGACGACTTTTTAACACATGAAAATCTTCTCAAAAGTCGGGTGTCATCTTATACGCCGAGTGTCGTTCTCCTGTAACCAGGCAGACCAGCCCGAAAGGCTCTGACGAGCCTTAAATGGCTCTGGTGATCCCAGCTCTGACAATCCCAGCTGAGTTCCCTGCA
This sequence comes from Pantherophis guttatus, assembly GCF_059756535.1. NCBI lineage: Eukaryota > Metazoa > Chordata > Lepidosauria > Squamata > Colubridae > Pantherophis > Pantherophis guttatus. The sequence continues at coordinate 230,574,811 of NC_142064.1, forward strand.
ACTCAGCTGGGATCGCCAGAAACCATGTAAAAGGAAAAAAGTTTTTTCCCTTTTACTATGAGGATCCAAGCTCTGACGATCCCAGCTGAGTTCCCTGCAACTCAGCTGGGATCGCCAGAAACCATGTAAAAGGAAAAAAGTTTTCCCCCTCTAGCTTGCTTACCTCAGCTGCTAATCGCAATGCTTGCCTTGCTTCGCTTGCCTGAATCTATTCCATCAGCAAGCAACTCCGTGCCTGCAATCAAGCAAGCAGGGAGTTGTAGACTTCAACTCCCAGAATTCCTCAGCCAGCAAAGCAAAGCTGGCTGAGGAATTCTGGGAGTTGAAGTCTACAAGTCTTAAAGTTGCCAAGGTTGGAGACCCCTGTTCTATTGGGTAAGTTTTTTCCCCCTTTGGGAGCTTTAAAAAAAATAGCCAATTGGGGTTTTTTTAGTTGTTCTTTTTTAGACCTAGCCATTTAAAGTTCAGGAAGTTTTAAATTTAGCTTTCATATAAAAATAAAAATAAAATAAAATAAAATAATATTTGTGCAGCTTTCTGAGATTTAGTGTGTTTCTGTAGTGTTTCACTCTAACTACACAAACACACAAAATCTCCCAAAGCTGTATGTGGAATTTTGTGTGTGTAAAGTGTGAAAGTTGGTTTTTTGGACTTTTTGTGGCTGTGTGAGGTTCTTGCTTGTTGCAGGGGCCATTTTGGGTCTAGCACAGCTGCTTTTACATTGTGGGTGAGCCAGTTGTGTTGTGTGTGTGTAGAGTGTGAAAGTTTTTTGGGGGGCTTTTTGTGGCTGTGTGAGGTTCTTGCTTGTTGCAGGGGCCATTTTGGGACTAGCACAGCTGCTTTTACATTGTAGGTAAGCCAGTTGATGTTTTTTAATTTTTATTTGGTGTGCATTGGAAGAGGGGTAGTCTTATATGGCGAGTATAGCCCAAACCCTATATTTTAACAGGAAAAGTTGGGGGTCGTCTTATACGCCCAGTCGTCTTATACGCCGGAAAATACGGTATTCTTAAACTGTTTTGGGGAGCTTCTTTTTCTGAAATACATGTTCTACACATTAAAACATTTTGCCAGCAGACTGAATAGAGAACCAGCTCTGACCCCAGGACTGGGATGATAGAATGGCTATTCTTGTTTTTCAAGACTTTCAGTGGCCATCTGAGGTATTGCTTTAGAGAAAGCTCCACTCTGTCTGTGAGGCTGGACTTAGGAGATCAGATAACAATGTAGTTTCAGAGAACCAAGCGGGGAAAAAAAGAACTTTAGGGATTTTAAAAATAATTTCTACATTAAAATACTTTCTACACTGCGGTTTTCTCATGATTGTCAATGAATCTTATTTTGAACATGAGCTCCGAGTAGAGCCAGGTGGCTTCAAAAACTAATCCCAATTGAATCAGATACTTTAAAAATCATACGATTACATCTGACAACTTACAACCACAATTGGGACCAGAAATTTGGTCATTAATTGAGTCAGAACTGATTATGACCTTTTTTTGCTGTGATTATTAAGCAAATCATGTAGCTATTAAATGAATTTGGCTTTCCCATTGACTTTGCTTGATGGAAGCCAGCTGGGAAGCTTGTAAATAGTGATCATGTGATCTATCATGCTGTAATCCCCGGAATGCTGTAATCATTGTAAATATACGCCAGTTGCCAAGTCCCAAATTTTGATCACATGACCATGAGGATACTGAGACATTGTAAGTTCAAGGACTGCAATAAGTATGATGACTAGACTTTTTTCAGAACCATCTTAATTTTGGCCATTAAATGAAAGGTTGTAGGTTGAGGACTACTTATATGCATTTTTAAAATATAGTTCTTTTTGCAGATATCATATCTCTATTTCTTTATTCCTTTGAATCTTTGTATCAACATTGGAATAGTTCCTATTTAAAGTAGGTCATATTAAAGGCTAATGACTCTCCTATTTTGCTTGTTCTTTCCAAATGATGATGGGGAGCACTCCTCTTTGTCCTCTCCAGAATATGTCAAATTAGACATAGACATAGGGTTGGAAGGGACCTTGGAGGTCTTCTAGTCCAACCCCCTGCTTGAGCAGGTGACCCAATACCATTTCAGATAACTGGTTGTCCAGAATCTTTTTGAAAGCCATCCAAAAATGGAGCACAGACAACCTTTGAAGTCAGGCGATTCCATTGGTTGATTTAGGAAATTTCTCCTTAGTTCTAGGTTGCTTGTCTCCCTGGTTAGTTTCCAATCATTGTTTCTTGTCTCACCTTTGGGTGTTTTGGAAATTAGTTTGACCCCCCTCATCTTTGTAGGAGCCTCTCAAATATTGGAACAGTTCTATCATGTCACCCCAGTCTTTTCATTAGATTAGATATATCCAATTCCTGTAACCGTTCTTCATATGTTTTAGACTCCAGCCTCCTAATCATTCTTTTTGCTCTTCTCTGCACTTTTTCCAGAGTCTCAACATCTTTTTTATACTGTGGTAACCAGAACTGGATACAGTATTGCAAGTGCAACTAAGATTTTGTAAAGCAGTACTAGAACTTCACATGATCTTGATTCTAACCCTCTATTAATGCAGCCTAGAATTGCATTGGCTGTTTTTGGCTGTTGCCACTAGGAGTCTAAGATCCCACTCATGTATTATTATTTGTACTTAACATGTTTAATAAAACTAAAGGTTTATGTTTGTCTTGTTATCAGAGGTAAATCATGTTGCCTGAATCAATCTCTTCAGTATAAACCTCTTGCTACACTTATTGTGGTGAATCCAAATTATCTCGCACAGAGCAAGATTAGGCCATCAGCAAGTTTCTTCAGTACTTTGAATGTAAGTGAACTAGTTTTAAGGTTGCCTGGTGGATACATAATCCATTTTCTCTGGATAACATCTAGTTTGTCAAAGTCCTTTGAATACAAAATGTTTTGTTGTGATCTCACTAGTATAGTGTTAAATAGAATTATTACCTCTCATAAATGAAACTCCCTTAAGTTTTTCTTCCAGCAGATGCATGGTATTATTTTCTTATGTTCAGTTTAGAATGATTTAAGACATATGTATTGCTAGCAAGCTAAAATTCTGCATCATTTAATGTTGATACCTAGATGTCCTTTCATATTTTTCTTGGGTTTGGTTCAATGTATCAAACTATCAAAATCACACTGGAGATCCAAGAATCAAGATTCCATCTAAAAAAGGATCTTCTCAATTCTATCCAGTCTTAACAGTCCAATTCTGTTACATCAACAATCCATCCGTTTCTTTGTCACTAAAATGCTGATTGAGTTCAGGGATATTCTTAGAAATCTTTTTTTAATGAAGGCCTGGGTGGGTAAGGCTTAGATATCTCATGCAGAATTGTCATATATTTTGTCAACAGTTCTCTAAATGTTAGTCACAAAGGCCATCAGCAATTTACCTTGCATTAATCAAACCATTAACATCGCTCAAAGCAAGTCTGAATATAAACCTACAAAGGACAAAATATTATTTGTGAGGTTAGTTTCAAGTTCCTCAGGGAATTAGATGATTGAAATTGCCAACTTTTCTTCTTCCAGTAATGTTTTTCATATCAAGAAAAAATATGTTTTGATCTTTTTACTTGACCTTCATTTACATGATTTTCTTTTTAATTCATGGAAATTATATTTCCCCTCCTAATAATTTTTGCTTTCAATCTACTATATTGTACATTAAAGGGATATTTTTGTACAGTTCCAACTTCTAATACCACCTGGGGTATCTATGATAAATTTGTGATATCTTGGAGACTACAAAGGCTAATTGCTCATCAAGAAGCTCTTTCTGCAATCAGGAAGATAGTGCCTATTCTGAAACCAGCACATACCACATTCCATTTCTTTTTTTAAAAAAACACATTATCAGTAAAGTAAAAACACATCTGAGTTCACGGTATCAAATTGGTGGCCCACAGACTGGATTTGTCATGCACTGGCCACACCCACCCCAGCTCCACAAAGGGAAAAAATGTCACGATATGTCACATGGCGGCAATGTGATGCCGCGAGTTTGACACCTGTGTGCTAGACAATAAGTAAAATGTAAATAAGATTATTGTAGCCACAGACATAACATACATAATATACAATAAAATAATAGTAGCATAGTAAGAGTGCAAAATGAAATAATTAAAAAAAATGATATTAGAATGTAAAAACTAGATAAAGCTGTAGGTACAACTAAGAACTCCTGTGTTTATTTTTAAGTTTGAATGACAACAGAGCATCAGAGACAACCTGGTTGCTAACACTTGGAAGCATGTTTGCAAGAAGATAGATCAATTGTTTGAGGTCCATCAATAAGAAAAGTCTGCATGGATCTGAACCATAGTATTTGCTTTCAAATTATAAAGACAAATTCTAACTCAATTTGACCAAGAACTTTGGTATTTCCCAAAATTAAGGGAATTTAATAAAGAATTTGTCTTTATAATAAGTTTTACACTATCTGATACAAAGGCTGTAGAAAAGTTTATTTATTTATTTGTATCTTGCCTTTATCATTTTTATAAATAACTCAAGACAATGAGCATATCCAACACAACTTTCTGCTCCTATTTTCTCGTGCAACAACAACCCTGTGAGAGATGAGTTTAGCTGAGAGAGAATGAATCACCCAGCTGGCTTTCACAGCTAAAGCAGAACTTGAACTCACAGCCTCCTGCATTCCATCCTGATGCCTTAACCACTAGACCAAACTGTCTCTCTGTGTAGATGGATGGGAAAATGTGCATCAGCATGTTTGCCCTTAAAGAAAATGTAGTTATTTTGAATAATATGAGGATTTAGATCTCAGCTCAGATGTTTGCATACTGGAGAAAATTTTTTAGGAGTTAGGAACTATCTGCAAATTAGGATGTACATGTCAATTTCCAAACATTAGGGGTGCTCAAAACTTGTGACGTGTCTTGGGGATTGTAAAAATATTTTGGTTACTTTAATATAGCTTAGATGTGCTTAATAAGTAACTACATAACTATCATAACTTTTTAACATTTTGTTTGTTTCATTCTGCATTGCTCAGATAATGTGTCATAGCCAGCAACAATTTTTGGAGGGCAGGAATTCTGCCCCCACCCATCCTATGCAGAGGTGAGTTTCAGCTGGTTCTGATCAGTTCTGGAGAACCGGTAGCAGAAAGTTTGAGTAGTTCGGCGAACCGGTAGTAAAAATTCTGACTGGCCCCACCCCCATCTTTTCTCTGCTTCCCGAGTCCCAGCTGATCGGGAGGAAATGGGGATTTTACAGTAACCTTCCCCTGCCAGGCCCACCAAGCCACGTCCACCAAACCACGCCCACAGAACCGGTAGTAAAAAAATTTGAAACCCACCACTGATCCTATGTACTCTCTCACCACTATCCAAAGTTGAAAAGTGATATCTGGGGTCTGGGTGGATTTTCCTACTGCAGTTTTAAATTAATCTTTCCTTCCTTATGTCATTTTAAATATTCTTGTCCATTTTGACTGGTGTATTTTATTTGACTAATCCTAGCATTTCTTCTATTTCACAGAGGCAAGAATGACCTCTCAAATGAGTCAATGGCTACCATCGTCTCTTAGAGCAGTTTTTCTTAATCTTTGCAAGTTTAAGATGTGTGGACTTCAATTCCCTGAATCCCCCAACCAGAATGTCAGGAATTCTATTATAGAGACAGGCTCTAACAATAATTTTCTAAAGAGTTTGGTTTAAAACTTGGCAGCATTTTGTATTATTATTATTATTATCATTATTTACTTCAAGACCTCAGTGCCTTCTGCCGTGCCCTTAAAACCCAATTTTTCCAGCAAGCTGGGCTGGCTTAAGAAGAAATTTTTAAATGTTTTAATTGGTTTATGATTTTTAATTTTTGGGCCAAATTTATATATATTTTAATTGTTTTTTAATATTTGTATTTCATGTTCTTAATTCTGGCTGTGAGTCCTCAGGGACAAGGGCGGTATATAAATTGGAAATAAAATAAATAAAATAAATAAATAAATTTATTAATGGCATGAATATGGGACAGAATCATCTTAAGGATACAGCAAGGATATGTCCATAGATTAAGCAATTACATTAAGCAATGCTTACTTTATATACTTAAGAAATGACAATGTATTTAGATGTTTTACTGCTACAAAGGAGATCAGATAGCAATAGCAATAGCACTTAGACTTATATACCGCTTCATAGTGTGCTTTATAGCCTCCTCTAAGCAGTTAAGAGAGTCAGCATATTGCCCCCAACAGTCTGGGTCCTCATTTGACGAACCTCGAAAAGATAGAAGGCTGAGTCAACCTTGAGTCCTTCATAATCAAACTCCTGAAGTGAGCAGTGAGTCAGCCTGCAATACTGCATTCTAACCACTGCAGCACCATGGCTGAGATGCCTGCATACTCATTACTTAATTGATTTAATCAAGCATATAGAACTCATGACGCATATGTGCAAAGGCCCATTCTTTCTGAATCCTCCCAGCCTCTCGCACTTAATTAAATGTCAAGAGAAGGTATCATGAGGAATCAGTTCCTATGAAGCATTTTAGATAGGAATAGCTGAGAGTGATGAATAAAATAAGAAACAAATAAGCATTTTAAACCAAAATAAAATGTGCAAGCCCCCCACATAAGTATTTCATTGCTTGAGATATACTAAAAGAGGACAGATATTTACTTTGAGCCTTCATGTGGGTAAGATGTATTCTGATGGGCAAGCTTAGAGTGCAAATAAGCTCAAAAGTCTGCATCTGAAATATTTCCTTTAAGGTCAGTAGAAAAGTTCAGTCATGACATGACCACAAGCGCTGCCTTTAAAGTTATCACTCACAGTGTACATAATGAGGCAAAACTTGCCCTCAAGCATGAAAGCACAACTCGTGTTATGTTTAAGAGGACATCAACATATTTGTCAAATGAGACAAGCCACAGGGTTGCATAAGAGAACTCTGAGGTTCATTTTTATTTGCTTCAGGGATTTGGCATTGCTGTTTCTTTTTGGACATATTTTTTCATTAATAAGTCTAATAAACATAAATACTTGTTGTATTTAGCATGCAGATTTTTTTTTTAAAAAAAGAAGAATGAAGGGAAAATATGATAGCATTCTATAAAATCTGCCCTGTGAAAGAAAATAAGAATGAGAAAAGGACAAGGACCAATGCAATGAAAGTAAAGTAAAGAGATTGAGGCTGAATTTCTGGAAGAATTCATGATAGTAAGAATTGCTAAATAGAGGAAGACTCTGTCTAGTACAGGGTTTGGCTTCACCCTGCTGAGGTTAAATTGAGCAGGACTACATAACTAAGAATATTCCTTCCAAGTCATATTATCTTATGATTCCCTGGGTAGATTAATAACTCATTCAGCCTCTGTCTGCATCACAGAATTTGTAAAATAGAGAAGAATTATAGCTTTACTTGCCTATAGTTCTTCAATCTATTGCTCCATAGCTGTCTAATATAGTTGAAAGAGGAATACAGAGGCTTAATGTTATGTGTCTGCAACAACTGGCCCATTCTGAATGAAGAAGTTAGTTTCTCAGTTTGCTCCTTGCTCAGAATGGTGGCAATAAAATTTGTGCAAAGTAGCCTAGAGAAAGTAATCAAGGGGAAGAAAAAGAGGAAAATGAAGATTCAGATGATCCCAAGGGACGGTGTTTCAATATTAGCCATACATTAAAATAACTGATTTGAAAAGGTGTAAATGAATGGGAAAATGTGCATTAGCATATTTGTCCTTAAAAAAATGTCACTGAATTGAATAATATGAGAATTTAGATTTCACCTAAGATGTTAGCCCGCTGGAGAAAGTTTATAGGAAGATTTTTAAAATAATTTATTTCCTTTAGCTATCTATATATTGACCATAGTAAGATCTTTCTACTTGACCCAAAGAAAGAAAAAAAAAAGCTTCTGACTTAAGAGGTAGGATTAATATATTTACTTATTTTGGGGAAAAACGTATCTCAACAATAGCTAAAAGTCTTTGGAGATTCTCAGTCACCCAGGTCATGGTTGTCCCAAAGGTGCTTTTTCAGGAGGCAACTGAACTTTCTTGTTTGTTTGTTTGTTTTTTGGTTGAAGATGTTTCACTTCTCATCCAAGAAGTTTCTTCATCTCAGACTGGATGGTGGGAAATGGAAGGATTTATATTCCTTGACTGAATGGTGGGGAATGACCAACTATCTGCAAGGAATATAAATCCTTCCGTTCCCCACCATCCAGTCAGAGCTGAAGAAGCTTCTTGGATAAGAAGTGTAACATCTTCAAAGAAAAAAAGGAAAAGGGAAAGGAAAAAATCAAGGAAGTCCAGTTGCCTCCTGAAAAAGCACCTTTGGGTTCCTCAGCAAATCCACTTTCAAACTAAATCATTCAAAATAGCATGCATGCAGAAACTGACTTAACCCCATTCCCTCAATAAATAATAAAAGTCAACACTTTAAGATAAATATCAATAAGCAAAGACTAAGATTAACAAAAAAACATCTCTAAAAGTAAACAGTAATGTCAGAATCCTGAGGCACATAGAAATGAACCTCTTAGAATAGTCAGATCCATATTTTTAGGACTACAATAGAGATTTATCTCATGCATCCCTGTGGTTTGCTAAAGGTAAAGACATAATATTGTCAGGTTATAATTGTAACTATAATTCATTATGTTGCATCTTTTAAAGAATTATTTTGAAGTCTCTATGTATGGGGATATGGAAGTTATTCAGAGTCCTTTGGGACTGGAGTAGCACACACACACAAAAAAATCCAGTCAGTCAGTCAACTGTGAAGCCTTTCAAAAATTCAGAATTTATTTTACATTTTTTAAACTGATATTTCCCTACAGATCAAACAATGTTAGATAAATTAAGTAGGAATTCTCATTTATTGGTAAAATGGGGGAGGGAAACTGTGAAGGAATAAGTTATTTAGTATAACATATCTATAAAATAAATTAGAAGAGCTAGTTTGGTTTAGTCAATTAAGGCTAGCCAGAAACTGAGAAACCGTAAGTTCTCGTCCCATCTTAGGCCCAAGCCAACTGAATGACTTTGAGTCAATTATTCTCTATCAGCCCTAAGAAGAGGACAATCTAAACTTCTAAAGTTCTAAAAACTTGCCAAGAAACCTGCAGGGACTTGTCCAGTCCCTTGCCAGACACTGAGTCAAAGGCACTAAAATAGACAAATGAATAAAGATGCATGAGATGAATACATACTGTACAGTTAAAAACAATGGTCATTTTCACTTAACAAACAAAAGTAAAAATGTATTTGGGTCACAGAGAACTTAGAACACATCTGCACACTTTTATATTGCATCTGTTTGTAGAAGCAGTGAAATCCGCTTACCTTCACTACTGGTTCAGGAACGAGAGTGTGAGCCTCTTCTGCACATGCACAGAGCCTGTGCATGTGCAGAGGGTAAAAAATGGAATGTAATGACGTCCTGGCGGGTGCGCAGAGTCTCCTGCTGCCGGCACTACCGGTTCGCGCAAGCCGGATAGGTCCGGCTGGATTTCACCACTGGTATGTAGGTATTTATAAGTAAAAGAATGCAATAAGTTCCCCTTTTAAGTGTGGTGGAGCTGCTTTGGAGGAAAAAAGTTCATAGATAAAAGAAGATTGCTGGTGTAGGAGATTGGATCTTTTGTGACTAGAATGGACAAGGGTGGTTTTTTTTGCGGTGGGGGGGAGAGTGACAGCAAAAAGAGAAGAAATGAGGGAAGACAGTTTAGAGACATGGAAGTAAAGATCTGTCAGCTTGAAATGAAGGGTGATGATGTGGAAACTGCAATGCATGCAAATTGTTCTATATTCTATTTTCTCACTAATCAGTCCTTAAAGTAGGAGAGCTCTGTCTTCAGGGACTGCTAATTGCAAGTAAAAAAATAAGTTTATTCATAAAAAAAATATCCCTCGTGATCTTTAGTTACAACTTCTGTTGACAAACTACATCAAAGGGAAGTATTACAAAGAGGTGTTGAGAAGCTTAGGAGAAAATTGGCAGAAGAAGCATATTGTTATAGTAAATCTTCTAGGGATGGCAACAGGAATCAATGGATATGGCAAAAATGAGCCTACACCAATTGTTCTACATCAACTGAGAGGAGGCAGGTAGTGTGAGGTGTGCCTCTGGCTGTTTTCTTTAGAACAAACAAACAAAAATAAACAAATAGGGCCTTGCTTGCATATGCATTTGTTCCCATCCCTGTATCAACATAACAAACTCATTTGAAGTGTTAAGATTGACTTCTACATTTTAAAAAGTTAAAAAGCTACAATATTGACTCTAAAGCATTATTTTTTTTGTCAGGTACAAGGATCTGTTCAGTTTACAATGAAGCGCAGGTGGCATTCATCATTCATACGATATATTACCTAGTTAGTTAATAGGTTACTGTTATATAATACCAAATACTAAAAATGAACTGATGTCTAAAGAAGATCAAAAATGGATTATTTGTATAATGGTATATTAAGAGTATTTTGTTTCCCTGACAAATTTTTTTTTCCATTTCAGGCTGGGGGATGGAAGATGAGTCGATATGCATTGCTTATCCTCCTGCCAAATAGCTACCTTTGACAATTTCTGCCCAAACATGAGCTCATTGTCTGCCCCTTTGACCGAGTTATACCTCCAAGTCAACTGCACATTTCAGATAATTGGAAAAGCTCTAGGAATCGTCTTTCATTTCCACATGCTGACACTTAGGATGATGTTATCCTGACCTCACTTCATTCTGTCCTACTATACACAAGGCAGACAACGTTTAAGATAGAGAGTAAGCTATCCCTCTTGGGACTTCCTTTATATCCATGCCAGATCAAAGGGGGTACAGTTCATTGAACATAATTTATCTACCGGCATTGTAAAATAAATAGATTCACTCAAAGCATCAAGAACATTTGTCTGTAATAAAATAGAAACAACCAATGGATTCTATAAAATAACTCTTTATTGGCTCATTTATACACAGGAGAGGCAGTGAATTAATTTATCATTGTTTCAATTTATATCTGCCTGCTCTTCTTGTATGGTAGTAAAAGGCTGAAGAATACTGTATTTTTGTAACATTCTTCTTGTTTGCACAGAACTTCAAAAACTGCAAAATTTCAACGTCAGGGAGTTTTGGAATTTCTTTCAAATTCCTTTCTGGTACCATTTTTGAGCCTTATTTTCTGTTGTATACCAGAGGTTTATTTTTGGTTTTCCGTTACACTTATTGCTGTCACTTTGTAGTTTTTCTGCTTATCCATGTGTTCCTGAATTAAAGGAAAACTTCTCTAAATGTGAAGAGAATTCTTTCATGATATCTTTCTTTGGATTAACTGAACTGTAGGAAGCTAGAGAAGCTGAAGGCATCCATAAGGGGTATCCATGGGGGTGGGAAAGCAATGGTCAAGAAGACAAATGATAAACCATATAACTGGTACACCACATGATGCAAATACAAAAAATTAATACCGTATAGCTTTGATGGCATGTTTTAACATTGTGACAGCATTGTATACCCATAAGAGAGGCTCCATTGAATCCATACAAATTAACTGATATCCTATCTTCTAAGAACAAGAATTCCTTCAGCCCCAGTTACTATGTTCTGTTTTATGGCATGCGTCTTTCCAGGAATTGACAGAAGGTATATTAAGCTGGAGAAAAGAACTTAGTTAAATAAGACTGCTATTTTTCACAAATATCCCCTGTTTTGATGAGGAAGAACTTTTATAATTGGAAACAGTACAGGCATGTCAGTGTTTTTAATGATGTTTCATAGTCGACTTTTAAAAAAAGTGTTTTTTTGGTTTGATTTTACTAATTGCTAGAAACCTTTGGATTATTTATTAGCAGACAGAGAAGCTCTTAAATGGTCAGCTACCTGTCCATGACAATGGAAGAATAAACATAAAAATAGTAAAACAACAACAACAATAATGATAATAGTAGAATATCTCTATACTAGATTGCACTGAAGAGAAAAGCATATCAAATGTGCCTTGAAGTGTTAAGCCATTACAGATAGGGCTATCTCTGAATGCTATTGAAGTTCTCCAGAATAGGTTGATCAGATAGGGTTCCTATAATACTGTCCCCATATTTCTAGAAAGAGTTCAGAGAAGAGTGCAGAGAAGAGCAACAAAGATGATTAGGGGATTGGAGGCTAAAACATATGAAGAACGGTTGCAAGAACTGGGTATGTCTAGTTTGGTGAAGAGAAGGACTAGGGGAGACATGATAGCAGTGTTCCAGTATCTCAGGGGTTCCCACAAAGAAGAGGGAGTCAAACTATTCTTCAAAGCACCTGAGGGTAGAACAAGAAGTAATGGGTGGAAACTAATCAAGGAGAGAAGCAATTTATGTTTACTTGCGACTTTCCTCGGCTAGACTATATTGCTGACGAGCAATGATTGGCGCAGCCACTAGCAACCAGAAGTAGCGGGAATTGCTGGCCCCGGATTGGTTGTGCTATCTGACAGCTCGTTATTTAAGCGACTGTCAGAGGGGTTTTTGTTCGTTCTCTGTTCTGCCTCACTCTTGTTTGTTATATGTTTCGGTTCCATTGTGTTGCATTAAAAACAGATGTTATTAGCCTCCTGCCTCAGTGTGCTCCCTCTTAATACACAACTAAGAACTAAGGAGAAATTTCCTGACAGTTAGAACAATTAATAAGTGGAACAACTTGCCTGCAGAAGTTGGGAATGTGCCAACACTGGAAATTTTTAAGAAGATGTTGGATAACTATTTGTCTGAAGTGGTGTAGGGTTTCCTGCCTGGGCTAGAAAACCTCCAAGGTCCCTTCCAACTCTGCTATTCTATTCTATTCTATTCTATTCTATTCTATTCTATTCTATTCTATTCTATTCTATTCTATTCTATTCTATTCTATTCTTTTCTTTTCTTTTCTTTTCGAGTAACCTACCAGGAATTCAAGAATGCATGAATAGGAAAGACTCATTCCAACTGTTGTTGAGTGTAAAACATACAGTATCTGTCTGGCAGTGGCCATTCACCCTCTGTTTGAAAATTTCCAATGGTTGCTATATGCAGCCTATTCCACTACTAAATAGTTTTTCTGCTTAGGAAATTTCTCTTAACATTATCTTGAAGCTTTCTTTCAACCAACTGGTCGTTAGCCTGCACTTGGGGTTTCAACTGAGAAGAGTTTGGCTTCTCTTGCAGCTTATTGCAGTCTTCAGGATATTTGTATATTTTTTTTCTCCTTAGTTTTCTCATTTGGAAATAAAACAGTCCCAGCACCTTCACACGTTTCCCATTGTTCTTGGTTTCCATACCACTCATGCTCATAGTTGTTCATCTCCCCAAAGCCTACTCTATTTTCTCCATATTCCTTTTAAAGTTTGGTGCTCAGAACTGAACACAGTTTTCTAAATACAATCTAGCCAATCCTGATATAAGAGGACTATGATATGTTCCTAACACAATGCCTCTGCAATGGAAACCAAGACTGTACTGATCATTTTAACAATTGAACATCACCTTGTGGTGGGTTTGGCCACATTTTCAAAACTTTTCTTACTCAGAATTTTCCTTCTGCTAATTTATATGAGCTTAACAATAGGACGATCTGATTCATTATTTCAGCTGAGATACCTATTTGAATTTGTTTATAATACTGGAAGAATGGTGGTTCATAGTTTGTAGGGTCTAGACTTTACTCTTATAGGGCATATAAACAACATCTAGCAATGTAATGTAGCTTATGAATTCTTACTATAACATTCCTAAGATTTTATGCCATTAATTTAAAATGAACATTCAGACTAATAAAACTAAATCCATAATAATATCCATATCTTTTGGATATTATCTTTTTATCTAGGGAGTTTACTTGTCATAATTGTATATGTATAGATTTCATTTGCCAGTAATGCCAAGTTGCATATAACTTGTTTATTTTCTGTTTATCTAGAAATAAATTCAACAGTCCCCTGAAGCTGCACTTAAACTCATTTGAATAGACTTTTTAGGGTGATTTACTTATTTGACCTATAAATATAGTACAGCTTCATTTTGAGCTCCAAAGCAATAAGATTGTTGTTGTTGTGTTGTTGTTGCTGGAGAATCTCATAGAAATGTATCTTAAAGTGGATGTCAGGATAATATGGATGAAGCTATAAGTGCAACACACTATGCAGCAAAACTCCATTAAATTTTTACTGATAACCTTTTCAAAAGAGAAAAAGATAGAAGCTCATAAAGCTAGAAATATCCACCTTAAGTAATATAGACAATCACCATCAGAGAAAGGAGTGGTCTAAGGGAAAAAGAAAGGTCTGAGTAAATACATTTTAGGCATCTTCAGTACATAACTTCTCAAATGAGCTTGCCACAAACAGAATACCTTTGGAGTTGATGTTTTAGTCTGGTAAAATGCAATGCAGTCATACTAGGGGTGAATGGATTTTAAAAAATTCAATTCAAACCCATGGCCTGTTTTTCCTTTCTTACAGAATATTTATCATTCACTTTAAAATCAGCACAACCATTTGTTCTTTTGCTTTTTAATCCAGTTCTTTGCCAATGATCTTTTTTTTTTAACCAGTGGGGAAAATGGTGTTTAGCGTTCTTCCCAAAGGCTTACATAAAATGAAGCTCTGCTTTGTTTGATCAATGTTTAGGGGGAAATACAACTGGTTGGATTTATACAACACTGATACATTATATGCCATCAATTTGTGTCAACCATTCGCAACCACATATTTTTTTTTTGTAGGATGATCTGTCCCCAAGGCTTCCACTTGATATCTCCCAACCATGCAGCCATTATCAATGAAACTACCATATTTTCAGTGTATAAGACACACCTTTCTCCCTCCCCCCTAAAAGAGGGTGAAAATTTGGGTGCGTCTTATACACTGAATGTAGCCCTGCCCAGCCTCTGAAACAGAAGTTTCAGAAGCTGAAAAAAGCCTCTTAAAGGGAGGTTTCAGAAGCTGAAAAAAGCCTCTTAAAGGGAGGTTTCAGAAGCTGAAAAAAAAGCAAGGCGCAGAGCTCACAACCAACAAACCTGCTGCTAAAGTTCACCTCTGAGAACAGCTGATTGGGGGTATTCCAGGAGGCTGATCTACCTGCCAATCAGCTTTTTTCTTATTTTCCTCCCCAAAAACTAAGGTGCGTCTTATACTCAGGTGCATCTTATAGTCTGAAAAATATGGTAAGTTCATCTGTCTTTCTGCTGTTTGTCCTTTTCTTCTCTTAACTGCCATCATTCCTATCATTATATAATTATCGAGGGATCCTGATAATTTATGCCTCAAGTAACAACTCTGGATTGATTTGAATCCATTTGTTTCCTATATGGTGGTGCAGTATTAGAATGCAGTATTGCAGGCTACTTCTGCTGACTACCAACTGCCTGCAATTTCGCAGTTCGAATCTCACTCGACTCAAAGTTGAGTCAGCCTTCCATCCTTCCGAGGTCGGTAAAATGAGGACCTAGATTGTTGGGGGCAATATGCAGACTCTGTAAACCACTTAGAGAGGGCTATAAAGCACCATGAAGTAGTATATAAGTCTAAATGCTATTGCTATATCTTAGCAAGGTGGAAATCTAAAAAGTTCTTCTCCATCTGGAACAGAGTTTCATTAAAAAAAAATAACAATAAGAAGATGATTTAAGCCAGAAGCACACAAAATATAAGCATTTGGTAATATTTTTCATGTTTCTTCATTGCTCTTTTTTATTTCCTTTTAATTTGTCATTTTAAGTTGCAGAGTAAAGTTTGTAATTAAATGTGGGCATGAATCACATTTTCTGTCAAAACAATAATTTAAATTGCAGTTTACAATCAGAAGCATTTCAACATCTATCAAAGGGTCAAAATAGAGGAAAGCCTTAAGGAAGATGAAACATATATAAGACCATTTGCACCTGGTACAGAGTTTTAAGTTATCTGATTAAAATAACAAACAAACAAACAAACAAACGAACAAACAAACAATACTGCACTGTCTCATTCAATTGGTCAAAAACCAACTCCATGAAAATTTCCTTAAAATAGAATTCCATGAAAATTTAAATTCTGTGAATTTTTTCTGAATGGAAGATAATATTCTTAGACATACTTAATTTTTTTTGAAACCCAAAGATAAACTCCCAAGAAAATGTATTCTGTTATATTTCCTAGTCATGATCCTCCTATCACTCTTAAGGCTCGTGAGAAATGGTTGGAGGATTTTGAAAAACCTGTGTTTTTATCCATCAGTCCAATGTGACTGGTGGTTAATTGTTATAACTGATTTCAAACCCACTAGTAGAACTCTCAGTGGCTTGCCAGATCCACACAGAATAGTATATAGTATATATACTATTAATAGTATATAGTAGTATTCAAGTGTTTGAAATCCTTATTATTTTTGGCTTTATACTTTGGCTTGTTGTGAAAGAAACTCTCCAAAATTTCTGCTTCATGACAAATACCTGATAGGAAAGTTGCTTGGTTTACTGCTTGAGACACAAGGAGAGCAGGACTGATCAGAGTGATTAATGATAGGTAAATTGGAATTCTTCAAAACCTTTTATCGTTTTATCATTCAGTATGAAAGGATCCTATGTCTATGCCATGAAATAGCAAATTAATGATTAGTGACAACAAATAAATGTCCTGAAATACATCAGGATTAATCCTGGATAGTTTTTTTTTTTTTTTTTTTGTCATAGCTCAAAAATTAACCAGTATTCCTGTAATCTATCTTCTAAAAGCAAAGTTCATATTCGAAAGCTTCCAAAATACAAGTACAGTTCCAAAACTCTGTTTGTACTCTGTGACTGTCTCCTATTTTCCACTGGATTAATCTTTAATGTGGCATAAAGGGAAAATGATTGAACACATGTGGAGTAATTATAGCATTATCCATAATTAATTTAATAAAATAATTTATTTTAATTGTTGTCCTCACTCTATCCATCTTTTGGAGAGTGGCTCTTCCATGCCATGCAAAAAAGAAACCTTTTTATTTCTTCTTTTCACCACTTGCCTCAAAATGTCAACTTCTAATATTTATGAATTCTCCAAAATCAAGTATAATGGAATGTGGGAGTGGCCTTGGGGAAAGTGGGGAAGAGATGCTGCCTAGGAAATAATCAGACAAGTGAGGCAGAAGCCCCCAGTGGCTTCACAGTCGGAACAAAAAAAAATGGTAAGAACCTTCCAGCAGGAAGTTTTGTATTTTCAGGCTTTCAAGATTCTGTTAATGTAGTTTTATAATAATGTAGATTTACCTCATCTAATCATGTTTCCCATCTGGTTTGTCCGCAAGTGCTGACATCAATCTTGCCTCCTACTTTCTTCTAAAAAGAAGAATTTCAAGAACAGCCTTCCCATCCTCAAGGAACCCCACTAACCACTGAGCATCTGGCAGCTGTACTGTTACAGAACCAACAGCAAGTAGATGGGCAGA
The DNA here is from genome assembly GCF_059756535.1 of Pantherophis guttatus. Classification (NCBI taxonomy): domain Eukaryota; kingdom Metazoa; phylum Chordata; class Lepidosauria; order Squamata; family Colubridae; genus Pantherophis; species Pantherophis guttatus. Next base: position 230,592,210 of record NC_142064.1, read on the forward strand.
TGACCAATTTACAGAATGCCATGATACAACTAACACAGCAATTGGGGCAGAATTTGTCTTACCCCATGGCCTCAGAACAGATAGCAGCTCAACCAATGCACTTATCTTCCCATGGAAGCTTTTTAGAGAAATTTGGAGGGAGTCAAGATCAATTCCATCAATTTCATTTGTCACTTGGTATGGAATGTTTATGGCTGGAAGACTGGTGGAATTTGCCACTGATTGTACCAAAATGACCTTTGTACCGAGCCTCTGGAAGGAAGTAGCTGCTAAGCAGGCAATACTATTCATTGAGGGGAATTTGAATGCAGGAATCCAAATCGCAGCAAAGAAACAGTACCCCATGTCTATATGGGAGTTAGCAATCCTTGAAGAATGTCTAGATACCAATCTTACAAAGAGATTTGTTATCTCTTTCAGTTCACTAGCATTGTGCAAACTAATGCATCAGGTGAGGTGATAGAAGTAGTCCTACTCCATGCAGAGAAAAAGGGAGAGGGGTATTTATTTCATATATCACATAAATGGGAATCCTGATCACATGACTACTGTTCACCACTGTGGTAACTTTGAACAATTGCTGAATAAGTGGTCATAACCCCAAGACTACTGGTATATTTTGGGCATTTTTTTTTATAAAAAAATAGTAGTAGTAGTTGTTTACTAAATAATAATATAAATATTGTTGATGTCACTGTCAGCTAGATATCTAGACTATATTATTATTATTCAGCAATCATGATGACATCTAAAAAGAATCTAGCTGTATTTTTATTTTTTTTATTTTTTTTTTGCTTTCCTTAATTTCATGCAACTACTTTTATTCTGTTTTTCCAGTTTGAGTAATCACAAGCCATTCCACTAATTATTTTATAAAAATACAGCAATTACCTTAACTTTACAGGATTATCACCCTTTTTGATATCTTGCCGGATTGTGTGATCCTTAAGTCTTCCAGATTTCTGAACAATTAATTTTTTGTTTGTTTTTTACATTGAAATGATCATGCCCTTGGCAGAATAATCTTGCAGAAAAAAATCTGCATATTTAGACTACATTTTTTTTTTTACCTCCTGGAAGTGCTGCTGAATTAAACATTATAGTAATTGAGTACTCATACACTTTAAGTACCCATCTGGCATTTTTAGTATAGAGTAAAGTCTTAAAGCTCTCATTCCCTTTATGCAATGAAGATGAATCTGATCTCTCCTTTCCCATCTCATTCTTTGACTGTGTCATTTTTACTCTCCCTTTCATTTTGCCTGATCTTTAAACAATTTTTAAGGAAGCAAAAATTACAACCCAGTATTACCTGGCTGATCTCAACAGGCTAAGAAGAATTGCATTAATTATGTTGCTATTAATTAGGTTGGTATCTAAGATTAATACTTGACATGGTAGATCCCAGTTCCATAAATTAGACTAATGGGAGAAGATATTGGTCCTGTTGTGAAGAAAGCCATGTGGCCAGCAAAAGAAATTTAAATATTATCAAATAATTGATAACCCTTTCCAACCTGATATCCACCAAGAATGGCGTATTCTGAGCTAGGATAAAGGTTCCCCTCACACATATGTGCTCTAGGGGGAGCTCTTCCGGCTCTAGGGGGCGGTGCTCATCTCCATTACAAAGCCAAAAAGCCAGCGCTGTCCAAAGATGTCTCTGTGATCATGTGGCCGGCATGACTCAACGCCAAAGGCACACAGAACGCTGTTACCTTCCCATCAAAGGTGGTCCCTATTTTTCTACTTGCATTTTTTACATGCTTTCGAACTGCTAGGTTAGCAAAAGCTGGGACAAGGAACAGGAGCTCACCCTGTTATATGGCACTAGGAATTCGAACCGCTGAACTGCCGAACTTTCGATCGACAAGCTCAGTGTCTTAGCCACTGAGCCACCGTGTCCCTAAAAATGAGCTCAGAAAGGTTCAGTTGTGATATTGCTTTCTGTAAAGAAACAAGTCATGGCCACCAGCCAAGATACTTACAAACAGAAGATCAGACAAATGCATAGAAGAAAAGGTTACTCATAACTATTCATTGAACACCTTTACCCCATCCTCACTATGGAAAACAAAAAGTGTAGATTTGCTGACACAGGAGAATATTTGTAGCTCAGAGTTGAAATGATGAGTGCTTGATGCTCTCTAAGCTTGGTTGTTTTGTTGTAGACATTTCATTACCCAAACTAGGTAATATCATCAGTGCTGGTAGGGAGGGGTTTGCTCTTATTTTAATTTGCTCTCAACTTACCTATCCTGGCATTCATTTATTGTATAGACCTATGTCTTTGAAACACTTTCTGTTAAAAAAGAGGACAATCTAAGGCAGTAAGTTTCTTAGATCACAACTCCCAGACACCCTCTGAAGCTTGGCAGAAATTCTTGATGTGGTTGAAAATATTCAAATAGATGCTTGGAGAATAGGCCTATTCAACTCAATTAAAGATGCACCTTTAATGAACTGAAATCTCAGTGAATTGAAACAAATTTAATGTATGAGGTCTTGGTTTCATCCACCCTCGTATATCATTGAAAGATCAGAAATGGCCTTTAATCAAGAGAAGTTGCACACCTGTTTTGTAGGATCATTATCACAATTACAATAAGAAGCATAAAGGATGCTTCAGTTTTAGGATAAGAAGATGAATCCAACAAGACAGACTTCAGAGGATAATTAGCAGAAAAACTGCAGAACTGCAGAAAAAACAATTACTACCAACTTGCCTTCCATTGAGGACCTGTATACTGCACGAATCAAAAAGAGGGTTGAGAAAATATTTACAGACCCCTCGCATCCCGGACATAAATTGTTTCAACTCCTGCCCTCAAAATGACACTATAGAGCACTACACACCAAAACAACTAGACACAAGAACAGTTTTTTCCCAAATGTCATCATTCTGCTAAACAAATAATTCCCTCAACACTGTCAAACTATTCACTAAGTCTGCATTACTATTACTATTAGTCTTCTCATCATTCCTATCACCCATCTCCTCCCACTTATGACTGCATGACTGTAACTTTGTTGCTTCTACCCTTATGATTTATATTTATATTGATTGTTTCCTAGTATTTATTTATTTATTTATTTATTTATTATTTAATTTGTATACCACCCTTCTCCAACAGGACTCCGGGCGGTGAACAGCCATGGTAAAAACACAACATATAAAATTTAAAAACAATTTAAAAAACATTAAATAATTTTGGCCATCAATTTAAAATAACCCAATTAAAGCCAATTATGGTTTGATTGCTTATTTGTACCCTATGACTATCATTAAGTGTTGTACCTATGATTCTTGATGAATATATCTTGTCTTTTTATGTCCAATCACACTTGGCCAATAAAGGATTCTGTTCTGTTCTGTTCTGTTCATAAAGAATACACCATCCATAAGATAACTGTATAAATAAATCTTTCAAAATATACCCCCTTTTCTTGATAAAAAACCCCTTTGAAAAATATCAATTATCACAAGATAAAGAGAACAAATATATTTTAGTTAATTCTTCTTCCTGTTCTTGCACGTTATATCCTTGCTTCATTTTTATTTTTTAAATTAATTTTTCACTTTTTAATTCTTTTTTCCACTTTCTATTCTCACTTTTCAGTCTAAATGAGTTTCCTTGTAACAGACACACAGAAATTCCCATAAAAGTCAAGTAATTTTTTTTAAAAAAGCATACTGAGAATGAAATTACCAGTGCATTTACGATCTGTGTCTTCCTTTTTTGACCCACTAATTGTTAACTTGCAGTTGAAGTTTTCTTCCCAATATTCTGCAAACCATACATTTCTTCTGTTGTTTTCCAATGTGCGGGATGTAAAATAGGTATCAAATCCTAAAATGACAGAGAACAAAAGTTGCTTTTTAATAAAAAAAAGTAGAATACAAGAAGAATATTTTAAGTCTGCAAGTAGGAATAAGGCACAAATAGAAACTGAGCATTAGTAATTAGCAAGGAAGACAGAGAGGGAGGCTTCCGCCAAATGAACTCTTTAATACCTCACATTATCTATATAGTAATGTTGAGATTAATAGGAACATCCCGGGTTTTACTTTGATGGGAGAAAAAGGAGAAATTTTCTGTACTACCTGAGTTTTCCCAAAAATGAGACCCTGTCTTATATTTTTTGTCACCAAAAAGGGCACCAGGTTTTATTTTTGGGGAGGGGGAGATGTTGTCCACTGACTCACCTCACTTGTGCGCATCGCCCCTGGCCTCCTTTTTGATATCAGAGGCCTTCAAGAACTTCTTCTGCAGCTGGCAAGGCTTTCCTGAAGGCCTCTGCAGCCGATAACAGAGCTCCGGATTGATTCTGTTATCGGCTGCAGAGGCCTTCAGGAAAGCCTTGCCAGCTGCAGAGAAATGGGCCAGCAAGACAGGTGTTGGGGTGAGTGAGGCATCGCTGTAACTGTCCAAAGGTAAGTAGTACTGCAGTTACACAGACACACCCCATCCCCATCCTAGCTTAATTTTTACCTGTGCACCTGGTGTGGGAGGGCGTCTTAATTAGGCCTTATTTTGGAGGGTAGGGCTTATATTGTAAAATTTTTACACATGTAAAAATAAAAAAAACCTACCTACTTTCAAGGTAGGTCATATTTTTGGGGAAACACCGTATAGCCATACAGTAATTCTATGTACAGTACTTCCGACATGTGCCTTTCCTTAAAACAACAAGGCTGAATGTTATAATAAAATAGTTATGTGTGCTGAGGGTACTGAGCTGGCTCACTCTAATTAATAAAATTTGTAGATCTATATTAGTCGATTCATAAATTCAGCTATATTTGACCCCTTGTGTGTTGCTTCAATTCTTCCCACTAAAACATAACACAAATGTTGTAATGTTGCTTCTGTATATAGCTCAATTTATGCTTCTGTATATAGCTCAATTGAGCTATATATATAGCTCAATTTATGCATATGGGACAAAACTATATTAATGAAAAACGTATGAGTCATTACACTGAAAGCCATTTTTTCCCCGTAATGTTAAGGCATAAACAGAATGAAATAACTTTAAAAAAAAAAATCACAATTTTAGAAAATTACCTTCAACTGCCAATTCACAAATCAGCATTACAGATTTTAAAAGTCTAAGACTGTATCACCCAAATTACTGATTTTCACCAGTTTTTATTCTACAGGATCCAATTTGGGTCATTCCTGACCCAACCAGAGGTTTAGTCTTTTAAGCTTTTGGACTCATGCTGGAGCCCATTCTGAGGGAATTTCTCTCTACTGGAATGTGTCCAGTTTTTATTCTCTTGGCATTGCCTTATGAGTAGATGATATGTATGTTGACCTGATAAATCATATCATTTGTATCCCTTTAGCTTCTGCTGTTTGGTTTACAGAACAGGAGCAGAAGAAGCTTCAGAGCAATGCAGAGAACCATTGTAATAAATCAATGGACACAGCAGCTAAATTCCAGCCTTACAATCTGAATGCTGACCTTTGTACCCGAGGCATATAAAATTCACAGGAGAAGAAGGATCGGGGGGAGGAGGGAGTGGCACAGGGATGGGAGTGTCAAATTGCAACTTTCAGTTTGGGCAATGAGGCGCTGACAGCTATTAATGGGACTTCATGCAGCATGAAAGAGCAATGACTAGCTGTGATAACTGAGCTGTCAGCACAACTCATGCATTACAGGATTATAAATCTTTTGCAAAGCTCGGCGGTATCAGGTATCTGTATGACTGAGCTCTAAATGGAATTCTGCTTTTGTTTTATCTCACTCTGTCTCTGAGTGTGTGCAGCACCCACACATGTGTGTGTGTTCCTTACTTCTCACATTAACAAAATAACGTATGCACCTGCTTGATTATGCCGCTTGGAGAAGTGCACTTGGATCACAGAGCACTGACTACATAAGTTCATCAACGTTTTGGGAAGTCATTGGTACAAAAAAACAAATCCTAAATAACGAACAGAAAAAAATGATTGGGATAGGTAAAAAAAAAAAAGATGATCAGGGGACTGGAGGCTAAAACATATAAAGAACGGTTGCAGGAACTGGGTATGTCTAGTTTAATGAAAAGAAGGACTAGGGGAGACATGATAGCAGTGTTCCAATATCTCAGAGGCTGCCACAGAGAGGAGGGAATCAAGCTATTCTCCAAAGCATCTGAGGGTGGGACAAGAAGCAATGGGTGGAAACTAATCAAGGAGAGAAGCAACTTAGAACTAAGGAGAAATTTCCTGACAGTTAGAACAATTAATCAGTGGAACAACTTGCCTCCAGAAGTTGTGAATGCTCCAACACTGGAGCATTCCAGTGGAGCAATTTTTAAGAAGATGTTGGATAATCACTTGCCTAAAGTGGTGTAGGGTTTCCTGCCTAAGCAGAGGTTGGACTCGAAGACCTCCAAGGTCCGTTTCAACTCTCCTATTCTATTCTAAATGAGGACCCAGATTTTTGGGGACAATATGCTGACTCTTGTAAACAGCTTAGAAAATGCTGTAAGACGCTATTGAAGCTGTATATAAGTCCAAGTGCCATTGCTATTATGTGACCACAGTTTTTATTTTCTTTAGGAAATATAGTACTGTTCAGGTAGAAATAGAAAAAGGAAACTACCTTTTTAATTACAAGAGGTAGTCTTGACCTGGAATATAAACTATTTTAGGCTTCATTGTGTATTTTGATGATTCAATCCTAAATACAGTATTTACAAAAAGGCAAATTAATTGGTAAAAAGGAAATGTGGTCAGGTCCACTAAAACTGTACATTGGGTGACAGCAATGCATATTTCGATGTCCAGAACTCATTATGCCAGTCTTACTAGAAATCAGGCACACATAAGGAAGCAATGGTTAAATTCTGTGTAATTTTCCTCTCTTGTTCCTCTACAACTTCCCAGACAGAGAAGTAAGAAACCATGTCAAGGAATAAAAAGAGAGAAGGAGAACACAGAATGGGAGGAATAGAAGAACACAGCTATACAAATGAAAATGTACTCCTTTTTGGATTCAGCCAAATAGTAACATTTTCTTCTACATGGAAAACCAAAAAAAAAAAAAACCCAAACCAAAAAAAAAAAAAAAAAAACCCATGATATTAGTTGTAACAGCCAAAAGGTTTATCCTGTCTACCTCCAAAGGGAAATTAAATACATTTTTTTAAAGGTTCTTGTCTCTCTAGTCTTTAAACTGATTTGATGATTCAATAACTTTGAGATCATTTGCTAAATGCCTCCTTGTTGTTCCAAAAATATTGAAATTAAGCAAGAGGGTTTTCAACAACAATGCACTTGGATTAGAATGACTATTTAGAACCATGATAAATGTTTACTTCAGTTTCTGTCACTGTTACATAAAAAGCATTGTAATCAGCTTAATATTTGCTTAATCAGCCAAACCAGCAATAATGTTAACAGTCAAAAGCTTCTTTTATTGACAATATAAATACCCTACTTATTCTCATTCATGAAATAGTGGCTTCGTTTCGCATAGCACGTTTAATATTTTCTTCTTTAGCCACAAATGAAATAGCTTTTGAATTAAAGTCGTGCAAGCCATTTTATGTTCATTGTTATAAAAGAAAAGAAAAAGAAAGGTTTCTTTCAGGTCATGAAAACTGAGATTTAGATTGGTTATTCCATACAGGTACTCCTTAATTTAGAAGAATTCATTTAATGACTGTTCAAAGTTACGACACTGGACAAAAAGTGATTTATGACCTTTTTTCACAGTTACAACCTTTGACCTTTGAAGCATCCCCATGATCATGTGATCAAAATTCACTTGCTTGGCAATATTTATGATGGTTACTGTGTCCCAAGATCATGTGATCCCCTTTTGCGACCTTCTGACAAGAAAAGTCAATGAGAAAGCCCGATTCACTTAACAACCGGGTTACTCACTTATCAACTGCAGTGATTCACTTAACAACTGAGGCAAAGAAGGTCATAAAATGGGGAAAAACTCATTTTAAAATGTCTCACTTAAAAACAGAAATTTTGGTCTCAATTTTGGTCGTAAAATGAGGAATACCTGTATTCCAAAAGGTTTTCTTAATTTTGGGCCACAAACATATAATATATGTCATGTAAAAAGCCACCAATGAGTATATAAAATGAATTCATAGTGATATGTTTCTGGTTTGTTTTATTTCAAGTGTAGGTATACTAGTGTTAATATGATTGTCTGATTACATATGGATAACTTTCTGTCTACCATAATCTTTCTGTTTCAACATGTATGTTTAAAGGGAGTATTTGAAGAATCTGATCCTTTCAAGTACAAGCTGTTTTGAAACACATCTCTTCAACCAAAGCATAAATCAGAATGGATTTTGTAATTCTAAAAATGTTTTTCTGCCCAAAACCATACTAAAATGCATTTGATTTCAATATGAATTTTAATATGGATTATATAATTCTCATATTATATGCAAGCAGCGTTTATTCCTCTAAAACTATTATAAACTGCCTGCCGGGAATCTTAAACTTTTAGTCATAAAATAGTTATATTAAAACAAACATTTTACTTCAAATGTTATGAAAGAGGGTGAAGACAAATTATTATTTTTAGTCAGTGTTACCTTAGAGAATAGATATGTAACACACCGATGATATAATGATCTATCTTTCTGGACCTTTCATGACTCAACTTTCTTATATTGACAATATTGCAAAATATAATTTATGGTATTTGCAGTATGTATCACTATATGGAAAGACATTAACTATGATATTTCTTTCCAAAGTGTATTGCCATGTATTGTAAATGCAGTTGTCAAAATTGTCTTGAAACCAAAATTAAACTTTAGATGGACAAGATAAGATCTTACAGTATGTCTTAAAGAACCTGTAAATTCCTACTGTAAATCTAATGTCCAAATCATTTTAAACATCATTGGAAGTGTCCAATAAACACATTTAATATTTACAGATGTGTTTTAAAATCATAAGAAGTTATATGTTACATTTTTGTAACATCTAGAGCCACAGATTCTCAAAATTGGATATTCCAGTTCTTGATTCCACTATTCAGATATATAACTAATTTTTATTTTATGTTTAATTCCTTATAAAATTTGATTGTTGATTTTTTTTCAAACAATGCATCTTAAAATTAGATGTACCTCAAGAGCTACCCTGTTTCCCCCAAAATAAGACATCCCCTGATAATAAGCCCAATGGGCTTTCGAGTGCATGGAAAGCACTTATTTCAGGGTTCAAAAAAAATATAAGACAGGGTCTTATTTTCGTGGAAACACGGTATTTAAAATAAGGAAGAAAACATTGACAGAAATAGGCCAGATATGCTATCAAAGAGAGAAATTAAAAATATTGCTTAAGTCCAAAACAAAAAGGCCACATGTATGAAAAAATTAGAGAGACACCTTCAAATTCATATTAATATAAGTGGGGTGGAGAGAAGAAAACAGAGTCAGGCTTGCAGTATTCTGTTACTATTGCTAACATTAATAAGCATAACTTGAGCCTTTGCATGAAGATGATTTCTTGATTTGGCCTACATAGAGGGATTCATGACAGCTTCTGTATATATATTTATTTATTGTTAAATGAATTCTCCAAGTATCCCAATTTTTTTAAAAAAAATAAACTTTGCTCATTATTTTCAGTTTCAGTTATTCTACACTAACAATTATTCATGTGATTTGGGAAAAAACATAACATCTTCTCTATTAATGACAAACTATTCCTAGCATTTTCTAAGGCTGAAAGTGAAAAATCCTGTTCAATATACCTGACTCCAAAACCTCCTAACATTTCACAAGAGTTATATACACTACTTTCCAAGTAGTAAGAACAAAATGTTAATTAAGTCTTGCTGCAAAATAATACCTATGTTAAATCAAAGGCCAGTGGTACAACTGAAAATCTATATCATGAAGTAATCTCAATTTGGCCAAGAACAGTTGAGGGTTTTTAGTCTGCTGTAATTCACTTCAATATATTTGTCTGTTAAAGTATCTAATAGGGATTAAGATTGGAATCCCTTTTACAATACACATTAATCTTGATGTAATATTCATTTCAATAGCATTAATCTTGCCCCAGAGACTTAATGGAAATGTTAACCATTGAGCTATGTTTATTGAAATTGCATCTACTTATTTAGACACTTAATACAACTTATTATGATATATTTTGAGAAAGATTTGAGCAAGACCTAAGTATTTTATATAGTCTGTACATTGTTTTTGAGTTTTAAACATTTTATTAGGTTATAAGATACTGTAAGATCCAAAATTCAAAAGAAAATAGGAAAGCAGTGGGGGAAAAGGAGGAAAAGTGAGCAAAGGTTGGGAAAAAGAAAAAAACAACATTGATTTCTGACTCCCTCTGTTGCAGTAAAATAAGGCATTAACATCAAGAGTCTGTACAAATTTTAATCCTGTAATTAAGCAGCAATCTACAGATATAGTGGATCTCAGAAGCAACAAGTTAAACTTCTTCAAATTAATAGCATAACTAGAGCATAAACCACAATATGTTTTGGTGTGATATTGTATCACTCACGTGAAAAAATATAGAGATAACCTTGAAGAAGAAATGCAATAATTTTCTAAGGAAATGTTAGTTTACCCCAGGAATAAAAAAGGGGTGAGAAAGAAACTAAGTATAATCCAACCTTGATTCTGTTTGGTTAACAGGGGACAGACGAAAACTCTCACAGATTTCAAGATTCTATTATCCAATAACAATAATAGTAGTACGGTTATTAAAGAAGAACATCAGGAATTGCTATGAAACAGTGAACTTCATAGCAGCACCAAAATAAAAAAAGTTGATATGGATGAATATTAAATTAGTATGCTCAAACTTCAAGAAACAGGAACTATCAAACTATATGTCAGAACAAATGAAAAAAAGGGAAGAAAAAAAACAAGAAAGATAAAGAACTCAGGAAGGAAATTAACAAAGAATTAAAAGAAGGAAATTAACAAAGAAGGAAATTAACAAAGCACTGTTGGAAGAGAAAAAAGCTTTACTGTGGTATGATAAAGCTGTTAAAGATGGAAATAGACATGGAAAAAGAAAGAAAAGTTTTCCTGAAGAGCACCAAATTCTGAAAAAGTCTCCAACTTCAAATTGGTAGGTGAATGGATGCCAATGGACAAATAATAATTGATTCAAAGAAACTCAAACCAAGCTGAAAGGAGCATACTGAAATTCTCTACAGCAAGTATATCAGCATCCAAAATACCTTTGAAGATATTGCCTATATACAAGAGCCTCTAGTACTAGGTGAAGTTAGAGTAACACTCCAGTCATTACCAATTCAGAAGGCACTGAAAAATGTCTACAGAAAAATGCAACCAACAGAAGAATAATCAGTAAAGGTATTAACATAGCTTTGCCAGCCAAGCTGAAGAACAACATAGTGGTCATTTTAGGAGAGCCCTGAATGTTGGTCTTGAGGGAATTAAGCTGTTAACAAAACAGAGCAGGACCTTGGACAAGAAAGCAATATTAGAAGTCTGGCTTCTCCTTGACTCATTGGAGTATAAGAAATGAAAACAGATCAGACTTGCAAGATTCTGCTAAGGTATCTCAATAAAGTATAATTCTAGTCTTCTTGTGAAGTCTTGTTTCCTGATTTAGACAACTTCAAAGGGCTGATATCAACTGACTGGAAGATGTTGGTCTACATACCAATACAAAAGAAAGTGTGTACAATATAACACAATATCCAAACAATATTTTTTATTGTTGCTTTGATTGTTTTTAAATAATGAGCTGTTAACTTTCCAGCTTTCTCTCTTGATTTTCAGCTCTACCATAATATATTTCAAGGTATGGTATATTCAACTTAACCTTTGCTGCTATCATTTGTTGTTAGGTTTCTAGGATATAGCAGATATTAATCTCTAGCCACCTATTGGAGCTGCAGAACTAGCTCTGAGGTTTATTTTTCCTGTGTTGAGGGCAATAAAAGAATAGATCTCCAAACTTATTAATTTAATTGCATTCCAAAGAATTAAAGTACTGGTAGTTCCCTAATCTATTTCTTAAAATTACACTATTTATGCTAATATAGTGCCCAAAAGAGAATTGTTTGTTTTGGATTTTAAAAATGCCAAATAACTATTACTTATTTGCTTATATATGCTTGGAACACTTTTTAATTTAGAAAAAAAATGATGTATTAATATTCTTCTTTGTAACTGGAAAACTAATTAAGTTAATGAAAAGTTAATGAAAATCTCTGTGTGTGTCTGTCTGTCAGTCTGTCTCTCTTTCTCTCTCTCTCAAACACACACAGATTTTTATATAGTTCTGCAAACTTTCTCACACACACATATAGAGAGAAAAAGAGAGGGGGGAGGAAGGAAGGAAGGAAGGAAGGAAGGAAGGAAGGAAGGAAGGAAGGAAGGGAATTTGCAGAACTTTATATGTTGTAGTGGAATGTGTGGATAACATTGTGAACTAGGGGAAGAGATACTGCAATCAGAGAAAGGAGGCAGGAATCCCCAGAGGTTTAATAGGGAGAGAAATGTAGGATTGACCTTAATTAATCAAGCAGTTAAAAGTGATGGGGGAAAGTTGGTACAGTACTTCCAAATTTGCAAGATTCTGTTAATACAAAGCCTTCTAATAAAGTAATAATTCGTTCATTTAGTCCTATTTCCTGCCAGGGAAGACTGACAGCTGCCTATTTCATAAGAAGTGGCTCTGGGCAGCATATGCAAAAAAAAAAAAGTATAAAATAATAGATAGTCATGTATAAAACATACACACATAAACACACAAGATTTTATTACTAACAGAATCACCTCAGGCTCTCACTAATTCCCTGAGACTCCCAGACCTGTTGATAAAGCTGGGTCTTGAAGGAATACAACAGCAACAATCCCAGTTTATATATTAAAGCTAAGGAGCTCACATCTGGTCACTTATGGATTGGCACCCCTAAAAAGCCTAAGAGATTCATAAAGGATACATGCCTGCTGGTATCTCAGTGGGCCCAACTCCAAAAGGGCCACCATCCCTCCTTCTGGGCCCAGCCAGATCAGGTTGTAAAGGAGGGAACACTTTTTACAGACTGATCATTCTTTTAAAAGCAGCAGCCAGAAACTGGAGCCTCTGAAGTTCTACTGACTGGGTACAGAAACATCTGTGAAATATTTCAGAAGTGTTCTTAATAGGGTGATAAAAATTAATCAGAGCAATAATCAAAGTAACTATCTTTACTATTAAAATAAAATAAAATACCTTTCACTATTGCAATGTTCATACTTTAAATCAACTTTAAGATGGTTGTTAGACATATTAGCTACCTCACATATTTTATGGAGTATCCACTAATATTTAATATTAATATTTAATATTTGTTTCCATTTATATACCGCCCTTCTCCAATAGGACTCAGGGCGGTGAACAGCCGAAATAAAATATAAGTTTACCCATCCAATTCCTACCCCTTAAAAAGAGCTGCTTATTAAGTAAATTGTATGTTTCTTGTAACCTATAAATACCTGTTTTTCCAGTTACAAATTTGTCCTTTCAAAAAAAAAAAAATCTGAGCCCATTTATGTTTCAACTGGCTACTTTATCATGTCACTTTGTAGATGAAGGTAGGTTTCACCTTGTTCTCAAGGTAGGTTTCCCAGCATCAGACTCATATAACAATATAATCAGGTTACTTAATGACAAATGGATAAAGAGAAAACACTAATTTTAATATAGGTTGAAATAAATTACATGTAATGCAAAAAACAAAAATAAAAGTACCCATTCCAACTACACGAGGGAGGGAGAAAGGGAGGAAGGACTCCTCTTTCGGTCCCACTCTCCCATTCATCCCCTCCTGATCCCATGACTAAAAACATAGAAAGTCTATGTAAATTAAAACATACAGTAAAAACATCAATTAAAGAACATAATAATGGATATTATTTTAAAAAAGTATATGCTAAAAACAAAGTTGTTACTCATCAGGTTATAAAAATTTCACAGTGGCAGAAGGACTTTGTAATTTTTAAAATCTTATTTCCAATAGAAAGGCAAAAGCTTGTTGGATAGAAGATAAAGATGTTTAATTTTCTTGCTAGGGTACATTCTGAACTGAAGTTTTTCCTTTGGTAAAGGAACTTGAACAGAAAGATGTGGATAACTCACTATTTTATGTGCGCTATTTTATTTAATATTTCAATTCAGTAGCTTCTTTTGAAGGTTATAAAGAGTTGCCTCTGGTACTCAGTTTCGGAAAGTTAACTATTAAAGAACATATTTTCATGAATGATTAATTCTTGGTATTAATCACTAAGCATCTATTATCTCAAGTTTAAAATCAGCTAGCAATGTGAAAAGTACATGAATATTGTATATTATTTTAAGTAATGTGACAAAGACTTCTGCTGTTCAGGATCCAACTGTAGACTACCCTATTTCCCCCAAAATAAGACATCCCCTGATAATAAGCCCAGTCAGGTTTTTGAGCACATGGCAATAAGGTCAAGCACTTATTTCAGGGTTCAAAAAATATAAGACAGGGTCTTATTTTTGGGGAAACATGGCAATTATTTTAAAAATATTTTTGCAGAATTGTCCATGTATTTTAAGTAGTTTAGCTTGTAGATTTGTATTGAACTGGTAATGAGATTAATTTTCTTCTAAGGTCTTTATTCTGGTTTCTTGAAAAATAATAATTATCTCCAATATTTCCAAAACCTTGGTTAAACTGAAGAGCTTGAGCTTCCATAATTTTAAAGAATATCAAAAAAAGGCAACTTTGTTGATTATAGAAAGTCCTTTGAAACAAATCCAGCTGTGAAATGTGATTAGTAAAATTAATAAAATCTCAGAACATCTAATTGTTCTTATGTGAAGCCTATATATGATTCATAACAATTTTTCATTTTATAAGGCACATTGTTAAAATTAATATCATATTAAGTAAGTTAAGGCAAACTGAAAGAGTTACAGCATACTCACCATTCAGTTGTCTTATTTATAATATATAATTTATATTATGTACTTATAATTATTTCCCATTTTGTCTTAACTAGGCACCCAACACCTGCTGGACATAGGTTGGTTGGTTATCACCTTTAAAGCGCTCCATGGCATAGGGCCTAGCTATCTTTGAGACCGCCTGCTGCCACCGACGATCACCCATCGACCCGTGCGCTCCCACAGAGAGGGCCTCCTCGGGGTGCCATCAGCCAAACAGTGCAGGCTGGTGACCCCCAGGGGGAGGGCCTTCTCTGTGGGGGCACCTACCCTCTGGAATCAATTGCCTCCAGAGATAAGGAGAATCCAAGACCTCGGTGTCTTCCGCCGTGCCCTTAAAACCTTCCTTTTCCAGCAAGCCGGGCTGGCCTAATTTTTAAAGTGTTTTTAAGTGTTTTGTTTATTGTTTTTAATTAATGGGGCCAAATTTATATATGTATATTTTAACTGTATTTTAATATTTGTATTTGATGTTTTTACTTGGCTGTTCACCGCCCTGAGTCCTCAGGGAGAAGGGCGGTATACAAATTCAAAAATAAAATAAAATAAAATAAATATAATAATATTCTGTAACTAATATACAAATAGTCCTCGATTTACAACAGTTCGCTGCTTGAATGACTGTTCAAAGTCACTGAAAAAAGTGACATTTTCACACTTACGACCCATGGTATCCCCATGGTCATGTTATTTACATTCAGATGCTTGCAACTGGTTCATATTTATGACGGTTGCAGTGTTCCAAGGTCATGTGATCATCTTTAGCAATCTTCTGACAAGCCAAGCCCATGGGGGAAGACAGATTCATTTAACAACCATGTTACTAACTTAACTACTGCAGTGATCTACTTAACAAATGTGGCAAGAAAAGTCATTTGATGGGGCAAAACTGACTTAACAAATTTATCACTTAGCAACATAAATTTGGGACTTAATTGTGGTCGTACATTGAGGACTACCTGTATAACTCCTTTTTTTGTTAACTAAAGTACACAACTTCATAATTATGGGGGAGAGGATCTTGAAAAACTATAAAACTTGCCATTTTTTAAAAAAAAAAACTTTATTAGTCAATACCACAAAATTCCTTTCTCACCACTACCTGGGATTATCACAGCTGATTAGAGTATGATCTCTCTGACAGTATGCTTGAGACTGTATTAATACATTTTTAAGTAATTGTAATCAATCTGACACTTTGTATTCATTTTCTTTGGTATCCAACTCCAAAATATTAAAATCAGTAACAAAAGCCAGTATTGTTATAGATAGTCCTTTTTAGTGAATGGTTTTCCCAGTTGCAGTGTATGGTTGGGAAAGCTGGACCATAAGGAAGGCTGAGCATCAAAGAATTGAGGCCTTTGAACTATGGTGCTGGAGAAGACTCCTGCGAGTCCCTTGGACTGCAAGGTGATCAAACCAGTCAGTCCTAGAGGAGATCAACCCTGATTGCTCTTTAGAAGGCCAGATCCTGAAGATGAAACTCAAATACTTTGGCCACCTAATGAGAAGGAAGGAGTCACTGGAGAAGAGCCTAATGCTGGGAATGATTGAGGGCAAAAGAAAAAAGGGACGACAGAGAATGAGGTGGCTGGATGGAGTCACTGAAGCAGTAGGCATGAGCTTAAATGATCTCTGGAGGATGGTAGAGGACAGGACGGCCCGGAGGAAAGTTCTCCATGGAGTCGCAATGGGTTGGACACGACTTCACAACTAACAACAATAACATTTAGTGAATGCCTCTTACAGTGACCATTCATAGTTACAACAAGGATTTAGCAACCAATTCTCATATTTACACCTTTACAGGATTGTAAAGCAAAGGAGATCTGAAATAAGATCATAATCACAATCAGTTTCACTTAGAGCCCCCCCTCTGCTTAATGACAATTTTTTTGTTCCAGTTATGATTGCTTATATGAGGACTATCTATATGACAATATATTGGAAGGAAGGGGGTGATCCATTGCTTTCATATAGTAGGCATTCTGGATTCATAATGGACGGGGTTATAATATAATGGGATACTCTAGACCCATGATGGCGAACCTATGGCATGAGTGCCACAGGTGGTACGCTTAGCCATATCAGTGGGCACGCGAGCTCAACTCCGGCGTGCATATGCTTGCCGGCCAGCTAATTTTCGGGCCTTCTGGGCCCACCAGAAGTAGGAAAACAGGTTGTTTCCTGCCTCCGGAGGGCCTTGGAAGGTGGTGAGGAAGATCTGTTTTTCTCTCTGACCTGGCTCCAGAGCCTTTTTAGGAGTCTGGGGAGGGTGAAAATGGCCTTCCCCACAACCCCGGAGGCCCTCCAGAGGCCAGAAATGGCCCATTTGCCAACTTACGGTGGGACTGGAGAGCCGTTTTTTGCTGTCCCCAGCCTCCATAGCCTCTCTAGGAGTCTGGTGAAAATGGCCTTCCCCACCCTCCCAGAGGTCCTCCAGAGGCCGAACAAGCGGTTTCTGGCCTCTGGAGGGTCTCCGGGCAGATGGGGAAGGCCGTTTTTGCCCTCCCCAGACTCCTAGAGAGGCTCTGGAGCCACGTGAGAGAGAAAAACTCACTTGGCTCCATGTGTGGGGGTGGGGTGCATAGAATTATCGGTGTGCGCACGCATGCACGTGTGGCCCCACCTCCCCACCTCCTGGCACACGATGGCGAAAAGCTTAGCCATCACTGCTCTAGACATTTTGATAGCCATGAATGCTGATTTCAGCAAAACTGAAGTAAAAAAAAAGATATAAATACGTTCCTTCTGGTTTTGGGGCAGAATAAGCCTGAACATTGACAGTATCTTGAATTCTAATTTAGATAAAAATCTGAAATGACTCTCTGCTAACTTATTGCAGGAATAGACAAGATTTTGTTTTATCTACTTTTCAAACCTATATAGAAAGCAATTTTAGTTATAAATTTATACGTGCAGCGTTCTGAAGTTTAAAATAAAATCACTTGCAATAATGCATACATTACAAAAATGAATATAAAAATATGTATGGTAGGAGAAGTGCATATAAAATTTAAATATTGAGGAAAATATACCATGCATATACACAGAGAAACACACCACACAAATCTTTGTGCAAACTTGAAGGAAACTGGCACAGGGATGCCCTAATTGAATAGAATTCATTTAATGTTGGAAAGATTAGACTTGGGCGACATCAAATTTGATGAATGGGCTATTTCAATTAGCCATCACACAATAACACTCATTTCCACCATTTTATTGCAACATTTAATGAGCTGCAGGATGGGAGAGAGCAGACAATAAAAAGACGCAGTTTGTATGGATGTATGGCAGAAAAGAAGAAAAATAGGCAGGGATATGCTGTCCAGCTTGAATTCCAGTAACTTCAGACTCAAGTCATCTACTCTGAGTAGTTTGTGGATGAAATGAAACCCAGCTTGGATGTTTTCATTTCAGTATCAAACCAAATGATTCCATATTGTGTGGAGCATTAACACTGGAATTCTCCTAGCTGAGTTTGCTCATATCCCTGATGCTTTTGGGCTTAATCTGGGTGAGAGATGATCTGGGGTGGACATTTAAAGTAGGTTTTTAAGGCATGCAAGATGTAGAGGAGACATTCTGGATCTAATTGTGGTTAGGAAAAAAGCAGGAGAATGTGCTATAGAAGGAAACCCTGCCCTGTTGGCCTGCCTGATGGATTTGTGCCTTGACTACTACAATAGCTGGTGGTATTTATAAATATACCTGTCTGCCTGGCTCTAAGATGAGCTCCACAGCCCAGTCTATGCTCACTTTAGTTTAATTTCAGTTAAGATTGCCAACTAGCAGAAAAAGCATTCTTTGAAGCAGAGTAAGATACCTATAGAGTGGTAGAAGCAGAGTGGAAGGAAGTTATTGTGTGTGCTAGTGCATAGATGAAGACATTAGATGACCAGCCATTCAATACAGTGGACAACATTTCAAATTCTCACTGGAAATTGATCAACTGCTAACCTCTGTAGCTGGTTGCCATTGTCTACTTGGTCACATTCTGGAAGAAGATAGTGCTCCCCAGCCAAACTAAATCAAACTAACAGTCTTCATATTTTTGGTTTTTTAAAAAAGTAACTGGAATATCTGTGCAAGCTTTTGGTTGAGTTTCAGAATGGTTTTCTATATGCATCCTCAAAGGTACTCTGAAAACTGAAACCAACAGGACAAAATAAAGCTGACCCAGAGTGCACCCACACAACTAAGCTCAGCAACTCATCAATACAATTATTCCGACCACCCACTCATCCATCCCCCTAAAGCCACATTCCCCAACCTTTCCAGCTCAATGGATAGAGGTGGAAGAGGTGGCAACAGCAACAGGGTGGGGAAGAAGTGATGGTCTTATGTGTGTGCACATAAGCTTCATTTTGAAGCTTCATTTTGCATGTGCAACTCACCCACTTCTGTGGCTTGTTTCTGAATGGGCCACAGCCTGCCACCAGGCTGCGGACCAGGGGTCCCCAACCTCTGCCCTAAAGAACCAAGCGATGGCTTGCTTTGGTTTGGTTGGGCTGTTTTTGGAGTGTTTGAGCATATTTATAAAGCAAAGAATTGTTGCAGTTAGTCAGCCTGCTTCCTGTTGCGGCGTTCATTCTTCATTCCCCTCTGCATTATGTTAGTCCCTGTTGTTTATGAGAGGCTTGGATGTGGCGTGAAAAATACAAAGAACTCTGGTTGGTTGGTGAAGTTCAGGAATGCATATATTTTCTGCAGGTGCACAATTTCTGCAGAAGTCATCGACAATACTTTCTGGTACAAAAGACATGTTGAAATTGTTGGTTTGGCCTCTTTTCTGCAGCTCTTCTATTTTTACCCCCCCTTCAGCACTTCAAGTTTTAAAAGATGAATTGTTTTGCTGAGTAAGGACAGGTACATGACTCATGATTACTATTTTGTTTTGCTAAATATACTTTACACTGAAAATGTAAATGCTGGCAACCACGCAGGGAAGGATTTATTTGTTTCCCAGGGTCGGGATTCTCTCCTGGGAAGCAGCAGTGATTTTCTTTCATTGTTCCTTTCCTTTTCTTTTCCTCTAATCTTCTCATTCCACCAGGCAGAAAGTGCAATACTTTATTTTTGTTTCTTTTTGGCAGGCAGGTAGATAATAAAAACATGATAAATGGCAGCTAAACCTTTAAATACTGGAGAGGGGAGAGGAAAGACATGTTTCTAACTATCTGCAAGGTTGAATTTAGGAGCAGACAAAATATACATGTAGAAGATGTTTACTTTGAAACATTTCTTAGTGCAATGATTGGAATTTATTTGCTCTCAATTCAATACGATGTGTTTTATTTGAGACTTGAGAAGCACAGAGTGAAATACCAATAATCTTCTCGTGTATTCCTTCCAATTAGCCTATCCCCATGGCAAAAAAGAATATAGAACATAGAATAATAGAGTTCATTGGTCTTCTAGTCCAACTCCCTGCTCAAGCTGGTACAGTAGTAGTGCAAATTGTGACAGGTGTGGTGGTGCCAGGCGACAGGCCTGTCCATAGCAGCAGGTAGGCAATGGTCAAAAAAATGGTTGTAAATGCAGGTGGACCCAAGTGGGCCTAAATTCTGTTCGTGTCCACTTAGGGCACTGCAATGGCCAGAACCTTGAGAACCAGTCTTAAGTCCTAACTTCAAACAGTCACTGAATGAATGGACTTTAAGCAAAAAAACAAAAAAGCAACAACACCCAACTGTACAATTCTCTATGTGCCTTTGTGTGTTTGTGTATATGTTCAGACAGGTAGACATAGCACAGAAGAGAAGAAAATAAACTTCGTCCAATATATATTTTATGGTTGCAGTGGGGCAATATTATTGGGCTTTATCTATATTCTACAGCACGCTGTGCTATATTTGCTTCATTGCCAAAACTCCAACAAAACAAATGACTCTCCTATAATTAAAAGGTATTAATAATATAGCCATAGATTAAATTAAACCATTGGATGGTATCCTGGTATAAAAATAGTCAGGTAATGAATGCATCCAGGGCTAACATAAATATTTGTTTTTATTAGTGGGAGGTTATATTTATTTATTTATTTATTTATTTATTTATTTATTTATTTATTTATTTATTTATTTATTTATTTATTTGTTCGATTTATATGCCGCCCTTCTCCAGAGACTCAGGGCGGCTTACAATGTGTTAAGCAATAGCCTTTGTATATACCTGCTTAGTAGGGCTTTCGGCCCCCCCAAGCGATGTTCTTTTTTATACAAAGTCAGCTTATTGCCCCCACAATCCGGGTCCTCAATTTACCTCCCTCGAAAGGATGGAAGGCTGAGTCAACCTTGAGCCTGATGAGATTTGAACTTGCAGTAATTGCAGGCAGCTGGTGCTACTTTAACAGCACTTGGTCTGCTGCGCCACCAAGGCTCTTTATAAACTTTATAAGTTTATAAACCCAGTTTATATTTTTAAACTTAGGAGAAAGAGGTATATTATTGTGCTTCTCTACAACCAAAACAAACTTGAGTTGCTGCTAGTCCAGTGATGGCAAACCTTTTAGACACCAAGTGGTCAAACTGTGCGCACGCGCATGCCCAAACTGAAAGGTGTGTGCGCGCGGACATGCACATGTGCGGACATGCATGAATTTGCACATGCACAGACATGTGCAAACATGCACATGCACAGACATGCACACATTTGCAGCAGAGACCCAAAGACCATCTGGCCAGCGGGAGGCAGGGCATCCCAACACAGGCAGCACAGCAAGAGATAAGATCTTTTTCTTTTGTGAGCTTCTGTTTTGTCATTTGCAGGGAAACAGAAGCTCATGAAAGAAACGCCATGGAAATCTGACCTTGAGCAACGACATGTGTGCCAGCAGAGAGGGCTCTGCGTGCCATAGGTTTGCCATCATGGAGCTAGGACTTTCTTTCACACCACCTTCTTTTGCACTGGTGCACTCAGGGTTTTTCTTGCACCCCAACCAGGGCATCCTTTCATGGACCAGCCAGCTCTGGGAAAATTATATTTCCAATGTTGCTAGTCCCAGAAATTGCCCTTTTGGAGTATGGCACATTTAAGGAAGGAGAAGAAAAAGAATAGGAATTCTGCAAAACAGGAAGTGGGAGTGAGACCTGTTTTTTATATTCCTTGGGGAGGTTTATAGTAGGAAAAGAGAATTATATCTTCTATTCCACAATCATATTTTTAAATATATATATTTTAATTTTCAATGTAGTAAAATACACAGAACAGTAATAGCAAAGACAGAAAATAAGAAATGGACAAAAAAAAGAATTTTTTTTAAAAAAAATATACAATTATGCATTCTTCTGTCCTTCTTTCTGCCAAGCAATTATTATTTTAAACTTTTCCCTAGCCTCTTCGTCCCTTTTAATCCCCAAATCGTTCACTTTTTTCTTCTTTCAACAAAAAGTCTATGTTAAGTCTTCCAGTCTTTCAAAAAACAGTCCAATCTTAACAGCAGACTTAAAGACCACACATAAAGTACTGTATTAAGAACAGGTTTTTTTTTAAAGAATAGAAGCCTACTTAAAGGATTGAAGCAACTCATTAAAATATTTTTATCAGACGAATGGGCTCTTTGTTGCTTTAAAAAGGCAATATAAAAACTTAAGAAATGA
Organism: Pantherophis guttatus; assembly: GCF_059756535.1. Classification (NCBI taxonomy): domain Eukaryota; kingdom Metazoa; phylum Chordata; class Lepidosauria; order Squamata; family Colubridae; genus Pantherophis; species Pantherophis guttatus. The sequence continues at coordinate 230,614,765 of NC_142064.1, forward strand.
TGCAAAAAAGAGAAAAGAATTAATAAAGGAAAGGAAGAAATAAAAAAGAAAAAGAACACATTGCTATTGTGTATAAATATGGATGATCATAAAAATACAGAACTAAATAGAGCTTTAATTGCACTATCACAACTACTATTACTTTTTTACCAAGCCCTACAGACACCCCTATGTTCTTCAACTGAAATGAAATTATGTTGTCTTAGGTTTTGAGATGGTCAATATCAGCTAGTTGCTTTCATACTGTGTCCTCATATGTGCTACCTGGTCACATCTGCCCAGGTACGAGTGCTTTTGTTGTAGTTGCAACATCACATATTCTGTCATTGTTTTTACATTTACATTTTTACATGGTTTTCTGGATCTAAGTACAGGTACTTAGCAAATGCCTCATTTAGCAACTGTTCACAGTTACAGTGGTGATGAATACCAATTCTTGCATTTAGGACTCTTGCAGATTTGTAAAGCAAAGTAAAACTGAAGTAAGCTCATAAACATAGTTTCCATTTCCTTTAATGGCTGCTTAACGACTGAGTTGCTGGTCCCAATTGTGGTTACTAAATGAGGACTACTTGTATATGAGCATGACCAGTCTGGAACAAGCAGTCTCAGCCCATCCGAAGTACAACTGGCTAAGAAAGGCTGAGTTCAATATTTGAAAAATTGTGTGGAATCCTTTCCCATCCATCCATCCCTCCCTCCCTCCCCAAGGCTTTGTTTTCTTCTGGGCTAAGAGTGTTACGCAAAGGCATTATAAATAGTAAGCCAAGACAGGAACAAAGAAAAAGGAAAATAATATGTAGCTAACACTAGTGTTCATGAATATCATCTACTATCCTTTCATTAATTCCACCACATCCATGCATTGTTTCGTCTTTAAATTTCTCAATTTTCTGTTTTTGAAGGCTTTATGATCCAATCATGACTATCAATTTTTCCCTTTTCCTTTAAGCAATTCATTCTTCCTCCACATATTTGTTGTGCAATTCCATCCTCATTCATTCTCTTTACATAACAGAACCATTTCAGGGTATTTCTTTCCCACTGGTCATATTCGTATATTAAGTTCCCATTCGTTCAGCTCCCATAATTCATAGCTCCATCTCTTGTTTTACAGCACACACTTTGTAAGTGTTCCATTCCCACTTCATTCAACTTATTTTTATGTTTCTTCCAATATATCAAATCTCACTCCCATATTTCAAAATAAACAGAAGCATGTTCTTATATGTAGCAATTTTTATTTGTTTAGACAAATATGCATTTTTTGCAGTAGACCTCAACCTGCCCACTAGCTTTTTACTAACAATTGAAACAGTAAATTATTTGTTCTATTTTCCCACATTTGATAATAGTTGTTTACTGTTTTCCAAAATAAATAAATTTATCTACCTGGTCTAATTATAACAGATTAACAGAGTTGGAAGGGACCTTGAAGTTCTTCTAGTCCAACTCCCTACTCAAGCAGGAAACTCTATACCATTTCAGATAAATGGTTGTCCAATCTCTTATTATTTATACATAAGTTGCCAACTCAATTTACTTGATCTTTGATATAAATATATTGATTTTCAACTCTGTACTCCTTATTGCACCATCCAATCTAACATTTTTAAAAAATAATTTTTATTTTTTTTTAAAAAAAGAAACTCAGAAAGAAAGTGGAAAAAAAGAGGAAAAATGGAGAAAAATTAAAAAGTTACTTTTAATCTTCATCACAAATAAAAACAAATCTAATGATTCTTGGCCCCCCTCTATAAGGTAATATGCAAATATCTCTTCTTTCCATAACCTATCTAGTATCCATAAAAAAAAATCCATAAATCAATAACATTTCAGCCTTGTGTCACCAAAAAGTCCACTAAGAGTTTATAGAAGCATGTCTTAATCTTAATCTTAATCTTAATCTTAATCTTAATCTTAATCTTAATCTTAATCTTAATCTTCTAGTCTCTATTCAGGTCATTCATTTAGTTTATTATTTGTATTTCCATTTTAACTGTCATCTCTGTTTTATAATCCACATTTTTTTGTTGAAATTGTAGCTGCTAGTTTCTTGTCCCATTCTTCAATAATCTTCAGGTTTTAGAAAAGACCTGTCCTAATGATCAAGAAGTTAAAAGTGGCAAATGGAAGTTTTGTACCTTAATACATATCTGGAATGTGTGTACTTAGATGGGTACTACTGATTTTTTAAAAAACCCGTTTCTCAAAGACATTAAATGAGTTAGTTCTTCAATGATCACAATTAGAGTATGTTTTCTGGAAGTTTTCAATATATAATGATTTAATCTTGCTAGAAACACAGACTGATGCTACTGAATCATACAATTATTTCTGAAATGTAAGACTACCAGTTCAAAGTGTATATAACTACATTGTGAACTAAATATGTAGAGTCTGCAAGGAGCTGTCTGTTCCTGCTATAGTATAATGCCTATTCTTAGACTAAGCCACAAGGGGTTTTGACAGGAAAATCTTTTAAGAACATGTTGAACATTACCGCTCATCAGGCATTCTGTGTCCAAGTCTATAGAACAGAGAGGAATGTATGATTTGGCCCTTCAGATGTCATACAGTATTTGACCTTTTGTAAATGTGGAAGACCTGAAACAAAACTACTATTTGTGTTTTGTAAGCAAGACAGGTATTGCTACATGTGTTTATCATAGGGTTGGTGATTATTTTATTTATTTATTTATTTATTTATTTACTTGTTTATTTATTTATTTATTTATTTATTTATTTATTTATTTATTTATTTATTTATTTATTTATTTATTTATTTCCAATTTCTATACCGCCCTTTTCCATGAGGACTCAGGGCGGTATACAGCCATAATTAAAAATATGCAATACAAATATTAAAAAACAATTAAAATATATATAAATTTGGCCCAAAATTAAAAATCACTACCAATTAAAACATTTAAAAAATTTCTTCTTAAGCCATCCCGGCTTGCTGGAAAAAATGGGTTTTAAGGGCACGGCGGAAGGCACTGAGGTCTTGGATTCTCCTTATCTCTGGGGGCAACTGATTCCAGAGGGTAGGTGCCCCCACAGAGAAGGCCCTCCCCCTGGGGGTCACCAGCCTGCACTGTTTGGCTGATGGCACCCCGAGGAGGCCCTCTCTGTGGGAGCGCACAGGTTGATGGGAGGTCGTCGGTAGCAGCAGGCGGTCTCGAAGATAGCTAGGCCCTATGCCATGGAGTGCTTTAAAGGTGATGACCAACACCTTTAATCATAGCTGTGTTGATGTTACTGAAACAACCTTCAGCCAAGGTTGAAACAGCCTCCCAGAATTCTGGGAGTTGAAATCCACAAGTCATAAAGGGGCCATCGTTCCCCATCTCTGCTCTAGAGCATGATTGTCAAACCTTTTGGCTAGCCTGGACCATTTTGAGTGAAGGGGGATTGTCTTGGACCATTTTAAAAATATATAATATAGTTAATGCATATAAATCCCAAAATAATGTTAAAAGTTTATGATTTTATGGGGCCACAATACTAGCTGTTCAGGGCCAAATACAGCCTATGGGATGTGGGTTGGACATGCTTGCTCTAGAGTTTCCTTATCAACACAAAGAGATCTGAGCAAAAGGGATAGGTATGGGGGGAAATCCATCTTTTTTCTACATATTTTGAAAAGAAAATCTGAAGCTGTAAAAAGCAATTGACAATAAACATTGTAGCTGTCAATTAAAATGTTGAAATGTTCCCCAGGTACTGTAAAACAATCTTTTGGGGCCCAGATACGGTTGATAAACTGACTTCACAGTGAACTGAAAGGTTCTAAGGAGACGCTAATATGTTTTATTTGAAAGTTCAGGATAATTGGACAAGCTATCAGAATTAAGAAGAAATTTCCTGGCAGTTAGAACAATTAATCAGTGGTACAACTTGGCTCCAGAAGTTGTGTATGCTCAATCACTGGAGGTTTTTAAGAAGAGATTGGACAATGATTTGTCTGAAAAGGGTCAGGGTTTACTGCCTGAGAGGGGGTTGGATTAGAAGACCTCCAAGGTCCCTTCCAACTTCTATTCTATTCTATTCTATTCTATTCTATTCTATTCTATTCTATTCTATTCTATTCTATTCTATTCTATTCCTATTCCTATTCCTATTCCTATTCCTATACCTATACCTATACCTATTCCTATTCCTATTTGTACATTCATACACTGCAGAATGAAGGCCTCCTCAGCTTTTTCCCAAATGCTTTCACATAATACATAGATGCACACAACTGAACTATAAAATATATGTACTGACCTATTACCTCACACTTGCATGTATTTATTTCAGGCAAGGTGGTTTGTGACTGTTGTGTGCTGGCCTACTTCATTTAGAGCTTTTGCTACCAATTATTTTGTTTCACCTCTGCTCTTAGAATGAAAGACGGCATTAAAGCAATGGACAATAATCAAAGTACAAGCTTTTCTTCTGTGGCTAAGATTATCGATGTCATAAGCAACCATGACTGACCTCTGATTAATGTAACTGAAGGTTCTTTGATAGTTTTTCTCCATTTATTTGTTCAGCACTCAAACCAAAGTAGATGTATTGTTTGATCTCAGGTCTGAAAGGAAAACATTAATAGGAGGATAACTAAAAAAAAAATCCATTTTTAGTATTTTAACCCAGAACATCCTGCCTGTTTTTATTACCTTATTTAAACAATAGACTCCACACTTTTTATGGAATTGTTAAGGTATTTTACAGAAGCCCTCTAGACCTCCATGGCTAATAAAGAAAACAAAAAAAGAAAAATACTGTTACTGAATATTTTAATACCGTAACTAATTGCCATGTCATAATTAGAGATTACCATAGTTAGAAATGGGCATAAAAGGTACTTTATGGGGCATGTATATGTGAGACATACACACAGTGCCATAACACTTTGTATTACTCTGACTACTAGCTTTTATATTAATGCTCTGTGGTTAGGTTACTGTGTTTAAGAAGTTTTATGTCAAGGGTGTTCCATATTTTTTTCTCTGCAGGATCGCTTTTTTTTTTTTTTAGATTCATTGGTACAATGGACTGCATATGAATTGATGGGAGCAACTAAAGTCAAAAGTGATGAATCCATTTTTTTTAAAAAATCATTTATAAAAATTCCTTTCCCTTTCAAACATCCTTTTTTCTTTCTTTCTCTCCCCTGCTCATGCAAGCTTCTGTTAGGTAGGAATCCAAGGGTGCTTGTCAGAAAAATGAATTGAACACTTGCAACGGGCTTTTGAAATTAAAGGTCAGATGCAGTTCATATAAGACAGCCCATACTTTGTGCAAGCACAAATATGCACAGTCATACATTTAGAATACATGCATATCAGACATTTTTTTCCCTTTGTCTCAGAGATAGTCCAAAATAAATTATTAAATTCATGAAAAGAAGGACAGAGCAACCTTATGTAATGCAGATGTTGACAGCAGTAGGGCGTGCAAGAGATTTAATGAATAAACAATAATAATACTGTTATTGTTATTAAATTGTACTTTTTAACACAAAACCATTACCTATCATGTGTTTCCAACATACCGAAAACAAACAAAAGAGCACTGCACTGTAGAATGCAGAATATATTATTAAAATCCTTTTTTTAAAAAAGCCTAATGAATAGCTGCAAAGCTATTCTTTAGCCCCCCTATATAAATTGAATAAAATAAGATAAAAATGCTTCACTCTAGAAATAGATCACAGTCATATAATATATCATTCATTTGGAATTGTTCTAGGAATAAGAAACCTAAACATTCAGGGATTTATATTATCACTTTTCAGAGGCTAGATAATATGAAGGGATTGTTTATTTCTATTGATTCTGACACATGAGCACAGTATATGATTATTCTGTCAAATGCCCCAATTGGGGGGAGGGAGATCCAATTTTTACCCTATTTCCCAAGTATTTTAAAATTCCCTGTACTTGTATTTTGATCTTTTGAATAAAGACAAATTAAGCAAAAATAACAAAAAGGAAAATGAGAAAACAACAGAAGCATATTTTATTGCATATCATGAAAATTGCTTAGCCCAGTTTCATTAAATCCCATATCGTTAAACCATGACCATTCCAAACAATATTGGTCATTCTTTCCATTTTACCAGTTAGGAGGTAGTTCATCTACAGAAGGTATCAGAGGGACCTTTGTGAAGTATGGAGTTGGAAGGTGTAGAACAATGAAAGTAGTGTTTCAATGCAAGTTCCCTTTACTTGTGAATGTGCCTAATGACATCTATCACACCAGAGGTGGGTTTCAGCAGGTTCTGACCAGTTGTGGAGAACCGGTAGCAGAAATTTTGAGTAGTTCGGAGAATCGGTAGTAAAAATTCTGACTGCCCCATCTCCATCTATTATCTGCCTCCCAAGTCCCAGCTGATCTGGAGGAAATGGGGATTTTGCCGTATTCTTCCCCTGCCATGCCCACCCAGCCACACCCACCAAACCATGCCATGCCCACCAAGCCACACCCACAGAACTGGTAGTAAAAAATTTTGAAACCTACCATTGTATCACACATAGAAAAACACACACAAAAGAGGTTGATTTTGTGTTGTGATGGTGCAATGCTGCTTTTTCATTTTTATGTTCTGGTCAACTACTGTATTTTTCAGAGTATAAGATGCATCTTTCCTCCCCCCTAAAAGAGGCTAAAAATTTGGATGTGTCTTATATTCCAAATGTAGCTTTTTTGAAGCTTTTTTTCAGCCCTCACGAGGCGCTAATGAGGCTCTAGCAAGTGAAATGATCTTCCCAGTTTTGCCTGCTCTGACTCTCTGCTGTGCTTTAACAAGGCGCTAGTGAGCGAAGCAATCTCCATGCTTTGCTCTGACTTTCAGCTGTTATTTTTTTCAGCCCTAACTAGGCGATAGCTGAGTGAAGCAATCTCCTCCGTGCTTTGCCTGCTTTTCTCATTGCTGCTTCCTCTCAGCTGTGCCTTAGAAGCTGTTTTTTATCCCCAAGCAGGGGATAAAAAACCAGCAAACTAATGTGCTGAAGCTGATCAGACTAAGGACCCTAGCCAGATGAATACCTGGTAGGCAGATTTTCTCCCCACTATTTTCCTCCCTAAAACTAAGCTGGATCTTATACTCCGGTGCGTCTTATACTTTGAAAAATATGGTATACACCCAATTTTTTAATGTATAACTGTATAAAGAATAATAGATTTACCAAGCATGAGTGGCTCTGCAAAAAACACTGTTCTGCAAGGATTCATAAGACTACAGTTAAGTTTAATTAAGATAGACTATCAACAATCTTGCAAGTTTCTTTTGCTTTGCTCCCCCAATAATATTAACAATATCTACAATGGGACCAGCCCATATTGTATTCTTTGTGATGACTTTCTTAATCTCATGTTAAAATAATAATAGATTCTTGCTGTTCTTTAAATTTCAGCCATTAATTTCTTAATATTGTAACATTGATTTATTCCAGGTAAAGACAAGTCTTCTACCAGAGTCTTCTCCCAAGAAACTGAACTATGAAAGTGGCATGGCCCCATCAGAGCTTGAGTCTGAGGAGGAGGATGAGACAGAGCCAGGTCCGATGGAAGAAGATGGTGTGGCCTCTCTAGCTCCAGAGGAACGACCCAAGGAGCAGGTCCCTCAGGCCTTGGAAGGATTTCCAGTGATGGAGAGTGAGGGGGGTGAGAGAGAAAGAGTAGGCAGTGGTACAGAGGAACAACAGAGCTCAAAAGAACAATTGAGGAGGTGGGATCAGCACAGGGTGAACTGGAGAACTCAGGAGGAGGGCGCCCCACCCCTCGTCCCAAGGCTTATCTGGGGAATAAGATTTAAAGAGACGCTGTGGGAAAGGGTGCTTGTCAAGAACAAGCATTGGTTTTTTCCAGCCACGCTTGCGGTTGCTGGCGTCTTGGCACTTTGCCTAGCCTTGTTTTGCCTGGGTTCGACTTGCCTTGCTTTATCTAGCCTGGTTGTGGGCAAGTACTCAGCTCTTCTGCGGGTTGTGCTGCAACCCCGGTGACTCCTTCGTGCGACAAAGACTCCCTGGAACCAAGTTTCCTGAACTCTGTCTGCTCTTGGAGCTGTTCCTCTGGATTCACAGCAGGCAGGAACTAGTGGAGGTGCGTGAGTGTGTTTGGTGCATTGCTCTTGGACTTACAGGGAACTGTGGGAACTTGGGGGCGGGGAAGTTGGAGCAAATAAAGGGAGTTAAACCTTCACTCCGGCTGTGTTGCTTTCGTGCCCAGCCCCGAGTCATCACAGAAAATGAAGATATGCTTTAACATATTTTATAACTTATACAATTTAACAATTTGGGGCAGTCTGAACAATCCAAAATATTAATACCTCTGCCTGCCCATGATTTATTTCCCCACAAATATTTATCTGCAGTTTTCAAACTCTGGTGGAAGCTTATCATGGGCCAAAGTTATTGTTTGCAAACAAACATCGTCCAAAAATGTCTTTCAGCCTTTAATGCAAAAAGACAACAAAATGCTACTTAACAATGGAGTCAATCCCAGACTTCTTTTCATGGTGTTATAAGCCTTAGCATCTCACTGAATTAGAACAGTTGGGAAAATAAATGTGAAATAAAGTTTGGGCTCAGTATGGCTCTTGCCTACCATACTGATTTCAATTGTTTCCAGAGGAAACTAGGAAGCCACAGGCACATTCTTCTCTTTATTCACTCTGTATTGAGTAACAAGGTTATTTGTGTTAAGCAAGCTGCACACGCAATGTACACACAATACAGTGTGCCTGTGAAAATGAAACACCTTTCATTTGACACAGGAACATTTAAGCTAAATTAAAGAAAGAAAATAACAACTTGAAGGAAAATCATTACTTTAATACAGTGTTTCTCCCCCTCCCTTTTTTTTTCTGTTGGAATGCCAATTAAATAGTAGTTGCTGAAGATCTTGTGCCAGTAGGTATTATGAACTGCATCCATGTACAGCTAATGCATAAGCAGGAACAATGAAGGCCACTTGTGCAGTAACTGTACTGGATTTGATTTAATTGGTTGTGGCTGTACAGACAAGTATTTTCTGCCTCTTCTTTAGAGGCAGCCACATCTCTTTTCAATCTTATTTTCCTCCTCTCAGCAGATAATATCCAACAGCTTTTCCTAAGCTCTTTTGCTTATGTTGTATATTTAAAAAATAAAAAAAACATTTTTTTTCAAGAACACTACGGTATATAATACAGCTATTCTCTTCATGATTATATGCATGCATTTGGTTTTCTACTAATGTAGATAGAATAAAATAGAATTCTTTATTGGCCAAGTGTGACTGGACACACAAGGAATTTGTCTTGGTGCATATGCTCTCAGTGTACATAAAAGAAAAGATACATTCATCAAAAATCATAAGGTACAATACTTAATGATAGACATAGGGAACAAATAAGCAATCAAATCATATTAGGAAACAGTCAATATAAATCTTAAGGATGCCAGCAACAAGGTTACAGTCATACAGTCATAAGTTAGCCTTGTTAAAGTCTCTAAAGCAGGGATGTCAAACTCACGGCATCACATTGCTGTCACGTGATGTTTTGTGACTTTTTTCCCATTTATGGAGCTGGGGTGGGTGTGGCCTGCACGTGACACATCCAGCCCAAGGGCCGCCAGTTTGACACCCGTGCTCTAAAGCAACTGAAAGCTATCAGAAAGGACAGTACATCATCATACATCATGGGTGGGGTCTCTACTTCTTGCTGCCCTATTTACCAACACCATGTTAGACAGATATTTTGAACCCTTGAATATCAATTTTTATGCTAAGGTTTCTAGATTAATGATAGATGGGCAACCTCTTAAAAGCCTTGGTGGCGCAGCGGACTAAAGTGCTGTTAAGTAGCACTTAGCTGCCAGCTGCCTGCAATTACTGCAAGTTCAAACCTCACCAGGCTCAAGGTTGACTCAGCCTTCCATCTTTCCGAGGTAGGTAAAATGAGGACCCAGATTGTGGGGGCAATAAGCTGACTTTGTATAAAAAGAACACCGCTTAGGTGGGGTCGAAAGCCCTAAGCAGGTATATACAAAAGTATAAAGGCTATTGCTTAACGCTTGTAAGCCACCCTGAGTCTCCAGAGAAGGGCGGCATATAAATTGAACCAATAAATAAATAAATAAATAAATAAATAAATAAATAAATAAATAAATAAATAAATAAATATCAGATTATCTACCACCTGTTTATGTGACTCTCAATGGAATACAAAGTTAAAATTTACAAAATTCAAAAAAAAGGTTATAAAATTCTATGCAATTCACTTAACAACTGTGTTGCTTAGGAAAAGAAGTTCTGGTCCCAACTGCAGTCAAAAGTTGAGGACTATCTGCACTCAGTACCACCTTCCAGTTATTGGGAAAGATTGGTAGAATAAAACAGATTAGGCTCTATCCTAGTTGATTGAGAGATCTGCCACATTAGGTGATGATAGAGCTAGCCAACCATATGTTGTACATCTGCAGTATGTCTATATGGTTACCATATTTACATTCTGAGAGTTCACTCACTACTCTTGATAAGAAACCTGGTTTAATGTCATTCAAAAAAAAACATCCATGGTCAAGTTAGCTTTGCATGTTGGGGTGAACATCCTTTGAATGGTGCAGGAGTATAAATTGATTTCCAGAAAAATTGCAAACTCCAGGAACCATTTGCACTTTGGTTTGAGATGCAGATGACACAGACTCATCCCCAACAACCTGTGTCTGTGTCCAACAGTGAAGAGACGCAGGGCATAAAATATCCTGCAGAAAGCACAGTCCAACTTCTCAATGAAAGAATAAAACAGATTAATTTTCCATTTGAGATTTTGAAACATCCTTCCATTCCCCACCATTCAGTCAGAGCTGAATAAACTTCTTGGATGAGAAGCAAAATGTCTTCAAAGAAAAACAAGAAAGTCCAGTTGCCTCTGGAAAAAGCAGCTGTGGGACAATCATGACCTGGATGACTGAGAATCTCCACAGATATCTACCATCCGATTTCAGTATAGGTATTCAACACTACAATGTCTATACCATACTGGCATCTGAAATAGATGCCACACCAAGGATAGATTTAAGTTAAAGGTAGCCAGAACAGTCCTGTAATTCATTCAAAGGTTGTTTCAAGATGCTTTAAATGAATGAGCTTTTTGCTTTAAATGAATGAGCATTCAAGAATTCCAGAGGCACATAGTCTAAAGATAAATAAAAACAAAGCTCAAATACCTTAATCAAGTAAAAATATTGCCTCTGAATTATGTTATTATTTGAACTCTCTTTTGAAATTGGAAGGATTCTTACTGTAGATTGATGTCACCTTGTTAACACCTTTCCAAAATTTTCAGCCCAATTATCAATAGGAGAAGAGTAGTGTTATTGGTACTGGAGTAATGAAGGGAAAGTGCACTGATTGCAATGTTCCTTCCAGCTCTTTTTATCAAATTAATTGATGGCAGGTGTGTTTTTCCATGGGAAATGTGAGTTATTGTCCCGTGTTATTTGTATGAGTCTGTGAATTGATTCATAAATAAAGATTCAGGTCATTTAAGAATGATTGTGTCTGTGGAACACATCAGTGAGAGGAAGGCTTAGAATCTAGCCATTTCAGGATGAGCAAACTTCCTTTATTCAGAGACATTTTAGAATGATGACATTTGCAAACATTCATAGATCCTGAGTCACAGAAGTCACAGTCACCAGAGGATACTGCCAAACGTTCTCTACAAATATTTAAATTGGTTCCTCAGCTTTGATCCTATGAATTGTAATAAAAAAAATTGCTTGTCCTTAGGCCCTGAAGTCATATTTGAACAAAAAGTGGTGGAACTCTTTTTAGAAATGCATTTTCAAGCTAACATGACAACAAGGGGAAGAAAAAAACAGATTCTGCACAAATCTCAAAAAGAACAATGTCAATTTTCTGTTTAATCAATACAGAGAACAATATCAGCTAAAGCTAAAGTCTTCTTTTTCTCCCCTTCAAAGTATAGAGTAAATAGGAAGCCCTGCTGGTTATTTGTATCTTTCTACAAGTACAAAGGGAGTTTAAACAAGACTTGTGATTCTAAAAAAAACATAATGGTAAGAAAAAAAAAAGGATTGAATAAATGCAAAACACAGCATGATGATTCTTACAGAAACAAACTGAACTCCAGGGACTTTCAGATACACAATAACACCATTTTCCTTATGGTTGAACATTACTAGGGTTGTTAAGTGATGATTCGGTCTAAAAAATACGGTCTGTTTCCCACTATAATGAAATTAGATTAGATGGTATTTACATCAAATGTAGGTGATATGCATTTATTTGATTTAGTGAAAGCCAAGGATCTACTCATTGAGCCCTCTGAATTTTAATTAATTTACTTTTTATATGAGAACCCCTTTATGGAAATGCTAATGGAAATCTGTCCCTTCCCTTCGTTGCTTGTTTTATTGATTTCTTTAAAAAAAGAAATCAATGTCTTAGTATAAGTTGCTTTTGTTTGTTGTTGGAAATATTTATGAAGAACAGGCTACAAATGGGAAAAAAATCCAGTATTAAATAAATACAGTGGCTCAATGGGAGCAATGTTACATTACAACAAAGTAAAACTCCTACTGGGCTGTTCTAATAGATAGAATAACAATGAGCAACACCACAGAAAGCTCTCAGCATAATTTAGCATAACTGCAAAACCTTTACTCCTCTGCAGTAAATAAAATTTATCTTTTTCCTTTTCAAATATGTGTGCAAATGTTACCGTTTGGGATTTTAGACAAATGGGAGTGGGTTTCAACTTCAACACCTCTCAACTTCACTTTTGCTACTGTCTTTTTTTTTTCCTGGTCAATATTGGAAAACACATCTCTCTTCCTCAACTTTCTTGAGACCCAACTGTAGATCTGCTATTGTTGTGGCCCACCAGCGGCCTGCGCGGATTGTGGCTGATCCCGACGACGAGGAGGCTGATGTGGTGTCGCGTCAGCAGCCTGTGCAGCCGGCGCTCGAGTTGGACAGCGAGGAGGCTGAAGAGGATGTGGTGCCAGAGGCAGAGACTCAGCCAGGGCCTTCAGAACCTCCAGAGGCTCCTTCAAGTGAAGAGAGTGAAGTGGAGGAGCCTCTTCTCAATGCTCGAGCACGCAGGGCTGCCAAAAGGCAGGAGTGGCTACTCAGAAGGAGGTCTCCTTGAGTGTAAAGCTTGGGGTTAATTGGCCACTCCCTTAGCCTATTTAAGTTTGCACACAGATAGCAAACATTGCTGGAAACAACATTTGGTCCTACGCAGAGCATTTTGAGAATGAGTTTTTTGTTACAACTTGGTTTCTGGGCTGATTGCCAACCCTTGTCTGACTTTGTTTAATCTCTGTAATTCATGGCTGATAAGAACATTTGTGGTTAAAGCCTGCATTTTGAAAGGGGTCTGTTTGTATTAAACAGAGTTTTTGGAGCTGTGTGTGTGTGCTACACTTCTTGGGGCCAGTAGCTGGTGCAGAACAGCTATAGGTTACCTTGAATAGGAAGAAAAATGTGGATCTAGTTCAGTGGTGGGTTGCTCCTGGTTCGCACCGGTTCGCAAGAACCGATAGTAAAAATTTGTAGTAGTTCGGAGAACTGGTAATAACATTGGTTGGCCATGCCCCTGAACCGGTCCCTGGCCCGGTCGCCACTCGCTTACTCCACCCACCTCATCAGAGGCTTTTTTTTTCTTACTTTTAAAAGTATTTTTTCTACAACCTCTTTGGCCGAAAAAATGTTTTTAAAAGTTAAAAAAGAAAGCCTCTGATGATCGCGCGGCTTAGCTGGGATCGTCAGAGCCTTTTAAAAGCATTTTTTTTCTACAACCTCTTCAGCCGAAGAGGTTGTAGAAAAAAAAATGCCTTTAAAGACCTCTGGCGATCTCAGCTGAGTTGCCTGATCGTCAGAGGCTTCTAAAAGCATTTTTTTCTGCAACCTCTTTGGCCAAAGAGGTTGTAGGAAAAAAAAATGCCTTTAAAAGCCTCTGGCGATCCCAGCTGAGTTGTCTGATCCTTAGAGGCTTCTAAAAGTATTTTTTTTCTGCAAGCTCTTAAGGTTGTAGAAAAAATGCTTTTAAAAGTAAAAAAAAAATAAAAAGAAAGTTGGCCATGCCCACCCAGTCACATTACCCCCCACCAAGCCATGCCCACAAAATAAGCCACACCCACAGAACTGGTAATTAAAAAAAAAAATTAGAACCCACCCCTGATCTAGCTCATCTTTACCTGATACTTTCAGAACTATTACTATACAATGGAATGCTGCCCTTTAACCAATTTATTATGTTGGTGGAAGATACACTAAATGGGTTCAGTTAATGGACATACCACTGGAAATCCTGAAAGGCCAGATAAGCAATAAGACTTAGCAATAGCACTTAGACTTATATACCACTTCACAGTGCTTTACACCCCTCTCTAAACAGCATATTTCCCCCCAACAATCTGGCTCCTCATTTTACCAACCTCAGAAGGCTGGAAGGCTGAATCAACCTTGAGCTGATCAGAATTGAACTCAAGTGAGCAGTGAGTTAGCCCTGCAGTACTGCATTCTCACCACTGCACCAGCACGGGCAGATCTTCATGGAGGAAATGTATTTATGTGATCACTAAGAATCAACACTGACTTGAAAACACACAATCAAGTATGTCGATAATATTTCCAAGGTCAAAGATCATCTTTCAGTAAATATCTTTTTACTTATTGAGCAAAATAAGAGCTCTCTCAAAAGTACTGGAAGTGATTATTACAGCTCAAAATAAATATTTGAAATAAGTCACTTGGTTGAGTTTAGAAACTATAGAAATTGAATTAATTAATTAATTAAATTCATTTCCATTGAAAACAACTTTCCACCCTTATAACTGCCCCCTGAGATACGAAATATCCCTGATCTCCGTGCTTTCCACCGTGCCCTCAAAACCCTGATGTTCCAACAGGCGGGGCTAAACATATGAACATGTGAATGTTTTTAAAATGTTATCTAATTTTAGGTTCTATTTAATTGGGCCAAACTATGTTATAATAATAATTTTAATTAGCAATTTTATGATGTTTGTGTATCTATATTTTTCTTGACTGTACACCGAGAAAGGCGGTATAGAAATATAATAAATAAATAAATAAATAAATAAATAAATAAATAAATAAATAAATAAATAAATAAATAAATAAATAAATAAGTCCATGAGATGCTGAAAGTAAAATTACCCATCCTCATTTATCTCATAGGTCCTGCCTTTCATCCATCTACTGTATATAGGTGAGCACCAGATGGACCTGATTCTGTTTCAAAACTGTGCATTATTATTCTATTTGAATCCAACTTTTTTCTTTAATCATCAAGAATTAGCCTGTCTGTGTGAAAGTCCCAAATACCATCATATGATAAGCATGCTTGTTATGAAATAACAGTAAATATAGTACTGACAATTTGCAACTTGTCTATAACTGTCTCCTTTTTACAGATGCACATTTTTGTCAACCTGGAAATTAAATGATTATGCAAATAAAATAAATGGGTGGGTTTTTTTGCCTGATTTTATCAGCCTATTCAGCCTGACATCTGTTGTTGTTGTTTTTTATCAGATATATACAGTACATACCAGTAGTTTATTAGTTTAAAAACTGCTGAGGCAAATTTGCAAAGTAAATTCTCATTCCCTTTGGTTGCTAACGTGTTTGGGAGTGAGTGGGTAGAGGGGATATTGAAAAGGAAATAAACCCCTTTATTTTGAGTTTGGATTTTTAACATTAATTTTACCCTTTGTAACACATACTGATGTGCTTCTCTTAATACAATTCCCAAGCTATTGTAACCAATTAACTACCAGAAGATACACCCCTGGCTCCTACTAGAAAGTAAGATGAATTCTGTGGTCTGGGATCTTCACCAGATTTGATTGGTATGAGGGCTGCAGTGTTAACTGAAGTAAAAAATCTTAGTAAGGACAGTGACTAAAGCTCTCTATGTACTCTCATGAGGCTATCTTTCAAGGTAGTCCTTGACTTACAACCGTTCATTTAATGACCATTTGAAGCTACGTCGCTGAAAAAAGTGACTTATGATCATTTTTCACACTTACAGCCTTTGCAGTATCTCCATGTCATGTGATCAAAATTCACATAACATGGTAACTGACTTATATTTATGACTGTTGCAGTGTCCCAGGATCACATGATTGTACCTTCTGACAAGCAAAGTCAATGGAGGAAGCCAGATTCACTTAACAACCAAGTTACTAACTTAACAAGTACAGTGGTTCGCTTAAGAACTGTGGCAAGAAAGGTGGTAAAGTGGGCCAAAATTCACTTAACAAATGTCTCGCTTAGCAACAAAAAAAATTGGGCTCTATTGCGGTCGTAAGTTGAGGACTATCTATACACAGAAGCTGCAACTGGGGCAGAAGTATGAGCCATTCAAATTCCATGGAGGACCTGTATACTGCACGAGTCAAAAAGAGGGCTGTAAAAATATCTACAGACCCCTCACATCCTGGACATAAATTGTTTCAACTTCTATCCTCAAAACGACATTATAAGGCATTGCACACCAGAACAACTAGACACAAGGACATTTTTTCCCAAATGCCATCACTCTGCTAAACAACTAATTCCCACAACACTGTCAAACTATTTACTAAGACTCTATTGCTATTCTTCTTCTCATTCTTCCTATTACCTATCTCCTCCCACTTATGACTCTAACCATGTTGCTTGTATCTTTATGATTTATATTGTTTTATTTGTTTCCTAGTATGATTTGATTGCTTATTAGTAACCTATGACTATCACTAAGTTGATAGTCAACTGATTCTTGATGAATCTTTTTTTCTTTTTTTCTTTTTCTTTTTGTTTGTATGTACACTGAGAGCATATGCACCAAAGACAAATTCCTTGTGTGTCCAATCACACTTGACCAATAAAGAATTCTATCTACCTCTCTTCTCTCCCTCTCCCTCCCTCCCTCCCTCCCTCCCTCTCTCTCCCCCCCTCTCTCTATTGATAAAATAACAATCTTGAAACCTTATCAGAGTTAATTTATCTCACCCTCTTACACTGAAGAGAATCAAGGTGGGATAATCTTGAGTTTCTTTTTCACCCCTCCTCTTTTTTCATAAATTGATATTAATGTAGCTGCGTTCACTTTCCTTCTTAGGGTTATGTCTGTACTCTTTACAAGAAGGCAATTGCTTGCATGTTGGGAGTTAAGAGCATTTACAGCTATAACTTGTGGTCATTGCACCAGCTTCCAGGGGTTTCCAAGTACATTTCAAAGTATTGATTTTTATGTTTATAGCCTTAAATGCCCTGGCTCCTAGCTACTTGCAGAACCCACCTCCTGCAGATATAATTTACCTCTTCAGCTCACTCATTTTGGTTGGGAAGGTTGAAGATACTTGAGCTGTGAAAAATCAGCGGAGAGAAAGGGAAAGGCTTTATTCTGTGGTGGCAACTTTTCTACAAAATAATGTCCTATTGGAGGATAGAGAAGCCATACAGTACGTCTTGCATCCTCTTCAAATATCCTCCAAGACAGAGTAATTCCACAGGGCCCAATATCAGTTTGGTGCCATCAGATGTGTGTTAGGATTGTTGTTTTTTTGCTTTTAGATTAAGCAGATGTTTTTAAAATTTGTTTTAATGAATGTAAATAAAGTAGCATGAGTAGTTTGATTTGGAAAATACTGTATATAAATGAAATACAGACATATGCACAATTTTGATCCATTTCCTGCACTTAGGACTATTTCTTTAAACACACAGGGGATGATCTGAATCAGTGGCTTTAATGTGCCTGGTGCTTTATAGTATACAAGAAGCCACTTCAATATGACAGCATGGAAAAACAAAGAAGCTGAGAAAATGAAGACAAAGGAGCTAATAAACAAGGAGCTAATATGTAAATGTTTTAACTGTGTATGGGGACTTCCACAGAAGGAGGCATGCCAGCTCCAGAATTATGGAGCTTGGGATCTGATGGTATCAGCACTGTTTGACAGCTGGGCCAGTTTATTTCTGGCTCAGCTGCAGTGTACTTAAAACTGCAGTAAAACCAGCATTTTCTTCAGAACACTGCAGTCCAGTTGCAGAAGTTCCTGCCTCATGCTACCTTCTGGGTTTCAGTTGTCCTTGTAGGTGTTTTGAATCAAAAAATGGGTTAATCTCTCTGCCCCCCCCTCTCTCTCTCATAAAACTTACTCAGATATTTTTTAAAAAAAGACATGGATGTATATATGACCAGACAAATGTGCATAATGGGAAGTAAGGTTATAAGAAAGAATTGGAAGTCAAGCAATCTTACTTCTCTTTTATATGAAATAGAGACAGGAGAATACACACACACACACACACACACACACACACACACACACACACACATCTTTAAATAGCTTGTGAGGAGCTGTGAAGTAGAAATAGTGGCCTCTGTAAATTAAACGCTATGACTTCCCCCGGAAGAAAGCCCACTGAAAACATGAATTTAATTGAATACATTCCATCAAAATCTACATGTTAGAATACCCTCTTTATCCAGATAAATAATTGACAGCAGAAAATCCAAGGGAACAACGTGATCCTCATTCAACGTGATCCTACATAATCTAACAAGTTTTAGCGTTCTCCAATTTAATAGTGCTAAAAGATACAAGGTTGGAACATTATTTCATTGCTGACAGATGAAAGAAGGACTCTTTGAAAATAACCCCATGCTATTTAAGAACAGAGAATGGCCATTTGTGTTTGTTCATATTTTTGCAGATCAAACATTGTAGTGATTTTTGGGTTGCAAAGCTGGCGGAAGTCTCTTTACCTCAGTTAACTAGGTGAATGTACTGCTTTTCTTTGTATAATCTTCACACTAGCAATTTCCCCTTCCCACATTTCAATCTCAAGAGAACAGATTAAATGTGGGGGGGGTTCTTCCCATGTTATTTTCTCCCCAGCCAGGAATGGGAGAGAGTTGGGAAGCTATGGAATGACAGAGAGATGGCTAAGCGAAAACAAGAGAAGAGCATCCTCTGATGCTCTACAATAGTACAGTATGAACCAGTTCAACCAGATATCTGAAATAATATAAAAATATACCAACTCAGAGTGGGTAAAATAAAATCCTTTTTCCAAGGGAAGAAAAATTTTGGAAAATCAGTACAATAGATTTAGAATAGAAAAATAACATGGAAACATTCTAGCTATTTCCTTGAGATTGGGGGCAAGGAGGGTCTTGAAATGAAAAAAAAAAAAGAACCAGAATGAGAACCAAGGATACTCATAAAGAAGACTGAATCACAAGGTAAAAAAAAAAAAAGGTTTTAGAAGAGGTCAACTATAGAGTTCATTCATAAGCATCTGAGTTATTCTTAATAGGTTTAATGTTTCTCTCTTGCAGGATAAACTCATTTGCCTAGTAGAAGCTTGGCACAGATGTTTTCCATCAATTCCCCTAATAAAAAAAAAATAGAGATGCCACCCACAGTGTCATTTTTGCCTCCAATCATTGTGATGTAAGAAATCTAGCAATGTGGTGGGTAATTGCCCAAGGCAACAATACATACATTAATTAAGAGACCACGTGAGTCCATCTTATCAGCTCCACTCAAGCAATTCAAAAGCATGCTTTTTCTTCTTAGTAAAGTGGTTCCTTAGACTGTTCAGTCTACATTTCAAGGATAGACCTAAAAATGTGGAAAGAACAATTGTAAGTGTATGTGATTATTGTGCTAATTAGTTTATTATGCTATGCCACAGCTCCAAAGGGCTTCAGCCTTAGGGCAGTACACGCCTTTGAGGGAAAACAGAGGTAACAATAAAATCAATTACCCTGTTCTCCCCAAAATAAGACATCCCCTGATAATAAGCCCAATCGGGCTTTTGAGCGCATGGCAATAAGGCCAAGTGCTTATTTCAGGTTTCAAAAAATATATATAAGACAGGCTCTTATTTTTGGGGAACCACGGGTATCTATCCAAATAGTGGTAGAAAGCAAGTAAAAATAAGACGGCCACATTCATTCATAGTGCCTGCAGACTATTTAAATTATAATGGCTATTTCACCAATATTTGATGCTCCACAATGTAAAGAACAATCAGTCAAATCAGAAAGAGGACAGAATGCATTTATGGCAGGGCCCAGTAGAAGAATGAAGGGGTTTTTTTCTCCATGAAAGAGAATGGGCAAAGAAGTCTTTTTCATGAAATTAATGGGCAAAGCAAAGACTCTTTGTAGGAAAAAAAAAATTAAGTAAATAAAATAGGATGGAATGGAATGGATGAGACAAAGTAGAAATAAGGAAGATGAATTTCAGGCATATATAACAATAAATAAATAATACAGATTGGGCAGCTAATGAAAAAGAAGCAAAGGGGATTCTCAAGAAAGATATGGGATTGCAGACAAAATGAATGAATTAGCTGCATCTGTCTTTAGTACAAGAAATATTGGATAGATAATCAGAGCCTGCATTGACTTTTTCAGGGAAGAAATCAAATAAGAAAATCAGGTTGAAGTAGCAAGAGAAGTTATTCTAGGGCATCTCAAGAGACAGAACTATAACAAATCAGCGGTTCCTAATGACATTCAACCAAGAGTTCTTTAAAAACTCAGATGTGAGATTGTTAAACCCCAAATATAAATATGTACACTTTCCTTTGTCTCTGGCTCACTGCCAGAGGATGGGAGGATAACTTATGTAAGCACATGTTTTAAAAGGGGATCCAGAAGAGATCTGGGAAATTATAGGTAATCAGTTTAACATCTGTTTTAAACCAACTGGAGGAAACCATCTATAGACTACTTAACCTGTTTGTTCTTATAACTTTTAAATGGGAAAAACAGTGCATCATAGGGCAACATTTTTTCAACCAATTAAACCTCAAATGGGCTAATTTACAAAATGTGTCCAAAATCTGTGACCAATGACTTGCATGGAATTGAAATTGAGCAAATTTTGTAAAACAATTTATGATATAAACAGTTTATGACATAATACAAAGTGCCATAAAACATTTCCTGTGCTGATGTTTGACTGTACTATGCAGTTCAACATGGGCTATTTTCAAGGCAGATACATCTCTAAGTGTAACTCAACTTTTTCTAGTGAAGGCAGTACAATAGGTCTGTCGTTGTTTTTTTTTAATCACATTTTATTGGCTTTCCCCCCCAACACACACCCACATATTTTATGAAACAGAGTATTGACCATATCATATTATATCATACACAACTTGTCATATCCAAATATATTTTACTTAGTTACAATTTCTGCCAAAATGTTCTTTTTCCATATTTTTTAATCAAACCTTAATATTTCTATTTTTGTTTCTATAAACAGTATCTTCTTTCGCCCTCAAATTCTATTTTCTCCATTTTTAATCAGATATATTCTCTTTTAATTTTTAATAATTCATTCTTTATCCTAATATATTTAAACATATTTCGGGATGCCTTTCTTCCACTTCATCTTTTTTATTTTACAGCAATCTTGTTTCTCTTTCTCTTCCTCTACCTCCCTTCTTTTATCCTTCCTATCTTCTTCTTCCCTCCTCTCCTACTCCTTCTCTACTTCCCCTTCCTTTCTCCCTCTCCTCCTTTCTTCAGTCTAATCTTCTCTCCTACTCTTATTTCCCCTTCCTTTCTTCCTCTCCTCTTCCCTTTCTTCTATTCCTCTCTTTCCTTCTCCCTTCCTTCGATCTCCCTACTCCTTCTTCCATCTCTCTCTATTGCTGTATTTATTTTCAGTTCAGTGTTGTTGTTTTTTCCTTTGGTATCCAGGCATCCTTGATTTTCTCTCCATTTATTCAATATATTCTTTAATAGGTCTGTCATTGTTGAAGACATTGAGGAATTTGATAAGGAAATGTCTGGTAAGGAAATGATGACCCAATGGACCCAAAGGTTGTCTAGTAGTCAAATACAAATAGCTAGATACCAGTGGCATGATATTAAATGATGACACACAATGCAGCCATTAGATTCATCTCAGACAATGTCTGAGGCAAATGCATAAATCATTACACTTCAATGATGATAATCTCATACTTGTGACCTTTGTTCCCCATGTTCTGCAGAAGAGATGTCTGTGCAAAGCAGCATCAGAAGAGGGAAGAGTGTCAAAAAACAAAAACAAAAAACAACTAATTGGCAGTTGCAACAGCATAATCAAAACTGTAGCCTTTTCCAAATAGGCCACCATTTCATGCATGCATTAAGGGGGCAGCGGTTCTGTTGTGCTCTCAATTTGAGTTTTTTGATACGCCTCAATTAGGTATGTTTTCATTTCATAGGAACTCAGTGCTATACACTATGGAAGAATGGTTGGCGAAGCTGGCAGATTTTAAATTGACTTATTTGATTAAGGGAAAGGAATTATCTACCATTATTGATGACTGGAAGCCTCTTCTGATGCTTTCATTTTGTGTAAAAATGAAAGAAAATGAACTTGGGAATTATGGTTTTGGGAAAAGAAGAATAACATGATATAACTTTAGAGAGAGAGGTTAAAATTGTATTTAGAAGTGCTCTGAAGAAAACACTATCTTTTTTCTTTTTATTTTCTTCAACTTTTTTATTTTCTTGCACTTCTTTCTTTTCCTTTTTTCTTCCTGACTTTATATTACTTTGTATTAGTTTTCATCATCCTTGTTCGCAAGTTTTAATTAAATATATATATATATACAAGAAAAAAAAAGGTTTTAAAGTTGTACAGAAATTTTAGAGTACAATAACACACAGTTGTAATTTAAAGAAGCCAGTTTCCTCACGATTCATCAGTAAACACCTGCTAATGGTCTCCCAGCCCCCACCCCGCCCTCAGCAAGCAAGAACTAGGTAGAATGTAATCCATGAGTGTGAGGAAGAATATTAACATTTGGCTGATCCACTTCAGTTTAAACTACTTAGGATTTCTACCTTCAGATTTCTTCTGGTAATAATTGCTTTATAGGTGAAAGGGACAGCATGTAAATGAACAAAATAAAAATAGATTTCTATATGAGCTTGCATTTTTAACTTACTAGAACATACCAAAGGGGAAACATGTTAATATTGTTTCCATTTGTAAAAAGGTGAGGGAGAATGTATAGCGGAGTAGCAATGGCACAATGCTAGTTTAAGATTGCATTCCTCAATCTGTAAACTCCATAAGTGTTGAACTCAAATGCCAATATCTCTAACGTTCCACATTTCTGGAAGGCACCAGCTAGGAAAGTTTGATATAAAATTAAAAGATCGATAGATTAGTTGGTATTATTTTATCTCCAGCAGGAGGTAAAATAATATTATACCCCCAGTATAGATAGTATTTTTATCTATACTTTTACATGCCATTGTGTTGCTGCTATGAATTTGTATCTAACAGAAGAGTAATACTGTGATACACATTGCAGTCCAATTAACTTATCACTTAAGCAGCACATGGTGCTGTTTCCCAGATGCAGCCAAGCCACTAGTAGAAAGGTACATGTTAATATTTTCCTAATTTTATTGTTAACACCCTGTTCAGCCTCCTTTGAGTTTCCTGCACAGATTGAACAGTTCTAATTTAGAATCTCTAGAGACATTCAATTAATTACCTACCACTGTGAAATGCTGCAGGATGCCCCGGTATGGCGAAGACAGTTTTTCACTATCTTTATCCTACTAAAATGTGTAACCTGAAAGCTTCAATTAACCAAGGAATGATGGGTAGCAGATGTCAATATTGAAAACCTGGTGATGACCATGACATATGGAATGTTCTGACTGGGAATGTAAGAGGAATAAATGGTAGGAGTATGAATCAAATGAACAAAAGGAAAATAGATATAATATGTGTCTTAAAATTACCAACCAAAGAAGACAAAATTATAAGAATGGAACATAAATAAATGAAGATGGGTTGATTGGCTGGAATGGAAATGAATAATACATGCAAGGAAGTGCATGTGGAGTGCAGGAAAAGTATAGGTTTAATAATGAAGGAAAGTGTTAAAATATATCTCAAAAGCATGAGTTAGTCTAATTTAAGCAATTGTAGATGAATAACAAAGTAGTAATCCATAGCATGGTGATAGTTGTATTCTACACTAAACTGGATAATAGAAAAATATGATGTTGAATGTCTATGGAGATTCTCAGTCATCCAAGTCATGGTTGTTCCAAAGGTGTTTTTTTCAACAGGCAATTGGACTTGCCAGACGTCTTCAAAGAAAAACAAGGAAGTCCAGTTGCCTCTTGAAAAAGCACCTTTGGGACATCTGATGTGAATGAATTTGGACTCAAATAAAAGTTGGTGACCAAAATGAGAGAAATGTGTTTTTAAAAGTATAGTTATATAGAGACAACAATGAGGATCATATTGCAAAGTAAATATATAAAGGAAGAACGAGTCAGTCAAAAGGAAAGGAAGATCAAAAAAAAGCTATAGCTGGATGAAGTTGAGGAGATGCTAAAGAAAAAGAGTAAGAACAGAATATAAGGTGATAGGTGAAGGGTCATTGACAATTTGCCATGGCCAACTCACCACAGCAAAATTGCCATGGCCAACTCACTGCAGGACAACTTTCCATGGCCATTGCCTCACAGGACAACTCACTGTGGGACAAGAGTTACACTAATATCAAAGAAATAGTGGAACAGAATCATTAAAGAAAGGATGCAAAAGGAGAGACAGAATGAAATGTGAATGGCAAAAATTAAAATATTTTTTATTTATTTAAAATAATTAAATAGAATTGTTAAATTATCCCACCGCGAGTTGTCCCATGGCAAGTTGGCCATGACGAGTTGTCCCGCAGTGAGTTGGCCATGATGAGTTGGCTGTGGTAAGTTGGCCATGGTTAGTAGGCTGTGGCAAGTTGACCCATTCCTCTCTGTGGATTATGAATTGGGCAGAAGTAAGGATGATATGCTAAGACAGAAATCTATGGAAATATATATTGAATAGCATTTGTGTAAAATGAAATTAGCTACTTTCTCTTCCTTTCTGATTTCCTTTAATTCTTTAATTTGTTATTTCTTTCTAACTTTCCAGGCTTTGTGCAATGTTGTATAGCTTGAAAAAGAATCATATGATGGCTGTGGACAGTTTGCATGGAGGTTGCACATATTTACACATAGAGTTTGAGTAGCCTGCACTTCTGAGGCTCAGCAGATAGAGAATGCATTTTTTTTCATGAAAATATAGTCTGAAAGCTAAATTATTCTTTTGGTACCTGCCTACATTCCACTGTTTTCTTATAATGATATATCTATCAGCTCAGATGGTTAACATCTGAGCTGGAAGAAAAGAATCCCAAATAAACAAAACAAAACTGCTATTGTTTAGCTTGAGTCACCATGGTATGACTTAAGATCAGAAAAAGTTATTTTCCTTTATTTTCTGAGCGTCATTGTGGTGGCCTTTTTATTGAAATCAGAGATTATTCAGTACCAAATAAGATACACTCAACCCTTCTGTCAATTCTACCAAAGTCTTTTGTATCACAAGAAAAGCTCCAAAAATATATACACAGGGTAGGAATTTATTTAAAGGATGGTAATCTTCCCTCTAGGCTCATTGTGGGAGTTTTGCACTGTATGAAACTCTTGTTATATGATTAACAAAACCCATAGTAATCTCTGCTGATATTGTTGCATCTAAATATTTCACTGCTTTAGGCTGTCCCATGAATATTTGTTTTTTAACAACCAATTTCAGGGAATGTAAAAGGGCATGAATGTTGATTTATTCAAGCAAATATCTTCAGCCCATGTTCCTGGAAGCTTTATATGAACATTCAGGTTTCACTCTTAATACCTGCATCCTTCACTAAAGAATGATCTCGCCAATCATATTAAAGAGAAGATAAGAACAGAAAGTTTGCAGTTTATTTGTCAGTTTAGGTGGGGTCAAATATAAGACCATTTGCTAGGGACAACATTTTATCATTATTATCACTGCTACCACCACACTGTTTCTCCTGAAGAAGCCCAGAGTAACAGAGAGAGAGACAGAGCAGAGACAGAGAGACAGAGAGAAACAGAGAGAAAGCGAAAGATACAGAGACACAGAGAGAGACAGAGACAGAGAACAGGATAAGATTAGATAGATAGATAGATAGATAGATAGATAGATAGATAGATAGATAGATATAGAGATATAGGTATATTAAAGCAATTATTTAATTACACAATGGACAACAAAGCACTATCACTCCCCCATAAAAAAGAAACCCTTCCTATCAAATATAGAAAAGAAATTAAAGTACAGCAATTAATAGTTGAAGGTAGTCTGGTCCTAAAACAGTTCTTATCCTGCAAATATATGACTGAAGAAGCAAAACTTTAGCTGCTATTTAAAACCAGATTGGTCAAGTCTCTTTCCTTCTCCTAGAAGAGGCTTTATAATCATCATCTGCAATATTTTCAGAGGAGAAGCATCTGTCAGGGCTGATAGATCTGCACCTCCCGATGTATTTCTGAGAACATGTGAAGTGTGGAAGTGGTCAGTTTAAAGTGAAATAATGTATGGTCTGAGGAAGGCAGAATAAGGATCTTTCTCATCTCTGCCTGTTGGTAAGTAGGAAATACATCTCCTTTTGCTTCCTGTGTCAAAACATTAGATTTGAAATATTTAGGAACAGAAAAGCCCAGAACAAGGGAGATATTACAATATTTATCAATGTATGCTTGACAGTTGTAAGATTCCAAGTGATTAGTGAATAGACCAGTGTTTTTCAACCTTGGCAAATTTAAGATGAGTGGACTCAAACCAAGACTTCCGGAGGGTAAGAAACACTAGGTAATTGTTGACTACCCAAGTGGACCAAAACGTTCCTTCCAGTCAGTTATCAAGGACTGGAAGGAGAAGAAGCTGATACAGAGGTTCCAAGAAAATGGGGGTTGGTTGTAAGAGTAATATTT
This sequence comes from Pantherophis guttatus, assembly GCF_059756535.1. Taxonomy (NCBI): domain Eukaryota; kingdom Metazoa; phylum Chordata; class Lepidosauria; order Squamata; family Colubridae; genus Pantherophis; species Pantherophis guttatus. The sequence continues at coordinate 230,641,625 of NC_142064.1, forward strand.
GAAGCAAGTAGTAGAGAATGGTGCATAAGAAAGCAGAATTCCTCTGGGTGATGAACAAGTTCTGATCTGTAAATATCACATGGGCAAAGCCCAAAAGCAATTGGGATGAACCTTGATTACAATCATGTACCACTGTGCAGTTGAGTGGTTCGTTTAAAAAACCTACAACTTCACTAGTTGCTATGTAAATATGTACCATTCCAGCCCAGAAAACACCTGCATATATGTTTGGCTTTCTGCCAGATGTGCCATGGAAACAGAGTGCTAGAGGCAAAGCAGCCTTACAATACTTCAGAAACTAAAATTAATTCAAGAAATGGATCTTTTTTTATCCATTTGGGTGAGGAATCACAAATAAAGCACTCTTGAACCGCCTGCTGCAAATATAATTCTAGGAACCTGTAAAGTCAAAGCATAATTCAAAAATATAATTTTCACCGTAATCATGTATAATGAGAAACACCTTTATAATTATTGTTTTGTGAACATTGTAATAAGATAACATTACATTCTTGCAGAACTTAGCTCCTGGTGACCATATGAAGACATTCATGTAGTTTTCTTGACAATAATAAGGAAATAATTCTAGCATCTTCTTCCAATATTTTTTCTAAAACTTCCAGGTCTAGCGTACAATCCTGGCATTTACTGATGCTATTTCATCCCTATTATAACATTTCAAAATCAACCAAAGTTGAGCAGTTGCTCCCACAATACATGGACAATTAGTAAAAAACTTCAGTTCAGTCATTGCCCAAGTGACTGAGGGAGAACCAGGGGTGAAATGCTCCTGGTTCGGATCGGATCGCCCGATCCGGTAGCGATGGAGGCGGGTGGTTCAGAGAACCGGTAGCAAAAATCCCTGCCCCCCCTTCACATGCCCAGCTGAGCCGCACAATCATCAGAGGCGTTTTTTTTTTACTTTTAAAAGCATTTTTTCTACAATCTCTTCGGCCAAAAAAATGCTTTTAAAAGTAAAAAAAAAAGCCTCTGATGATCACGCGGCTCAGCTGGGATCATCAAAGGCTTTTAAAAGAAAAAAACCCTTTTTTTCTTTTAAATGCCTCTGACGATCAGGCAATTCAGCTTGGATTGTCAGAGGCATTTAAAAGAAAAAAAGGGTTTTTTTTTCTTTTAAATTCCATTTTTAAAAAAGCCTCTGCTGATCAGGCAACTCAGCTTAGATCGTCAGAGGCAGTTAAAAGAAAAATAGTCTCTGCCAATTAGGCAACTCAGCTGGGATCGTCAGAGCCTTTTGAAAGCATTTTTTTACAACCTCTTCACTGAAGAGGTTGTAGAAAAAATGGTTTTAAAAGTAAAAAAAAAAATTGGCCACACCCACCCAGTCACATTACTCCCACCACCACCAAGCCATGCCCACAGAACCGGTAGTAACAAATTCTCCTCACTGGGAAGAACATTCTGCTTTCCCCCCCATCAGCATATAGCAAACCAAAAATAAAGTCACGCATTGCATTTTTGTGATTTTAAAAGATTATATTGGAACAGGCTGTGGTTAGAAAAGCTAGAATGGTCCCATAACGAATTAAAATGAAGAAAGGAACTACTTTAATTTGGTAACATGAACTTGCTGCAATAAAATTACATTTCTTAGTCTCCCAAGATCTGCATATTAAGCAGTAATGCTTCCTGTGTTTATAGAAATTCTCCCAAAATTTTGCTTTCAGTTTATAAATTAAGCACTGAGTCACTCTGAGCAGGAAATTTAAGAATGCTATCCAGGTTGTCAGAGGTTTGCCATGCTTATGTAGTTGTCCAAAGGCAGTTGGATGGGACCTAATCCAATACTGGACTATTCTCTTTTACAAATACAGTATACCGTAACAAATAGCAAAATGTTAAAAAGCAATAAAAATGGCATACTGCCTGGATGGAAATACTACCTTGTTTCTTTAAAAGAAGTTCAAGTTTTTCTAACATTTAGATTCAGTTTCCATCTGGGGTTTTTTTTTTTTTTTTTGCTAACACAGACACAGACAAATAAATGACATTTAGAGGCTTGCAGACAACATCAGCGCAATAATAATCATTTCCAGGGCCAGCAAGTGAATATAAGGGCCTGTGTTAAGGGAAAAGGTGCTGAAAGAGATCGTCACTCCTCACAGTCAATTTGCAAGACAGTAAATTCTCCCATCATTGGAAGGACTTTTAAGTCTCTCCAATGCTTAGATATCTGCAGAATAATTAAAAATCAATTAACATGCCACAGCATGAAAAAATATTTACTCCAATTGCCTTTGCAAGCCCAGCCATATTAAACAGCATGATTATTGAAATCTGCAAGTAGCTTGTTAATATTCAACATGTACCTGCTTGTACTGAACATTTTTGCAGACAAAGAGCCATATGGTATTAAAAATATGACCTCAGCATTTGACATGTTCAGAAATTTTAAATTAGAGAAATTAGTTATCAATTCTATGAAAAACTAGCTTAGATCAGCAGCCATGTAAGTTGTATAAATAAATAAGAAAGATTAATATAGGATAAAGGACTCTGCAAAGACTTTATTTTATATACTGATTTACCTTTTCTCTCCATCAGTTAACTATTATTAATGTACTGTATTTTATCCAGTTCACTTTATTTTATTGCTGATTGATCATCATCATCACCATCATCATCATGAATCAAACCACTGCAAGATAAATATCTCTTCTTTAAATATTGTGCACCAAGAACCACGATGATCCCGCAAGGGATGGTAAATACATTTTTTTGCTTAATATTATAAATAATTGATTTCCACTGAAGAAGAGTATATATAGACATCCTAACAAATATGTTTTAATTGCTTCTATTAAACATTTTAAGTATTTCAAAGCTCCCATACTGTATTTCTTGGACAACTCAATCAGGCAAGTTCTGTTGAAAATCTGAGAATAATCCTTAAGAAAGAAAAAGCTGGTCTAAAATATACAATAGCAAGAGCACTTAGGCTTATATACTGCTTCATAGTGCTTTACAGCCCACTCTAAGCAATTTACAGAATTAGCGTTTTGCCCGTAACAATCTGGCTCCTCATTTTACCAACCTTGGAAGGATGGAAGGCTGAGTCAACCTTGAGCTGGTGAGAATCAAACTGCTGGCAGTTGGCAGAATTAGCCTGCAACATCGCATTCTAACCACAGCACCACCAACACTGCATCATAACTTTGAGCTGAGTATACACTTAGGACATGGTAGTAAAATATATATAAAATATATACATACTAGCCAAATTTGGTATAAAGTGACTCTATCTGCTGGACACAACTGCATTTTTCCAAACTAATATCCTGACTGATTTCAGAGCATGCTAAGGTAGTCAAAGACATCATGTTCAAATCAAAACAGAAGTGCCAAATCCTTTCTCTTTAAGATAGGTTTGGGTACTACATACGAAACCACTCTGGCTGTTGTTAATGTAAGTGTGTATAGTATGTCTTTCCGTCACCCTCTCCCAGGTGCTGCTGAACTCAGTGGGACTTATGTCTGAGTAAATCTGAATCATACTGTATAATGCTCTATTAGCTTGTGATTTCCTCACCTTTAATTCTGCAATGAAAATCAGTTGAGGAGCTGAAACTTTTTCCCTATTGTTTGACAGAAGAATAATTTCTAATTATAGTTATTATCCTGCTTTGTGGCTGTATTTGCCTTTTTTTGTCAGAGGACAAGCTGAGAAAAAGGTGTTCATGAGAGAAAGAGAGAGAGATGAGACGAGATGCACACTGCATTGCTGAAAGAGAAAACGACAATGAGATTACCACACTCATATGCCTGTGTAATTAACATTTGAATGCTCTTAGCTAAGGCATAAAAGTAGTCGTTAAAAAATATAATCAACTTCAAGCAGCAATGACATCTGTGCAAAAAAGCTGGTGGGATCCATTTATCAACTGCCACATCAGGAAGCAAATAGTTCAGCTCCTGGAGCTGTGCATTTCTTGTCTTCATCTGGTTTTTAACTCACAAATATCTTTTAGAAGCACAATGTAGAAAAGAGAGAGAAGTATGATCAGAACATTAGGAAAGATGGGGTGAACCTCAATGCTCCTGTTATATGGTCTCCAAGGATAAAGAAAGACTTGAAGAAAATTGTACCATGAAGGCTTGTAGAAAAGTAATAATTCACATTTAGATCTACCTAAAGTTAGGGCAATAGTGAAATTGTGTCCCTTTGGAAGCTTGCTAAGCCAAAGAATAAATACAACACAACCAATAAACGTTGTTATCTGGCCAAATGTGATGGCATATTATACCTTTACCTCTTTTAAAAATATAATAATATCTTATATTTAGTGATGGAGATATAATGCATCAATCTTTTTACATGCTTTTCATTTTGTTATAGAATACAACCCTAGTACAATAGCCAAGTATAATAGAAACTGGAAGCTATTTACACCAGAATGTTATATTATTTTATGTTATGAAAAAGTTTGGCTCTTTGGGCTTAATGCTTAATATTATTTGTTGTCATTTATGAAAAGTAAAATTTTCATTTTTTAAAAAAACTTTCCACTTCTCTGTACTCTGTTCAATATGACACATTTATGTTGAATAAATCTGATTTCAGTGGTTAAGATGTAAGAAAATTTCTCAGGGGGATAGGGATAAGTATTCTTTAAGGAGATATTTGTTTGTTCTTTCAGTTTACACAACTAACCCAATTTAAAGTTCACACTGGGTGGCATACAATTAAACCTAAGTAAAACAACAACAAAGGACTAGAAATATTACTGCATAACCCAACTAGTAAAATGCCTGAATAGGCACATGATCAATCTATTTTAGATCTTAGTGGAAAAGTCATAGAAAGAAAGAAAGAAAGAAGGAAGGAAGGAAGGAAGGAAGGAAGGAAGGAAGGAAGGAAGGAAGGAAGGAAGGAAGGAAGGAAGGAAGGTCCAAACATTAAGTGTTGTACCTTATGATTCTTGATGAGTGTATCTTTTCTTTTATGTACACTGAGAGCGTATGCACCAAGACAAATTCCTTGTGTATCCTATCACACTTGGCCAATAAAGAATTCTATTCTATTCTATTCTATTCTATTCTATTCTATTCTATTCTATTCTATTCTATTCTATTCTATTCTATTCTATAGGGTGTTACTATTTCAGAGGACAGTTGCTACAATAGAGAAAGTGTACTTCCTTTCAAATGACATTGCTTAATTAATGAGACATAAAGCATATTCACTCTGTCAGATTTTACAAGATGTAATGTCAGTCCCTCATATAGCCAGGTTTTATAGTTAGGGTTGAGTAGTAGCCAGTCTGTGTTAGCCAGCACCTTGAATCCACCAGAAATTGATTAGTAAAATACTATTGGCAAGTAATGCTGCTTACATAGCGGTGGTGTCACAGGACTGTAGCGTAACTGCTCATAATGCTGCATTTCGATACAGCTATAGATTCCCAATGCCATTAACGACTGTCCTATGTAGAATATGCTGCAGTAGTGTAGATGGGAGGTAACTAAGATGTGAATAACAACAAATAAATCACTGGATAGGCAGAAACTGATAAAATGTTCTTCTGCTTTATTTTATTTTTTATTTATTAAACAAATTTGCATAGCCACTACCATCCACCACCTTATGTGTGGTTTTATAAATTGGATAAAAACCACTCATATAAAACATTTATTTTTGTTTCTCAGACCATATGGTCTAGAAAACTGCATTTTTTCCCCTTAATATTTACAACTTTTGGTATTCGTCCCCAAACACAAGCAGTGCATCCTTCTTTCATGTTATGTCAATTTCATATTGAATTTGACCCAAAATATGTCAACCTTCTCTCCTTTTGGGTCAGTGTTTGGAGCATAAGCTTGGATAAAGGTTTTCACAAAGGCTAATCAATATTATTCAGTCACTGAATGAACATACAGAAGTATTTTCTTTACTATAACCTTTTTGTCTATGAAAGCCATGCTGTTCCTTCGTTTTTCATGTCCTGAATAGTAAATATTATGATCCTCAGGTCTATTTCCAATCTTTCTTGGTGACCTCAATCTACCTCGTATTAATTGGATCCTTAATGAATGTACAATAGAACCAATACATATAACCATGTACAATGCCGTTACTAATCTGGGATTGGATCAATTTGTAACAAACAACACTAAACAACTGCCTTGACCTCATCTTCTGCAATAATTTAAACTCAATCTATGGTCTACAAATAAACAAACCTTTTTCAAACAGCGACTACAGCCCAATTGACTTTTGCCTCAATTTATGTCCTTACAAAGATGATCATAATGACAGTGTCCCAAAGTATAACTTTAGAAAAGCCAATTATGATCTCGTAACTGACAACCTCTCATCTCTTGACCGGCAAACTCTGCTCACTGGCTGCATCACTGCCGATGACATCTTTTTACACAAAGTCAAAAGAATCATCAAACTACATGTACCACTAATAATCCCCAAGTTACCCATAACAATAAGAAAGCTTCAGTCCAAAAAAAATCCCTTTTTGGCTCAAAAACAAAAGTGGCTAAATAGCTAACTTCAAAAGTTGCTACAAATACTTATGCCAACAGATAAAGGCAGAATGCATCAATTATCATAGCACACAAGAGGAAAACCTACTATGCATAAAATCCACCCGGGCCTTCTATAATTTTGTAAACAACAAACTTAAAGACTCAAGATCCATCCCACCACTAAAAGGGCCAAACGGGAAAGACTGTAATGATGAAACCGTTAAAGCCAACCTCTTCAACACATTCTTCGGTTCAGTCTTTGTAAACAGCAATGGATCATGCCCCACATTTCCCAATTGTACCACAACTAATCACAATGATTTACTACATGTCAATTTCACAGAAGAAATGGCCCTGATGAATTATATGCCTACTTCTTTAAAAAGCTTTCACCCACCATAGCAGAAACTCTTAGCATAATCTATGAAATATCTTTCAGAACCAGCTCCTTGCCTAGCTTATGGTCACTAGCCATGGTAATCCCTATCTTCAAAAAGGGTAACCCCAGCCTAGTTGAAAATTACAGACCAATCTCATTATGTTGCATCACATGCAAAGTCATGGAATCAATCATAAACCAATCCATTACCCTCTACTTAGAGACAAACAACCTACTCTCTAACAAGCAGTTTGGCTTCAGAAAAAAATTGTCCTGCAATCTGCCACTCCTACCCTGCAAAAACATACTTCTAAAACTAAAATCTTATGGCATTTCCGGATCCCTGCATAAGTGGATAGCTGTGTTCCTATCAAACAGGCAACAAGTATTCAAAATAGGGAACACCCTATCAAACCCTGCACCTGTTAACAGTGGTGTCCCCCAAGGAAGCATTTTAGGACCCACACTCTTTATACTTTACAGAAACGACCTTTGCGATCATATTATAAGCAACAGCGTTCTCTTTACTGATGATGTAAAACTATTCAACACCACTGACAATACTGCTACCCTACAAAAAGACCTTGACTATCTGTTAGAATGATCAAACAATTGGCAACTCCAAATCTCAGCCAACAAATGCTTTGTCTTACACATTGGCAAAAAAAAAAAAAAAATTGAAACTCAAAATACAAGCTGGGGAGATACAACCTTGTAGACAACCCTCCCTCTGCCAAGGACCTTGGGGTATTCATCTCAAATGATCTAAGTGCCAGAGCTCACTGTAACAACATTGCCAAAAAGGCATTAAAAGTTGTTAATCTTGCGTAGCTTCTTCTCTGGTAATATTGTACTACTAACTAGAGCATACAAAACATTTACTAGATCAATTCTCTAATACAGCTCATCTGTCTGGAACCTGCACTGCATATTGGACATTAATACAATTGAGAGTGTCCAGAGATATTTCACGAAGAGTCCTCCACTCCTCTACCCACAATAGAATATCTTATGCCACCAGACTTGAAATTTTGGGCTTAGACAATTTAGAACTATGCTGCCTTCGTTCTGACCTAAATATAGTACATAAAATTATCTGCTACAATGTCCTACCTGTCAATAACTACTTCAGTTTCAACCACAACAATACACAAGCACACAATAGATACAAACTTGTGGTAAACCGTGCTAAACTTGATTGTAGAAAATACAACTTCAGTAACAGTCATTAATGCCTGGAATGCACTACCTGACTGTGGTTTCTCCCCCAAATCCCCAAAACTTTAACCTTAGACTGTCTACTGTCGACCTCACCCCATTCCTAAGAGGTCTTTAAGGGGCGTGCAGAAGCGCACCAGCTGTCCTAATATTCCCTTTTATTTGTATCCATCTCATGTATTCATAATTATGTCTATACTTATATCTGTTATTTAATACATGCTTGATGAAATAAATAAGTAAATAAATAAATAAATAAATAAATAAATAAATAAATAAAGTGTAATCAGTTCATTTCATCTTTCACTGGGTTGAGCTTTCTCGTGTGCATGCTTGCTACATTCCATGTTTCCAATGTAATTTTGCTTTTACATCTTCTGATTTTCTTTCCTTGCATGCCAACATTGGCGATTAGATGCCTCCAAATTTTAATGTCACCACATCATAAGCACTATGTCTAGTTTCTAAGGGGACTTCAAGGGACTTCCTTAATATTTTTCTAGAAGACAAATAAAGAGAGTATTCTTCCAGAAGGTATTGGCTAGTTAATCTTAATAATTAGTTATTATTACAATGTTGTTTTTGGATTGAATAATAGTATTTTTGAGGGATCATGCTTATTTTTTGCTTTTGCTTTTTTAAAAAGAAAATGGCAAGATGTTTTCATTATTCTTTTTGTAGCATAAATGTTTTAATTTTAAATTTTAAACTACTAAGAACGCTTGGCAGATTTAGCAGTATATAAATAAAATATTTCGGAATCAATATTTTATAGAGATGTATTCCTTCATCAGGTTGAGTTAAAGTGAGAGGCTGAGATTGCTCTTAAATTATTTAGTAAATGTCATGGTTGAGGGTAGACTTGAACTTGGATCTCTTAAGTCATAATCCTCCATGTTCTTAGCAACTACTCAGGCTATCAGAGATGCCACTTTGACTGCTTTCTTCACAGCGTTTCTCCCTCCCTCACTCCCCCCCCTCTCTCTCCCTCCCTCCCTCCCACTCCCTTTCTTTCTCTCCTATAACACAGTATCTCTTTATCATGGCTCTGTTTCATTTTCAAAGCTTCAGTTTAAATTTATTATCTACATCTAAGTAAAAACCACACATGTGCAAATATGTACCTCTGTTACATTTCATCAGTTTCTATCTGCACATATTCTCCTTTATTCCTCTGTTGAGACATTTCATAACTAGATAATACAATTTTCTTGTGTGTACAGCATTTGAGTTCAGTGAGGTTTGCTATTAGTTATCACTGATATATTCCCTATCCTAGGGTGTAATTCTTCTTGGTTTTAAGCGGTTTGACCTTTTAGCTTTTTTTTTCCCCTCAAAAAGCATTGGAGCTCAAGTGTCACTCTCTGAATGTGACATAAAGACCAATAATCCTATAGCAGTTGGTAAAAGAAAAGGAAGATTTTGCTTCTCTTACATTTTTGCTCACAATAACAATCAGCTAAGAGCTGGGCATTCAGTTTGGTTAATTGATGGTGCTGTATCTCATGGGACCAGCCAAAGGGAAGAACATAGTTGGTTTTTCAATCCTCTCTCTCCCTCTCTCTCTCCCTCTCTTTCTCTCTCTCTCCTTCCCTCCCTCTCTCTCCCCCTCTCCCCCTCCCCCTCTCCCTCTCCCTCCCCACTCTGTGTATGTCTGTATTTGTCTTCTAGAAGAATATTAAGAAAGTTCCTTAAAGTCCCCTTAGAAACTAGACTCCTTTGTTAATATTTTTTTCCAAATAATGATAACATTCCAAAGAAACAGAAACAGAATTGGAAAAAAAAATCTCCTGTCCTTGGCCTCCCTCATATCACAAAAGTATCCCCTGTTGTATAACTTATTCATAAAATGATTTTTACAATTTTGTTCTTGTCCCTAAATAAGGTTTGGTAAAGCCATCTGGAGAAAATGCAGACAGTTTTATTGATTTTTGCTGGTTAAATATGGGTACAGTTTATTGCTTATCAATACTAAGTAGCTCTGATTAAACAGAGCTTTTAAACAGAATGCCATATAAACTGATTATTATATAAGAGCAGTCTCCTTCTTTCTTACAAATAATTACATCAGACAAGACCAGGCTATGTTAAGACTCAAATAAAGTCATAGGAGGCCTATACTGATAATCAGTCTTTTGGACAATGACAAATACGTTTCACCAGCATGTCACTTGGCATATGCTAATGGAATTCTTTCAAAATAACTAATACAACATTATTGGACCACAACATTTCTTTACTATTATTTGAATGCATGGGAACTATGGATACTTCAATAATGTGAGATTTTAATTGCCCAAAATGTTAACTTTTAAATCTACTCTAGGTCAGCCACTGGGATCAGAGGTTTAGTCTTCTGCGCTTTCAGTCTCATGTTGAAGCCCATCATCAGGGAATTTCTCTGATTATGTCTGAGGGTGGGTTCCAGCATAAGTCCAAAAGCTCTGAAGACTAAACTTCTGGTCCCGGTGACTGATCCAGATTGGATCCTGCAACATTATCTGGGATAGATCTATTTGCCTTCATTCATAATGTTACTTTCCATCAAAATTTTGAAGTATCAGTCTCAGCTGGATGATTTATTTATTTCTATAGCCACCTAACTCAACCAAGTGATTCTGGGTGGCTTACAGTGATACAACCTAATCCGATTTAACTCATCTCAAAAAACTAAGCAGTGCAAGATGATTACCACTTAGATGAGAAAACTCTAAAAGAGGCTAGGATTGTAAACTAGACTGGATAGGTCAAGGGAAAAAATGGAAGAAAGCAATGACATGCCACTTCCATATTCTTGGAAAGATGACTATCTGGACTATCCATAAAGTTACCAAGATTTGAGCCTAATTTGTAGGAAACATAATCTTTCATATCCATCAGTCTCAAGACAATTTCATTCCCACCTTGGTGGCTTTTAAGATGTATTATGCTTTTAAGTTCTCAAGTATAATAGTCATTCTATATAGCAGATTGAAGAAATTTCAGTAGAAACCAGAATAACCAGTGGTGGGCTGCTGCCGGTTCGGATCAGTTCAGGCAAATCGGTAGTTCCGATGATCAGATGGCCCCGCCCACCTGCCCCCACCCTATCCTGTCCTATATTTCCTTTTTTCTGGCTCAGCTGATTCATGTGGCACAGCTGATTTCCACGCCTCCACTGTTCTACTTACCAGGGATGCCTTAGAAGGTAAGCAGCTGAGCTTCAAATTGCTGTATTTTGAATGCTGCGCACATGCGCAAAGGGCACATGCACGCGCAAAGGGCACACTCACCAAACCGGTTGCAGCCCATCACTGAGAATAACTTTAAAACTCTTTGGAGATATCACTTTTAATGCAAGTGAGATACTAAGACTTCTCAACTCTCAGATTTTTCTCTTTTCAAGTATGAACAGAAGAGGCTTGGAAAAAATCCCACATTTAACAATAAGGCATGCTGATCTTACATTTTAAATAATAAACACCTTGAAAAATTATATTTATTTTCATTGGAAATCATTATTTTTTGTTCTAACTGCTTATTTATTTTTTATTTACTGATACTAAATAGTTTTTTTTTTGAGGGGAAAAAGGATCAATCTCTATGGTATGCATGCCACTTATTTTTTTTTAGTCACTTATTATAGCACTCTTTGTCTTGTAAAACCACTGGAAAGCTCATTATCAAGAAAAATGATGAAATAAACCTTAAAGTATAAAACAAGTTGTCATATAAACACAAAAGCCATAATAGTTTTTTAAAATATTCAATATGCAGCATTGCAATAAGAATAAAAAAAGATTTTCATCATTTGGTTTAACACTCATCATTTGACTAAAACACATGGAGACTCACTGTTATTAACTACTGGTTTATCTGCCTTTCAATATAGATATACACTGTCTTGGGAATAGCTGGATATACAAATATGGTATTAAAAAGTCCCTTCCCATTTCAATTTGATGTACAGTTTAATAATAAAACAGAAACTATGGCAGCTTCATTCATGATTCTGGAAACCTTCCTTCAATAAGGTTGAGATAGGTAAAAAGAGCAGTATGACTTAATAAACACTTCTACAGAAATGTGACTGAAACCTTCTAAATAACATTAACATATGAATCCTGAGGTTCTTATGACAAGTATCAAATAACTATCAATAACTATCACTATATGAGCTGTGGTGGCGCAGTGGTTAGAATGTAGTACTGCAGGCTACTTCTGCTGCCTGCCAGCTGCCTGCAATTTGGCAGATCGAATCTCACCAGGCTCAAGGTCGACTCAGCTTTCCATTCTTCCAAGGTCAGTAAAATGAGGACCCAGATTGTTGGGGGCAATATGCTGACTCTGTAAACCACTTAGAGAGGTCTGTAAAGCACTGTGAAGCGGTATATAAGTCTAAGTGCTATTCCTATTGCTATTGCACTGATACTGGATATATGATATCCAAACAGTTATAAAAGAGGTAGGCACCAAGAAATGAGCAGTGATCATTCATGAAACATAAAGATCCCCATGGTCCACATTTGGAACCTATAGCTTCCCTCCACATTTAAGCAAATCCTGCTTCCTGAACTCTGTCTGTAGATAAAACAAGGAAAAGTCATTATCAAGAAAATGTATCTGATCTTGTTTCAGATGGTTGGCTGGCTGGTTGGCTGGCTGGCTGGCTGGCTAGATGGATGGATGGATGTACAGACACTATAGGTTTTAATGGATGCAATAGACAGACCAAAAAGTTGAGCTACAAGAAAAACTGAATTAATTGACTAATTACATTTCTAAAGTTTTCTAAAAACAAAAATCTTCTCATATCCTTTGAGATTCACAAGTCAGCCCAAGCCCATTAAAGCAGATTCCATACCATCATATTTGGATCTGAAAAGAACCATTCTTCACCCATCATTTTCCCTAAATGCTTAGGAGTGGAATGATGTATGTTAGTTAACAACAATAACAAAACTGAGAACTTGTTGAGAATAGTTGCTGGAAACTTTAACACATGCTAATGCCGACTAACACAAGAAAACCAAGCCATCAAAGAATGAGTATGATAGCCTGTTTCTCTAGTTTTGAAAGGAGGAGAGGATGGGAGTGTAGCAATATTTTGAAGGAAAACATGGAAAGGATGTTACATGATAATTTAGCATCAGATTACTCCTAGCCTATTATACTTCAATTAGAGATAGAAAACAAGGGAAAGAAAATAACGGGAAACAGCCTAATTGCCAGGGACAAAACTTAATATTAATATTCTTTGGGTAAGAATTTAGAGTCCTTCAATTGTACCCACATTGTTGTGTCATAATGTGGATTCATTTTCTTTATTGTCCAGCTCTGTCTGCAGTTGATTTTAATTGTTCTGTGCTTTCTTTAGATATTATGGTAATTATTTATTCCCTTCTTATCACCAAGTATATTTGAGGGTGAGCGATATTTGCATTTCTAACCAGCTGTGAGGTTGTCGTAGAGCACTAGAGCTCTTTAGGGACCTGGCTTTTACATAAAGGATTATCCACTGACTGTATAACAAGTCAGAAGAAAATTTCATGTAAACAACTACATTTTAACAAACATTTTCTGGAAAAGCTCTTAATTATCTGGTAATCCTAATAATATTGAGAAGAACATACCTCGGTTCCTTCCGCCGTGCCCTTAAAACCTTCTTTTTCCAGCAAGCCGGGCTGGCCTAACACTTTTTAAAATGTTTTTTATTGTTTGTTATTGTTTTTAATCATGGGGCCAAATTTATATATATCCTTTTAATTGTATTTTAATGTTTGTAGTTTATGTTTTTCTTTGGCTGTTCACCGCCCTGAGTCCTCAGGGAGAAGGGCGGTATACAAATTTAAAAATAAATAAATAAATATCAATTTCTAATAAACTATAGCATCTTTAAATACTTTGTCCTTAGTCCTTTAAATACTTTGTCCTTAGTCCTTTAAATACTTTGCCCTTAGTCCTATCTTCTTTACAAGACCCCAAATGTTACTAGTAGTTTACCTGGGAATGAAGATCTTGCAAATATAGAGATTATAATGAATGGGGAAAGTTCACCTCTATTAAAACCTTGTAGTAGCAATGAACCTCTGGAATTAAGATGCTGTGAGATTAACAATCCTTATGTTCAAACAAGTCTTAAAAAGTAATTATTAGGGAAAAGAAGAACTAGTTGATTTCATGATTTATGCCATTCTGAACATATGGAGGAGGAAATGGAATAATGATTTTGTAGTTTGGCACACCTGAGCCTTTCTATTATAGAGCCTCTAATGATTAAATAATAAAACCTCAATGACTTATTTCCAGAAGGCGATGATTCTCTTATATACTACTTCCTGTTCTGACAGGGCTAGAAATACAGAATGGTTTTCTTTCATGCAATTGTTTTTGAGTTCCAACAGAATGTTTAAAAAGATGACAAGCTACATTTCCTATACTGCTTGTTCCAATAAGTGAACAAGGAGTTTGGTGAAGCCATGTGAGTGGGAAACTGTTCAAATGTGTTCAAATATGCATCAGATCAATTGCAAAGGCAACAATAGTAATTGATTGATTATTTGCCATCAAGTTTCTTAGCAATTTATTCTTTAATTTAGTTTGGTTTTATACTTTTTGATGTATTTATTATTTGTTTTTAGCTCCCATGTATGCTGCTCAGAGTCACTTGCTTATGAGACAGATGTTTATGTAAATAAATAAGCCACGTAGACATTTTCCAGGATGATCTTTTCACAAGCTAGCCCTTCAGATGTACTCCACACTACTGCAATCAAGTCCATTCATCTTCCTGTTGATCATTTGCTTCTTCTACTGCCTTCCATCTTTTCAGAGTCTACAGACTTCTCAAGTGAGCTAGGAGTTTATACAATGATCTATTTGTTTGCTGTCCTAGCTGTCTATTGGTATTCTCAGGAATCTTCTCCAACACCAGAGTTCAAAAGTATCAATACTCTTTCCATCCTGCTACAGACGTCCAATTTTTCTTTCCATAGTGAATCAAAGGCACAATAATTTCCTGCGTTCTAATTCTTGTAGGTGTAATCACATCAAGTTACCCAAAATACACTTTCTAAAGACTTCATAACTATCCTACCAAGTGCATCTTTTCTGCTTATTTCTTGTCAACTCTAAAGATGATTGATGCACTGGTTATCATTAGCATGGTCTTTTTAATATTTAATCTTAGCCTCATTTTTTTCCACCATGCTCCTTCAGTTTCATTACTGAAGCTAGCGGATCATCTGCATTTTCATCTGACAGAATAGTGGCATCAGGATAATACAGGTTTCTGATGTTTCTTATCCAGTTTTAAAACTGTCACCTTCTTCCAATCCATCCTTCTTCGATATATATTCAGCATATAGATTGGATAAATATGGAATATAGCTTTATCTCAATCCTTTGCTGACTTGCAACTGACTGTGACTTCTCCTTTCTTGTGTAGAGGTTTCTCATGAGTACATTTTTCTAAGGGCATTGCTGTGGCCAAAACCTGTCCACCTAAAACAATCAAATCACTGTGAAGGTACAAAATAATGTTATTAAAACTGCAAACAACAACGTTGTACACCAAGCTCCCAGCAAAGCATTGGTAGCTTGCTAAAGTCCCCTAAGCAAAAGCAGAACCAAAGTTTATATGTGTTTGACCTATTAGACAAAGACCATTACAGCATGGAGGATTGTGGATAAAGCCATCTGGGTGACCTTATTATTAACACCTTCCTTCTAGTTTAGTATGCTAGCTATGCCATTTTTAACATCATGATAAGTGAATATAAAAAATTGGTTTACTGGGCCACTGGCTACAGGAACTATGTATATTTAGCCTAATGAAGAGAAGGCTTAGGAGAGACATAATAGCAGTCTCCTGATATTTGACGGACAGTCACAGGGAAGAGGGTGTCAATTTAATAGCTGAATGCTGAATAAGAAGCGATCGGTGGAAGCATGTCAGAGGGAAACCCAACCTGAAAATAAGGAGGAATTACCTGACAGTGACAACAATTAAGCAATGGAACAACTTGTCTCCCAGAGTTGTGGCTGCACCATCACTGGAGGTTTTCAAGAAAAGATTGGACAATCATTTGTTTGGAATGGTATAAGGACTCCTGCCTTGGGCAGAGGGTTGAACTAGAATAGGGGTCTCCAACTTTGGCAACTTTAAGCCTGGTGGACTTGGGGGCTTCCGGTTGATGTCATGGCGAGACAGTCGGGGAAATAGCGGGCTCTGATGAGTCCCGCGAAAACCCCGACTGCCGAACTGCCGCCGATGGATCTGCGGACTGAACCTGTCCTGCAGGGACAGGGGAAGAAGAGGGGCACCTCGGAAGACTGAGAGGAACAGGCAAGTTCCTCAGAGATCAGAGGGAAGCCTCTGTGAGTTGGCGGCGGGGGGCGGCAGCCATGGCGGCTGCCATGAAGCTGTGACAACCAGGCAAGAAAAGTGCTGGAGGAAAGTGAAGTAAAATGGAGCCTTTTGAAGCCGGGTGAGTGACAACAGCCCAGGCTTGTAACAACGTTTGGAGTTATATTAGTAACTAGAAGACCCCTAGCCTAAAACAGCGGCTAAGTAACAAAGGGGCTTTGGAAATTTTTTAAACTGTAACTTTAAAGAAAAAAGACCCAAGAAACAACTAATTTTGGAACAGAACTAAGAGATTTAATTTAGAGATATGGTAAAAGGACTAAACACTTTAAAAATTTGAATTGGACCAAGGTGTGGGGGGAAAGAAGATTTGATACTTTTTTTAACTAAAAGAAGAAAATAAAGTTGATGGTTATATAATAAGAAATAAAATGGCATCTGGCATGACTAATGGGAAACGTGGATTATATAGAGACATCATCTGGCATAAAGAGGAACTTTGTAACCTCCCTTTGTTATGAGAACTTTGAGCTCTACAGAAAAAAAAAATTTCTGAACTGTGGAGGAGGATTTTTCTTTCCTGACTGCAAGCAGCTGGACTTTGGTGAAAAGAAAAGGAATCTACAATGGAACTCCTACAGTTGAACAAATAATAATTTGAATGTTGGCGCAGGAATAGAAGAAGGATTAAGCGCGGCCTTAAAAGAAAGAGATTTGATACATTATATTTATTTATTTATTTATTTATTTATTTATTTATTTATTTATTAAATTTCTATACTGCCCTTCTCCCTGAGGACTCAGGGCGGTGTACAGCCAAAATTAAAAAACATGCAGTACAAATATTTAAAAAAAACTATTAAAAGATATATAAAACTAGTAAAAGATATATATCCAGAATAAAAATATGAAAAGAGATTTAATTGGACTTATGGAGAATAAAATTAAAAATTTGGAAAATGGAAGGAAATTTATGTTTGCAGATGAGGAAATGAAGATAATGTGATTAAAAATAAAATAAAGTAAAGATGATTGTAATAAATTAAAGGGAAGCTTTTATAGAAATTAAGAATGTTAAATGAAACTAATTAATTTATGTAAAAATATGTTTAATGCAAGAACTATGTTTTAATGGTAAAATGTTAAGGTACTGTAGATAGATTTGAGGGAAATATTTGTTTAAAATATTGAGTTGTATTAATTGAAAATAAGATTTGTTAATGATTTGTTTTAATTTGTGATTGGAGCAAAAGCTTCATTTTGAAAAGATGTTTTATGTTTGTTTTAAAAAAATTAAAAATTAATAATAATTTTTAAAAAAGCCTGGCGGACTTCAACTCCCAGAAGGGCCTCTTTGAGCAATTTGCATGTATCGTGCAGAGGAGGGGGCATCTCATATGTTTGCAGGGAATACAGCTCACATGTGAATGGGGAGATACCTTTTACCATTGCATCCCCCATTTCTTTTCCATGTCTTTTTCATGGGCACGATGATGGAAGGGTTGCCCCAAAGGGATAATGAGTATTGTTACAGCATTTATATTGAGTAGAACAGAAAAAAACCCAATACATTTTGCACCAGCATTATACTTACTGTAAACCTAAACAGAAGCGCAAGAAAAATTAAATACATGGCGACAACAATTTATGTTCTAAATTAACTTTTATACTTTATGCAACAACAACTTGAGGATCAGCTTTTGATTGTGTGTGTACAATAGCAATAGCAATTTGTATGGGAGGGATACCTTTTACCACCATAACATTCCATAGCTTTACATGGTTAACACAATCAAATGCATTTCTTTAATAAATGAAGTATTTGACTTCTGTTTTTGTATTCTCTGGCTTTTTCAATTACCTATAATGCATCATGATTAATGACCCTGATTCCTTGGCCTTTTCTAAAATCAGTTTGAACATCTGGCATTTTTCTTTCTATGCAGGGCTCTAATCCCTCATGGATGATCCTAAGTATTATTTTTCTAGCATGTGAAATTAAGGATTTTGCACAATAGTCTGCATACTTTTAAGTCTTCTTTCTTTGATATTGGAATGTAGATTGACCTCTTCCAATCTGTTGAATATTGTGTCATTCTCCATATTTGCTGGAATTATTAGAATCTTTACTGAGTACTCTTCTGTTTCTTCCCTTACATATTATTCTGTAAATAATACATTAGTTCCTGTAACTTTCTGACCGGGTAATGACTAGGCTGATATTCTACTCATCTTCTAGAAGTACATGTTCTTTATAAGAACATGTTCTTCCAAATAACTTGAGTATTGACATACCTATTGTACAGAATCCCAATACAGTCCTTCCATCTTTGACCTTCTTTGAATCTAATATTATGTATCCTTTAGCATATCAATTTGAGGCTGGAACAGCCTTCTTAGTTCAGAGACTTTTGGAAAACCATATTTTTCCATGTCTGTTTCCAGGTATAATGTATTTACAGCTATCATTGCAACATAGTGCTTCTTGTCTGATCTATCAGCTTTGTGAAATTCTTTATGAAATTCCTTCTTGAGATCTTTGTCTTTTCTGGTTTGGGCTTGTTCTTCTCTGCAATTTCCATCATCTGTTCTTACATCCAGTTTGCTCTCTTCTGTTCTTTGTTCTCTGGCAGTATCTTTTCGCATTCATCTTTAAGAACATTTTGATATCACTCTACAATTCCTCTGGGTCTCTATTCAATGGTGTTCAGGACTTCAAAGTGATTTGTTATGTTCTACTTAAAAATGACGGATATACACTCATCATGGAAACAGGTTATACTTTTTTTTAACCTTCCATTTTAGCCTAACTTGGAATTTGCATATGAACAATCCATGATCTGTTCCACAATTATCCTTGGATATGTTAACATTTTAATTGAGCGCTTCTATCGCTTTGTATCAGTAATGTAGACAACTACACTTCTGTGTTATTTTTATAGTGATGTCCATGTGTGTAGGCATTGCTTCAGTTGCTTGAAGACTGTATTAGTTAGAAAGAAGTTTTGGATGAGCAGAAACTGGTAAGTCATCATATTTCATTTCTCTTTCTTGGGCCTCAGAATCCAACTTCATTTTCAGAATTACTATTTTGAACTTTGGCATTTCAGTTTTCATACACAAAGAACATATCTTGCTTGCACATTCTGTACCTTTCAAATTGGACTTGAGCACAAAACTCATCAAGCTGCTGTTCTTCTGGATCAGTGGTTGGAGCATAAGCTTGGATAACCATCATATTAAAGGGTTGTATGCAAAGGCTAATTGATATTATTCGGTCATTGACTACATTGTACTCTAATGCCATCTTTGCTATATCTTCCCTATGAAAGCAAAGCCATCCTTCTTTTTCGTTTGGTTTTTTATATCCTCAGTAGTGAATAGTATGATCTTCTGACTGAAAGGGTCCAACTTCACTCTATTTCAATTCGCTGATGCCTAAAATGTCAATGTGTAGCCAGTTCATTTCATCTTTCATTTTATTGACCTTTCCCATGCACGTGCTTCCTGTGTTACATGTTCCCCCTGTATTTTTGTTTTTGTATCTTCTCATCCCGCATGGCAATAGCAGCAACTAGATTTTCCAAAGTCTTTAATCTAGCTCTAATAATACTAATAAACACCATTAGTACTGTGAAAGTTCCACAGTTGTTCTTTAGTAACATATTGAGTATCTTTTGACCTCAGGGGTTCATCATCAAGCATTAAGTCATTAATCACTTTAGATTATCTATCCTTGTCATTTTTGGTAAAGTACAGAAATGATTTACCACTGTCTTCTCCTAACCAATATGAGTTCACTGCTACTGTCATTACCTCCAACATCTTCCCATATTACTGCTGCCTAACAGAGATGCCTGTTTGCTTTAGTTAGGCAATTGAAGTGATCCCCATGCTGGAAGCATATACTGTTGGTGTACAATTTCATAAGCATCCTTTGCTCATTGTCCTTACCCACATCTACCACCATCAATGAAGCAGCAAAGGTGGTGTTGAGGTAG
This sequence comes from Pantherophis guttatus, assembly GCF_059756535.1. Taxonomy (NCBI): domain Eukaryota; kingdom Metazoa; phylum Chordata; class Lepidosauria; order Squamata; family Colubridae; genus Pantherophis; species Pantherophis guttatus. The sequence goes on from NC_142064.1 coordinate 230,662,068, forward strand.
GAGCTGTGGTCCTAAAAGTAATAGAATCATCTACTTGGAAACAAACAGAGTCACCTTATAGGAGAGATGGGTGGCAGAAAAATTCAACAAACAAACAGAGAACAGGCTACAAAATACAAGAGGAGTTGAAGTCCAACTACTCTAGATGACTAAGACTTATTTCATACCAGACTTGGGAGGCACCCAAGAACAAAAAGGAAAACTTCCAACAAACAGGCAGACATCTGCATACAGAATCCTGGATACTGCTAGAGAATCTGCTGTGAGTTGCTATATATATGACTCTGCATTCATCAAGAGTCTACATCAGCACTCCAGACTTTACTAGTGTCTTAGGTGAAATATAACTATAGCATTGCCAGCAAAGCATCTATGCTTCAAATATCTACTGTGCTGTCTATTTCTTACCATCAGAAATGATTCAAAGCATCAACTGCAAACCTCTCAAGTCTTTTTTTTTTTAAAAAAAACAATGCTATTTCTATTACTTGTAGAAATAGCAGAATTTGGAAGGGAGGCAGATTATCAGCAGCCTAATGGCTCCTCTTCAACTAGGTTGCATTGATGTTCATTTTCTGAAGATTGTTATGTATGAAAAATAACTTTGTACAGATTCAGTTTGCACAGATTGCCTTTATGTAAAGCATCAGTAAGAAAAATAAATAAATTATACAGGGAGGCCAACAGAATAGGTAGGGCTTACCTTCAATGGTTGCCCGCTTAGGCAGGATGGTGATTGCTCCCTCTGCAACATCTTCTTGTTGAATTACTGGAGTCATTTTGGAACCCCAGGTGTCTGAAGCCACCCACAGAAAATGACCAACTTGATCAGCCCTTTTTGCTGCTGCAAGGATTTGTCTGTAAAGAGGAAACAGTTATCATTCTCAGGGGGGATAAAGAAAAAGAGTATATTCATATGGTGGAACATTCACCAGCAGAAAATAATTACCTAACGAGCCAAAACAATGAATCCTCCAGACTGGAAAATCAGAAATGTAAAAAAAAAAAAAAAAACCTATCATTGAAGAACTGCTTGTCATTGTCTTGTGGCTTGTACCATCAGCTAAGAAATTTAATATAGTTGAAAATGCAGAAATGTAATTTAGAAATTAAGCATTATTTCTTAAATAACGCCATATTCCATAAATCAAGTCATATTGCAGATGCACATAATGTTCATTAGTGCTACTGATGCTTGCTAAAAACATATAATATATATTTCCATCCTCATCTCTGGGTCTCGTGGAAAAGTACCAGTTTTGATGGAAGGATTTCTAGCATAAGAAGAGATAGAAATGTCCTTAGCTGACACTTTAGTTGAAACCTAACTAATTCATACTCTGTAAAATTTCAATACATTTGTTCATGCCATGCTTTTGCAAACTCTGCAACTCAATAGCATACTATAAGTAGCATTTTCTAAAAAAAAAAAAAAGACTATTAAGAGGAAGTGTGCATAGTAAAATATTATATTAGGAAAATACATACAAAAAGCACACTTTTTTTCATTGTATAGCCCAGTTTGAATTTTGTTCTGAGATTCTACTGAAGAAATTTGTGGAAAATAATACTATTAATGGTTATTGGTCTTGAAAACTAGTCATCTTTCTTGTAAGTTACAATGTCAATTGCAAAGAAGACAAGTAGATGCTCAGTTGTGAGCAGTTTAATTAAAGGTGTGTGTCTCTGTGTGTGTGTGTCTGATTGCATATCCCAAAGGATCAGAGTCTTATTTTAAGAGATGATGGTGACAGATCTTATGCTATGGTGAAGGTACCAGGAGAACTTGGGGCATGAACAATTTTTTTTCTAGATAGCTGTGAGTCCATATGAACTTGTGACATAATCCTAGGCAAGACATGGTCAACCTGAGGGAGTTATTGAAAGCTCCTCATATTTCTGTAGGATTCTTTCTTTTTGAGTTATTATATGGTTAAAAAGTCATAGGAACCTTTCAGATGGTTAGGGAAAAAATTCTTTCAAGCAATATTAATTATATTCTGCAAGTGAGAGACAAGCTAGATGAGATCGGGGAATGGGCTTCAGAGAATCTTCAGCAATCTCAAATGTACCAAAAATCACCCTATGACCATCATGTAATGTTGCCAAAATTTTAACCAGGACAGAAAGGATTACTATCTCCTCCTTCCATTGCAAGCAAATTACTAGCTTAGTGACAAGGAGCTTTTTCAGTGCAACAATATCTATGACCATGGGAAGAAAATGCTGGACAAGATGGACTTTTGAGATGACCAAGAATGAAATTAGGATAGATCAGAACCTACCAGAGAAATTTACCAGGATAGATCAGGACCTACTAGAAAAAGTAATTTGCAATAAATTACCAAGTATTTTTAATGCACAAATAATGATAACTTTTAATAAGCATCAAATGAGCTTTCTCAACTAATTCAGGTTGCATATATGAAGAAATCTTGTGATTTGTGTGAAACAACTCGAGTTGTGCAAACAACTCAAGGTCTGCATTTAATATAATAAAACAAATTCTGCAAATTTGTTGTCTGTTGAGCTTGGATAGCTCAACAGACAGAAGCACTGTAATTTAACACCAGCTGTCTACAATTAAAGTAAGATCAAATCTCGCCAGGCTCAAGGTTGACTCAGCCTTCCATCCTCTCTAAGGTAGGTAAATTGAGGATCCAGTTTGTGGGGGCAATAAGCTGACTTTGTATAAATATACAAAAGTATGAAGGCTATTGCTTAACGCACTGTAAGCCGCCCTGAGTTTCCGGAGAAGGGCGGCATATAAATCAAATTAAAAAAAAAATTCAAAGCAGCTTGAATGTAATTTTGGATTTCTAGCTATTAGTAAAATTACATTCACTCTCATAGACTCAGCTGAAGAAATAAGAACCAATTATAATTTTGAGTTGTAAAATGGCTGCCATGAAAGAAGATCATTCATAAAATGGCTGCTTGATTGGGTATCATCACAATATATGTACAGGTAGCCCTCAACTTGCAACTTTTCATTTTGTGACTGTTCAAAGTTATAAAAGCACTGAAAAAAGTTGTCTTATGACTGTTTTTCACACTTACGATTATTGCAGTATCCCTATGATCACATGTTCAAAATTTGGATGCTTGGCAACTGGCTTGTATTTATAACGGTTGCAGTGTCTTGGGGTCATGTGACCATTTTTTACGACTTTATGACAAGCAAAGTTAATACAGAAGCCAGATTCACTTAACAACCCTGTTACTAACTTAACAACTGCAGTGATCGACTTAACAAGTTTGGCAAGAAAAGTCATAAAATGGAGAAAACTTATTTAACAACTGTTTGACCTAGCAACAGAAATGTTGAGTTCAATTATGGTCGAAAGTCAAGGACTACTTCTACCTATTTTTGTGAAGGCAGACTGGTGAAGACCCTTATTGATCACTGTTACCTCAAGCTTTACACAAAACCACTAATTTTATTTTCTAAAGATGCTTATATATTCTGTGTTGGACCCAGAAGTACTCCGAAAATAAAGAGAGAAATGTTTGCTTCATAGCAAGTCACCTTTTTATATGTTTTAAATTAAATGATTCTTTTAAAATACAGTGAAGTAACCATGTAGCTAAGGATAACAGTTATGTCTCTGAGTTAGAATATGAGTCACTAGGTATATCATCCGTTAATTTAATCAAGTTAGAGACACCTGAGGTAGATTGATCACATTGGATTTTGTTCAGGATAATGGAGATAGAAATCATTGTTCCACTTGGGAAAAATAAATGTGTAACACTGAATGCAATTATTTATAGCCACAACCAGACAAAAAAATGGACAGAGTATTCTCAGTCAGAAATTTGTTCAAAGATCTACTTTTAGATACAACTAATTGATGACATTAATATGAAGTTGAAATCTATTATGTGTAATCCAGAGCCACATAAATGCTTGTTTTCATATCTTGCTACTCTTGAACAAGCTCACCAGCAGTTTACTTCAACTGAAAGCTCTCCAAATGTAACCTTAGCTATCTCCATTTGTTTTTGTAATGCTTTATAATAATTAATCAAACAGGAACACAGACCCTGTTTGAAAAGATGGTATAGCTGTTATCTGTTAATGAGATAGCTCAAAATAAGGTCAGTTTCCATTTCATAAAGCAAAGACAAAATATTTGCTGTTTCAGATAAGTATCTAGCTGTGGCAGCAACTTTTCAAATACTTGTCACTGATCAGCAAGAGGAAAACAAAAATTGAAACAGAAATGGTGTCATTATACCGTATGTTGTAGATTCAAACTCATTTCCTAAGACAGGAAGCCCTGACCTATGTAGTTTTAAGCCTCAAAGAAATAAAAATCATGATCAGCAATAGACTGCTTAATGTCAAATTAGTTTTTTTAAAAAAAAGAAACCCATAAAATGTTTTTAAGGGAACAATCTGAATATTTTTTATTTATTTACTATATATAAAGGATCTTAGTTTCTCTGTCTTGAATGGAAAATGAATGTCAGATTGAAATAGTACATGAACTAAAAATACAGAAGTCTCTTCGCTCACAAAAATTATATGCTCACTTTTTGTAAATAAGTCACTTATTTCTATTCTATTCTGTTACAAAAGATTTTTTTTAAATGATGTGAATTATTTAACTCCCAAATACAGTTGCATTCATTCTCGTTCTTAAAACACTTAAATTTTTAAAACTTTTGCCTGAGAACTGAAATGTAGAGATTTTCACTGTCCAAGAAAGAAAAATATGGTTTAATTTGTTTTGGAAAAAATAAAATAATGCAGCAAGAAGATGCCATTCAACCAAGTTATTGCAAAAGTCTAATGAAGTTCCTCACCCATACAAAATTACACTTGAATAATTCTCACTTGTTCATCACAAACTGCCTGGAAGATTACTCAATCAACCCAAACATTGGTTCTAAACCTGGAAGAATACCATTTTCCTCCATACTACTTTCTTATGAAATTACTGTTCATTGATCCAGCTAAAATTATTTTGAGGAGTACTATTGATTCTTTCAAAGAGAATCAAGCATAATAGCAAGCCTTGTTTCATGTCTGAGTTGCAATTCAGAAATGAGAACACAAGAAGCATTGCTTGAGCATATAGGAAGAATATACTGAATGAGTAAATTTGGGAATAACTTCCAGGCGTTCGTGCTATTTGAAGCAATATACCATTCAGTTCTACCCCGGCGTTAACAAAGAGGCAATGAATGAAAATATTTGAATGCATTATATTTCCTTCCTCCCCACCCCCTGATACTATGCAGAAATGTCAGGTGAATGATACCACATAATTCATCAAAACAAAATCATCAGTAGTTTGTGGTATAGTCTAACAGACTGGGGTACTTGTGGATTCAATGGAGAAAAGATCATGTTCCCTAACTCCCTGCCTATTTTCCTGTATGCTACTCTGAAACAAAGCAGTGAAAATTCATTGGTTACAAAGAAAACAGAATATAAATGAGTGTACCAAGAAAAAGCTATCCACCAGTTCAATATTTTCATTGTTAGTTTTAAAACTGTTGTCATTATCTGTGGTAATTAACCTGATATTCTTCATATTTAATTTTAGTCCTATTTTTTCACTGTGTTCCTTCACTTTCTTACTAGAGCTTTCAGTTCTTTGCAGGATCTGGGTAATGACATCAGCGTAATACGGCTTACTGATGTTTCTTTCTCCAATTTTAATACCACACTCATTTTTTTCCAAACCACATAATATTGTTTCTGTGATCCAAAAAACAGTTTTTTTAAAAAAAAAATAGTCCAGGACCTGAAGATTTACACACAAAAACGCACCAATATGGTATGGTTGTAGACCAAATATTCTTTATGGCAATACTTATTTTTGTTGTTATTGTTTTTGGAAATATTTTTGATTTTCCCTTTATAGAATAGAATAGAATAGAATAGAATAGAATAGAATAGAATAGAATAGAATAGAATAGAATAGAACAGAACAGAACAGAACAGAACAGAACAGAATAGAATTCTTTATTGGCCAAGTGTGATTGGACACACAAGGAATTTGTCTTTGGTGCATATGCTCTCATTATCCCAGTATATCAAGACGACATACAAATGGAATCCATACAATAAAATAACAACATATCACAATAGCAACAGGTCCAAGCTATACACAACAAAACCAACATTATGAAACTCTTCTTTTATGTGAGGGCAACATGTGACCGTGCAATACATTAGAGATGAAACCATGAAAAAAAAAAAAAAAAAAACCAACCCTGAAATTTTGCATTAAACAGGGAATTTATTTCCCAGTGATAACCAACATAAAAATTCTCTCTTAACCTGGTTGAATCAAGGGACCGGGGGGGGGGGGGGGAGTAACTTTATAAGGCCTGCCTAGCATGTATTCTTAGAATCATGGAATTTGGGGAAGAGAAAACAGGGACAAGTATCTTAGGGCATATCTCATTTATAAGAGAGCCAAGAAAAGGTATTGTAATAGTCCTGGCTGTGCTATCACTCTATATCAGGGGTGTCAAACTCGATTTCTCTGAGGGCCGCATCAGGGTTGTATTTGACTTTGGGGGCCATGGTGGGCATGCCAAGGGAAGCGTGGCCAACTTGGTGTCACTCATGCTGGGGGCATCTGTGGTGGCCCAAGTGCTCTGCCAGAGAAAACAGGCTCCAGAGCTCCATTTTCAGTTGCAATGGCCTCCTGCCACCCTGTGCCAGCTTGGGGGAACTGCACACAGCCTCCCTGAGCTCTGTTTTCACTGGCAGAGGGCAGCAGGAGGCCATCACAGCTGAAAATGGAGCCTGGGATGACTGCACATGGCCCTCCCAAGCTCTGTTTTCATTGGCAGAGGGCAGCAGGAGGCCGTCACAGCTGAAAACAGCTCTGTTTTTGCTGGCAGAGGCACCGTGGGACAGTCCTTTGCTGTTTCTAGGGTGGCTCTGTGGGCCAGATGTAAGCACCCAGTGAGCTGGATCTGGCCCCTGGGCCTTGAGTTTGACACCCCTGCTCTATATCTCTCTTTTGCCTTTTGGGTTACCTGCTTTTCCAACTCAGCTGCTTTTTATCGAAGAATAACAAACTAAAGAAATCTTGGAAATCACCTACTCTAAGTCTCTGTCCAGGCAGGCATCTACTACTAAAGCATCTCTGACAGATTACCATCTAGCTTCAGAATAATTCCCCTGCCAGTACATAAGGCAATCCATTATAGTACAATTGTTGTTGTTAGGATTTTTTTAAAAAGATATAGTATCCTATCAAATCTACCTCCTTGTAATGTAAAACACTTCTTGTCTTGTTTTTTGAAAAAAAAAAAACTGTGGAATTCTTGATAGTATTTCAGTTGCTTGACTATATACATTGGGGGAAAATAGTTATGCCTTGCTATAAGAGTCACTCTGTGAGGAAGATGGGTGATTTCTAAACATATCATATGAATGAATGATCTTTTCCAGAGTTCTTCCAACCATTCCTTGCAAGTTTTTTAATTATTATTTTAGCCCCCTTATCATTTTAACTGTTCTTTTCTAGATATGTTCCTGTGTGCTTATCTTCTTCCCTAAAATGCAGAGCCCTGAATCCAACTGAAGATTTTAAGTTCTCTCTGAGCAATGCAAAATAGAATGAAATCATAATTTATCTTTACAGTATCTTGACATTGTACTTCTCTGATGCAGCCAAGCATTTGCCTGTTCCTTGCAACTATATGGTATAGTAGGCTCACATTCAGCTGCTGATCAATCAAGGTTACTAGTTTTTATTTGTGTTACTGCTGTCTGATAACATTTCTGTCTCCATTTCCTACTCACAACTTTGATTCCTCCCAAACAAATGTAGGACTTTGCATACATGTCCTTGTTGAAATTCTTCCTGCTGGTTTCGGCCCATTTTTCCAGTCTATCAAGATCCTTTAGAATTTTAATTCTCTCTTCCAAGTGCTTGCAATCCCTATTTCATTTGCAAATTTGATAGTCATATTTTCTGATTTATCATCCAAGTCATCTATAAATATTTAAATAACACAAGGCTGAGAATTGATATCTGTAATATTAAATGGTAATTATGTATCTGTCTACTGGTATAATTGACCAGCTCAGATATTGCAATCTTCTTTACTAGACTACTTTTACTGAATATGCACTTTTAATCCTTAGAATTCTCATCAATATCCATGCTGGCTGGGGAAGGATACCTGGTTTGGGAAAGGATGGAGCAAATTTTAGTCATAAGCTGTAAGTCTTGTACATAAATATTCTTTCTTCCCTTTTTCCTCCAAGTCCCCTTATTTCAAATAAACCTTATTATATTGGAACAGAGATCTGTAGTTGTCCTTCCAGTCAAAACTGGAAATTGAATTCCAGTATTCTAACTCAATGGTTAACACTTTGAGGAAATAATGTCAAAACTGGATTTTGCCTGAGGAAAGAACTCAGGGGGGAAAAAAAAACATAAAAGAAAATTCAGATCATGGACAATCTTTGTTTTGGCATGATATGAAAACTACATGCAGCGGATTAAACCCAAATATTAATATTCAACTTCAAGTTGAACTTGTTGCTTTAGCTGTTTTCCTTTTTTAGATTTATGGAAAATCAATAGTTAGGGTTATGGAAGCAAAACCTAATTTATTGTGTGATAACTAACATATCCATCCCAGACTATAAAAGCAGGATTGGCTGCTGTGAACCTTGTAAGGTCAGCAGGTTTTTTTTTTATAGCCAGCATACTTTAATAGCCTTTCTAATCAATAGGCTTCAGTAGCTCTGATGGTTTCAAATCTTCCAACTGCTTGTCTTTTTTTTTCCGCTGCATCGAAAAGCAAAATCTAAAAGAGGATAACCAAAACTTATTAGGGGAATCACAGCACTTTAATTCAATCCTTTATATTGGCCAGTGTCATGGAAAAAAAGAGTCAGTGGTTTTTAATCAGATTTCCCGATTAAAATGGCTATATTGACAAGTATTTCATTTTTATTAGCATGGACATCTCTTTTACTGTTTCTTCCCCTTTCATGAATTCATTTTGTATCTGGGAAGTTTTGAAAGTTAACAATTCTTTGATGCTTCTGGTATTTCGGATTCCTGTCTCTGAAGCCAATGGAAAATACATAGACATAATTCTAAGCCTGTTGGGCTTAGAGCTGCAACTAGAATCGTGAAAGGAACCCCATAGAGTAAACAAGCTGAAAGACAGAACTGAGGTGACTGTCTATCAACTGCAGAGCGTTCTGCTATCTCTTTGACTCAGAAGAGGAACGGAAACCATAGAGAAAATATGTTACGAGTTTCTGCTTAGTTTATGAAAGAATAATAGGAAGATTGCTTTGGAAACTACTACTTGCTAATTCTCTTCTAAGCTTAGTCTCACCGGCTGATCCCTCCAGACCATAATTTATACTTCAGAAATAAAGGTGATGACTAAAAGAAAATGACTAAAAAGAAACTAACTAAAACATTAGTTTCTCATGAGAACCAAAGTAGCTACGTATCAACCTCTTGAGGTAGCCCAGGTCAGAAAACAACGTCCACAGGAACACTAGATCTATATTTTTATTGAGAGAGTTTGTAATAGCAGAAGCTTGCAAATGTGACTGTGTTTCTTCTCCCTTCCCTTTTCTACCTGGTGAGTCAGGGATGAGTCAGCCTGAGTGTCTTCTTTATAGTATCTCTCTTCACAGGACTTAAGAAACACTCCTCTCAGTGGATCTCTACACGGTGTCAGTTCATGGGTGATTTAGATCAGGGTTGTCAAATTCGCGGCCCACAGGCCAGATGCATCACGTACTGACCACGCCCATGCCCGGTTTAGTAAAGGGGGAGGAAAGTCCCCATATGTCACATAATGCGGTGACCCCGTGAGTTTGACAGCCCTGATTTAGATAAAAGAAGTACAAATTCTTACTGGGTTTGATATTTTTTTCCTCATTAGTCACATAGAAAGCAACACTTCTCTGTGTCCCAAGCACTGCACTCTTGCAGGCTCTTCTAGACCGCTGTCATCAATATGTGATTCAACTTTCTTCAACTGAGCACCCTCCAGATGTGCAACCAATATAACTGAAGGATAATAGATATAATCCACTCTGTCTGGAGATACATGGTGGTAATAAATTATATAGTTCCCAATTTCTCTCTTTCTCTCCTTTAAATTACCAAGCATGCCACTTTAGAAATGGGTAATAATTTGAAGCAGGGTTGCTTGATTATGCATACACTTCTGCTTCAGAGTTATATAAATTATTGCAAGTTAATATTAAGGCACACACAGCCACCTCATGCAATTTCCCTCACATATTTTGCTCATGCTCTGAGCATGAGACCAGAGGCAGTCTATTAAACTGAAAATCCTATGGATGCTGAGGCAACATGGTCAGCAGTCCCATAATTGGCTATTTTTATGAGGTCAGTTGTCGCTTAACAGGTGCTACTAGTCTAATTTGTTATACTATTAGATGACCAATACTATTCAATTTCTTCCCTTTAGTCAAAGGTACCACTTTTGTCACCTTCACTATAGCATGCTGGCAGCTGCAGTAACTCCCTCCTCCCATTTACTGAGTTTTCAGCTATCCACTCTGAACAAGAAGGTGTGGCTCAGTGGTGGGTTTCAAAATATTTTACTACCGGTTCTGTGGGTGTGGCTTGGTGGGCGTGGATTGGTGGACGTGACAGGGGAAGGATACTGCAAAATCCCCATTCCCTCCCCACCCCACTAACCTGCTCTGGGAAGGAATCAAACTCCCCCCCCCTTCATTTCCCCAAATAAAATATTACTCATAAGAAAAGGCTCCCAGAAAAGCAAGGAAAAATCAAGCTGCTAACAAAGGAACCTGCCTGAGGCCCATTCCACATTCTTGCCAGCTGCATAAAGGAAACTTTGTAAGAAGAAAACAGGTACCGGTGCTTAGAGATAATAGAAAGTGGAAACCAGAAGTTTGGCTCCATTTTCAAGAAGGCAGAAAACTTACTCAAGACAGGATATTTCACAATGGAAATCACCCAAAACCTTTTTAGAAACACAAAGCCCATTGTTGCACAAACCCCAAAACTTCAAAAACATAGAACCATATAAGAATCCCTCCTCTTATCCAGTTTGTTGTTCAGCTGACCCAGAAATGAACTGCTGAATGTCACTTCACTTCTGCAAGTAAAAACCTCCTTCCAGCAGCTGCTTCTTGGTGTGTCAATTTAAAGTGAGGGTGTCTTGGTTTTTTTTTTTTTCCTTCTTCTTCTTCTTCTTTGCCAAGCGATCTCCTGGCTGAAAAGCGAGCCCTGATTTTTTCTTCTAGCCGATCAGCTGGGAGACTGGGAGGCAGAATAGATTGGGGGTGGGGCCAGGCAGAGGTGGTATTTACCGGTTCTCTGAATTACTCAAAATTTCCACTGAAAGATCTCCCGGCTGAAACCCACCTCTGGTGTGGCTGGAATTTACAGTTATTTCTAAATGTGTACTGAAAACGAAACTGCTAAAGTTCTTCATATCATAATACTTTACAACAGAATGATAGATTACATATTTCCTTTCTATTATGTGCAGTTTTAGTTCCATATCTCTTCCAAAGTCTGCTACATTATTACACCAGTTTAGTGTATAAACTTTAGTTTATAAAGTCTCTATTTATGAATCTGCTTAGGTGAACTTTCAGAGAATTCTTTAAATGCTTTGCCTGTTCGGTCCTTCAAAACTTAAATGTCCATTAATTAGCATACCTAATCAAAACATTTTGCCTTGTAGCTTAGCCTTGTTGCAAATTTATCTTCTCCCAAACTGATGGTTCCTGAGGCTTGCTCTAGTGCTATGGTGGAGGAGACAGAATCACAAGGCCAGTGACCTCATCATCCATCTACCCAATTTAGCTTTCCAAGCTTCTGATTGTCCTTCTTGATTTAATAGACGAGAGGAGGCAGACTTCAAAGTGCAGACTAATGAGCTTAAGAAAAGTCAGTGTCAGACTGTCTAGAATGTAAGCAATTGATTGGAGGTATAGGTTGTGTTTGTTTTTTTTTTACACTGGCATTTGAGGCATGCAAAACATATTGTAACCAAGCTCACATAGAAGATGTTCGGAAACGGTTTCTAGATTTTACTACTACTACAGCAGCTGAGGTTTTATGTAACCAAACATATTGTGCTTGCTGTCATGAGAAAGTTTTTTCCTGATATTCTCTGCCAGCTTGCTAAAATGTTATTCAGGGAGTTTTTCTTGTACAGGGGGAAAAAAATCCACTCATAAATCCTTCTCCTTTAATCTGAAATTATACTACCCAAGAACATGCTTATAACCTCATTTATTGCTCAGATGATGACTTAAACCTAAGAATGTGGATACCATAAAATATGTATTCAGGCAACGCAAGCCACAAATCGTGTTATAGCTATTTCAGTTCAGGCTCCCTGCCCTATGTAAACAGGTTAACATGTAAACAAGTTAATTTCTCCAGGCATCCTTACTTTATATCCTCATCGTAGGCAAAGACAATGATAGCCCTGGCTCTGGGTGTATCTAGAAGCAGCTTGATAATTTTATCAAATTCGTAGGTCTTGTTTTTGCGATCCTGTGGGATTTTCAATGACTGGGCAATGCAGAGATCACCTGTTAACAGAAAAAAAAGAAGACAATATGCTAAAATCTGTAAATCAGAAAAAAAGAAAAGAAAGAAAATTGGAAGAGAAAAGTAGTTAGAGGGAAGATAGACTTAAAAAGAAAAGAATGAAAAGTGGATTTTGGCCTAGTTTGGTACATTGGATGTGGCTCTAAACTTTCTACGTGCTCTACATTAAGATTTCTGGACTTCCATAATTCAATCAATTGAGTGTGTCTGATTATCCCTCAGCTTAGAATTCATCAAAAACAAAAATAAAACACAGGAAATGAACAAAAAAAATAATCAGTACAAATAATTGGACCCAGAATTAAGTTTTTATTATATTTCTCATATTTTATCCCATCTGAGTCCTCACAAAATCTGAAAAAAAACCTTCTAAGTATCTGACTGGATTTTATGTCTTCTATCTTTGGTTTTTTACCTACTGCTTGGATGCTCTCCTGGAAAGTCCACAATATGGATTTGGTCCATTACATCCACTGCCACAAAATAATAGAGGGGAGTCCAGGATCCCTCAACCAAACCTGATCTCTTCCATGTCATCTAGAGGCTCAGATCTCAAATCTAGGTGGTTTGTTTTCAAGTCCCCTCTTGTGACAGATTGTATATAGGCTACTTTCCATCACACAGAAAGCAGTTGTCTACTCTACCTGGGAGGGAGCTCCATGCTGAATGATAATGCTTGAACTATATCTCTTTACAAACTTTTCCTGACATGAAATTGCAAAATGAGAAAGTACTGTGCTTTCAAAGAAGAAAACATGAATTTTCATGAAAATCAAACTGATGGACAGTGCAAAGGAAACACTCTCAATATAAAATTCTGCTCCATGATGACTGCCTCCAGGAAATTTAACTCTTTGCATGCAATAGATAACATCCTTTGGAATGATATATCTATACCATACTTCCATATGACAATTCTACATCTTCCCAGCAAAGAGAGTGAGAGGGAATAAATTTTAAAAAGAAAGGATATAGATTTTCATACATCCATAGATGTAGATATAGAAAAGATTACACATATTTTCTTAGAATGTAACATGCTTTAACTGAGTGAAAAATATTGTATTCTGTCAGTATGCTCAACAAAAAAATGTGGAACTTTAGCTCCTTGTTCTGCTTTGCTTCTGTTTCATCTAGATTTAGATTGAGAAGTCTTTGAAACAGCTGGCTATTCCCTGAATACCCTGCAAATAAAGAAGCCAGTCTCTTGATAAGAAATATACCTACTGTATTCCCCACCTTTGAAAATTGTTTTGAAGAAAAAATAGCATGCTAGTGGAATACTGCAATTGTAAAAAAAAACAAAAAAACAAAAAAAAACATAGAATCTAACTACAGTACTTTATTTAGTACAAGGGAGACGTGCTCAGAAAATCATACCACATAGTATTTATAATCTTAGGGCTATTACTTTAAACCACACACTAGTATGCATTCTTATTAATTTCATGTGTTCAACTAGTACAATCCAGCTTCCAGACCCAACTCATTGGTCTGTATTGGGGCAATCACAATCCTCAGGCTAACTAACTCAAGACATTTCAACAGAAGAACACTTTCCTCTGAAAAAGAGCCTTCATCAGGTTGTCCACAGGCAGTCCAGTTGATTTTCTTCTGAGCTAGAAACCCACAATCTCAAATCACAAACTTTCCTTTTTTTTTTTTTTACTTGGAGACACTTGAAGAGTCCCAATGAAGGTTCAGGGTCAATTGCCTTTCCACTGATGGGCCCTAACTACAATGCTTAATTCCAGAGGTGGGCTTCACATAATTTAACAACTGGTTCGCCTAGTGCAGAACCAAAAATGTGAGCGTGCGCGCCTTCTGCGCTTCCGCGTGGCTTCAAACACTGCAATTTCATGTGTGCGGCTTCCAGCACACTTTCTCAGGCAGTCCCGACAAGTAGTGTGGGCCAGGTACAGAAATCAGCTGTGCTGCGTGGGTGGGGTGAGCGAGCCAGAGAGTAAGATATATAGGATGGGATAGCACCAGGGTGCCTGGGTGAGCCCAGCCGGTGGTTAGAACTACCGGTATGGGCGAACTGGTCCGAACCAGCAACAGCCCACCTCTGCTTACTTCCCATTTCCAAGAGTTTCCCTACTTCAGTTGTTTGTACTGTTTCTAGCTTTTTAAATTAAGATTGCTTTCTTTGTTTTTCTTGCTACAAACATAGGCAGAAACAGAGATTATGAGAGTGCAGACTGGAGGATGATTTCTGTGCTGATTTATGACTTAGGTGGTGGAAAGCAGGTTAACTCAGGCTGTCTGCATAGTGGCTATAATATACTGCTCAAAAAAATAAAGGGAACACAAGCAGAAGACATCCAAGATCTGAATGAATGAAATAGCCTTCTTAAATACTTTGTTCTTTACATACAGTAGTTTATACACTGCTCAAACAACTAAAGGGAACACAAAACTACTGTATGTAACAAACAAAGTATCTAATAAGGCTATTTCATTCATTCAGATCTCATATGTCTTCTGCTTGTGTTCCCTTTATTTTTTTGAGTAGTGTATATTAAATTGGGGGCTATTCTGAGAATGCCTCTAGGAGTATATCACAGAGGGATAGCAATAGGAATAGCACTTAGACTTATATACTTATATACAGCCCTTTCTAAGTGGTTTACAGAGTCAGGATATTGCCCCCAACAATTTGGGACCTCATTTTACCCACCTCAGAAGGATGGAAGGCTGAGTCAACCTTGAGCCTGGTGAGATTCGAACTGCCAAATTGCAGGCAGCTGGCATTCAGCAGAAGTAGCCTGCAGAACTGCACTCTAACCACTGTGCCACTGTGGCTCATTTATAGAGAATATAGAGAGATATAGAGAAGCTCTAAAAAATGGGTGGGACAAAATCATAATCACCCCTGCACCTACTTTTACAAAACTTCAACATATTAATCTAATATTGGATGGGTACTTGAACTGTCTGTGTACACTGTACAGACAACATTCTGCAAGTTACATATTTTTCTTTCACGATCCTGTAATTCATTCTGAGAGAAGTCACCGTTTGATGAATTTTGCAAATGTTTTCATTTTTACCTAGAAATACACTGGATTTTATTCTAATGACTTGACCGTCGCAACCAGGAAATATTTGGATTGTAACATAAGGCATATTAATAACACAGCAAAGATCAAAGATGACTGTGACACTTTCCTGTTGAGACTCTGCTCAACGGGTACGGTGTTAAAGCATCAGAGTGATCCATAAAAAAAGGGGAGGGAGTATAAGAAAAATCCATTTCCCCAAACAATATTGTGAAAATTGCCTGACTTTATAGTTACTACTTTCCCCTGTGGCTCAAGTCTCTTTGGCAGATAGATCCAATTGCTTCTGAATTGGTCTAGTCATTTATATTCCCAGCACTCTCTCTCCCTGGCTATATTTACAGGTAGCAGTGACACAAAAACATTTAACCTGAAATGTCCCAGAACAGGCAACCAAAGCATAAAAATGCAGCAAGACTTTCTTCACATGGTTATGCTGGAAAGACAAAGTTGTATTCTTGAGGGCTTTACAGGAGGATAATGCCATTATCAAGCAGTAACTATACAACACCATCACTGTGGAGCAGACAACACAAAATGTCAGATAGCTTATAAAAAGTAGTGATACAAGAAAAGAATGGGAAGAACAAGAGGTGGAAGACAAGGAGGGTGGGGAAGAAGAAAACATGTATCAGCTGGTGATTGCATTTTATTCAAATAAATTAGATACAGGGTCAAAAAGGGGACAGAACTCTATTGAATAGGGGAAAATGCAAAGGGAGAAACAGAAAACCATAGTCTTATGCAGGGGTGAAATCTAAAATTTATTACTACTGGTTCTGTGGGCATGACTTGGTGGTGGGGTAATGTGACTGGGTGGGCATGGCCAACTTTTTTTTTTTTTAACTTTCAAAAGCATTTTTTCTACAACCTCTTCGGCTGAGGAGGTTGTAGAAAAAATGCTTTTAAAAGCCTCTGACGACCCCAGCTGAGCCGCACGATCATCAGAGGCTTTTTTTTTTTTTACTTTTAAAAGCATTTTTTCAGCCAAAGAGGTTGTAGAAAAAATGCTTTTAAAAGTAAAAAAAAAAAAGCCTCTGATGATCGTGCGGCTCAGCTGGGCATGGGGTGTGTGTGTGCAAGGATTTTTGCTACCGGTTCTCCAAACCACCCGCCGCCATCGCTACTGGTTCGGGCGATCTGGTCCGAACTGGGAGCATTTCACCCCTGGTCTTATGCCTGGGCATGAAATATCTGGCTAAGGAAGAGTACATGTGAAAATAATTTTGGATGTTTATTTAAAAATGAACCCACAGAATCGTACAACTACTCCTCCCCCCCAAAAAAAGCAAATGTGATATTTGGTTGCCTGAAAAAGCAGAGTTTCTCATTTAAAGAAAGTAATAAATTCAGATGTAATCTGCATTGGTCAGAATTCACCTGAAGAACACAGCCACAGTTTGGGGCACTGCATTTTTAAAAGATTCAGAGAAACTAGAACAGGTATAAAGCAAGCTGATGAGAATAACGAGGAGATTAGGAATTGAGTGGGAATGTTTGAGGAAATTGGTGTGTTCCACCTTGAGATTAACTGACTGTGGGATGGAGATATTAGAGCTCCTCGGGAAGGAGTCACTGAATAAATCCTCTAACATAAGAGTACATGACATGGACTAAGGGGAGTCAAATTCCAATTAAATGTTACAGGAGCACTTCCAATAGTAGAAGCAGTTTGGCAGGGTACCAATCACCAAGTGAGATGATAAATTCTCCTTCAAGCTTAGGCTGGACAACCATTTGTCAAGGAAGCTTTAATCTGGATTCCTACAATAAATCTCCACAGAAACTACTGAATTTTTCCTTCCATTTTTATATTTTTCATGCCCACACCATCACACAAAATTGTGCCCATTGTCTGACTCTAATTTACACTATAATGAAACTGTCAAGTTAGTTACTATATGGTCAAGAGTACCTGACTTAAGCTATATAGACCAAAGAAATAACATAGGATGGAGACATGTTTACCATGACTTTCTTTTCTAGGCATTTTTAAGTGCATTGCTGATGCACAATTAATTTATCCTCCTCAAATCTTTTGTCATCCGCTGAAGTAAACTTAATGTGCTATAGCATTCTAAGAGGTCCACTATGTATTTTCTATGTTCTGTATTAAGTTAGTAACATAGGCAGTTGTATTCACTGGTATATGATTGATAGAAGAAGGGGGGGAAAAACTGCCTTCTTTTCTCATAAAATGATGAACTCAATTTATAGTATTTGTTTTGAGAAAATTGCTTCTTTTAAATTAGGAATCAAAAAGATTGGAGATTAAGGCAACCAAGTATATTTTGCTGAAATGCACAGAGGACAGTGAACACTGGGGTATATCCACCAAACAACTGTAGAAAAGCCCCAAGGTTACAGATTATATATGGTTTGTTACATTACATAGGAAAGATTTTAAAAATTGTAAATCATAGTATGACCTCTACATGGAAACATCTTTAATATATATATATAAAAATGGGATGACCTTACAATGACAACCCTGCATTCCTTCATACTATCAAGATTCTATACTGCTAGATATTATAATTTAATTCAATAAATATTAGAGTTTATTGTATCCATATACTGCCTCCTTTCATACAATTCTTTTCACACTCTAAAAAAAAGACAGCAATCTGGTTTCTCTTATCTGTATCCATTAAGGATCACATCTCTTGCCTTTTCCTTCTATATATGATTTTATTACAGTTAAATGGTATAACTGGTTTGATTCATATACAAACTTCTTCTAAGTAATGAATAACATTTTACTGCAGTCAATAAAGTACACACAAATGAAACCTCCACATATTGTATACCATCCAGAATCATATAGTTTAAGTTGGGCAGTCATATAAATATGCACATACAATGATTTTCTAACTACCATCCAAGATTTTTTTAATATGGCACCTAGTGCGCCAACTATCATTGGGGCACTGAATTACCTAGAGACAGCAGAATAAAAAAGAAAGGGCTGGAGAAAAATCACAAAATATAAAGACCTGCAAAGAGAAGTAGAATGACAGGGCAGGGGGGTGGGGGGAAAGCAAAGATGACATCAATAATAATTCCGAAACTTCTGCAGCATCACTTGAACACCAATGGCATTGAAAACCATCTTCAGTCAATTGTAAAAGCAGCTTTACTTGGGATGGCTTACATCTGATACTGTTTAAAGCATCAGACAACATAATCTGCCTATCCCAAGTCCTTATGAAAGACTCAGCAGGTAGACAAATATACCAAATCCAATCTAAGCATCTGATTGATTCTGTGATCAACCTAAGAAAATTTTATATGCTTCCGATCTCTCAGCAACTTTTTCATTTTCCATACTCAAAACCTTTGAGCCAATTTCTGTGGTCCCAGACATTCTTAGGAACTGAAAATCTTGCCCCTCTCCTTCCATTGACCTATTTTTCTTCTGTATCAGAACCTTCTATTAATGGAAGATACAACCTATAAAATATACCTGATATATATTATTCCATCCTCCCATGCAATCCTTTCTCCTAAACAAGGCAATTTGCTTTCTATGTCAAGTTAAATATTATGTAGGATCAAACATCATCACTTTTTAATCCTTACTTAGAATGAAGGCGCATTTGCTTTATTTGGAAACTTTTTCTTGCAAGGCTACATTTGACTGTAAATGGAACCCTAGCCCATTCATGTATAGGGATACCTGAAAGGGGTCATTTAGATTATTGAGTCCAACTCCTCTACACAGTGCAAGGAAGAGTTTTGTAGCTATTTTTCTGGCTAGCGAATTTTATGTTTTTTAATTTAAAAAAAATGCTACTTGTAAAAATTCCATGTAGCACTTTATGTGAGTGAAAGTTGGACTTTGAAGAAGCAAAATAGAAAGAATACTGATATTTTAGAACTTTGGTGTTGAAGAAAATGCCTAAGAATACCATAGACATCCAAGAGGACAAAAAAAATGGATCATCAAAAAAATCAACCAAAAGTTCTCACTCAAAGCACAAATGATCAGGCTTAAATTATCCTACTTTGAACACATTATGTGAAAATGTAGCTCTCTGGAGAATATCTAATGCAGGGAAAGATGTAAGGAAAAAGAAGAGGATGACTAGATGGATGGACTCAGTTACAGTGGCAACAAGTGCATTATTAGAAGATCTGAAGGATTAAGATTGTCATAAACAATACCTATGTAGTTGTTAGGAGTTGACACCAACTTGATTGTATATAATCACTCAATCAATCAGAAAAGATGCTATCAGACACCTTTTTGATACGGTATATATTTTTTGCTACCATGGACTAACTTGGCTCTTCTCCAACATTGTCTACTCGGCATAAGAAACCAAATTAAAGAATCTACAACTGAAAGCCTTTCAGACTTTGTTCCAATTTATCCAATGAGGTGCTCGCCTCTCTGGGGAATTGATTTTATGGTTGAACTACCTTTTAGGCTTTCTGAAACTTAATCTATTATTCCATGCCCTGAACAAAAGATAAATGGCCTTGACTTCTCTGTGGTGTGCTTTTAAGTATTTAAAAAGGGCTACCATATCCTTTCTCAGTTGTTTTTCTCAAAGGCAAATATACCCATTGTTCTTTAGAGAACCCAGATTCTAATTCTCTAATGAACTTTTGATGTTCTTTTCTGCATCTATTCCAGTTTCTACTAATTCTTCCCAAAGTCTGATTTAGTCAAAGTGAAGTCTGACCAAAACAAAATAAAGTGAAAATGATTATTTTCCAGCATTTAGAAATTAAGACTTCTCTTGATGCAAATTAATTTCTAGTTGCCTTTTTTTGCATCTACATTCCCTTCAGATTAATATTCAGTTCATATCAACTACTATTCTATATACTGTAAAAAAAAAAAAAAAGCAAGTATTATTACTACATCAGGTAGCTTCACTTATTATCTCCCAAATCATTTAGGCTAATTACTCCTAATTGAAGAATTTAGAAAGATTGAAACATAGGACAGGGGAGAAAAAACCATATTGAACAATGAAATGAAAGAGGGAGAGAAAAAACTGTTTATTCTTAATTTGCCATAACAGTGCTATATTTCTAGCATGGGAAGATGTATGAGATAAAATTGCATTGCAATGACTGTAGCAAAATATGGGTTTTTATTACAGTTTCATAATAAATATGAGCATAATGTGTATTTCAAGCATAATTTATTTTCATATAAAATTTCTATGCATAATGAGAATTAAGATTCCTTTGGAATTTGTTCATATGGGTTACTTTATTTTAAATGTGCCTCTGTCTATTGATTGTCTGGTTTGTCTGTGTTTATTCCCCCAGCTCTAAAACAAAATTAAACAGAAGCATAGTGTGTAAATTGGCAGAGAAACTAAAAATGTCTAGCACAGATGAGTTAATTAAGAACTTTATTCTATTAAAGTTGTCACTGTAATTCTGGTGCATTTTTAATGTGGTTCCCTAGTGCATTTTATCACCTCAAAGACTTGCTTTTATTATGACAGTTAAATCAAGCTTCCTTAATATACCAAAATCAAGGCAGCCACTGGAAGACTAAATTGAATGCTAAGAATGGTGTAAATGATAATTATCGAAGTGATGAAAAAGACAGAATAGCTTTTCTTGATGTGTTGATTCTGATCTAAAAATAGACTTTACCAAACCTCTTAACTTGTCAACTATGATCATGAATGTTCCATCTTGTTGCAGAATGTCTCCTACAGAGGAAAGGAGTTCTAAAGGACTGGCATAAACATAGTAAGGTAAAGGTACACATGTGTGCTAGTCGTTCCCGACTCTAGAGGACAGTGCTCGTCTCCATTTCAAAGCTGAAGAGCCAGCACTGTCCAAAGACATCTCCGTGGTCATATGGCCAGCATGACTAAATGCCAAATGTGCACCGAACGCTGTTACCTTCCCACCAAAGGTGGTCCCTATTTTTTTACTTGCCTTTTTAATGTGCTTTCGAACTGCTAGGTTGGCAGAAGCTGGGACAAGTAACGGGAGCTCACCCCATTACGCGGCACTAGGGAGTCGAACCGCTGTACTGCCGACTTTTCGATTGACAAGCTCAGTGTCTTAGCCACTGAGCCACCATGTCCCTTTAATAAGCATAGTAAGACTCTCTAAAAAGCTATGAAACTGAGATTTTGGTTGCATTAGGATTCCTTTGTAGTAAAGGACTATCTGAACTTCCTAGTGATTACTTTGGAGCAAGTTCTACAGTAGAAACAGTGGAAATTAATTAAATGTTATTTGCTTTCCTCTCTTGCTCCCTGGTGTATTACAGCTCTGTTTTTTCCTGCCTGAGTAGGCTCATAAGGTGGGCACATCCCCTGGTAGTTTGGCACCATTTGTGCATGTTTTCCCTGAACTCCACTGGAGCTTTGTCCTGTCCAATCCATTTTCCCAGTCTATAATATTATCCTTATGCATAGCACCCAGGAAAACATCTGATTCTTTATGTTTGTGCAGTTTCCCTTTCCCTTCAAAGAACTGCATGTCTTCACATTCTAGTGTAAGTTAGAAGATAACATTGAGACGAAGATAACCTTAGAAACTACAGTAAGTAGTTGAAAGCTTATGTATACTCTAATACAATGATTCTCAACCTGTGGTCAGCAGAACGGGGGGAGGGGGAACGGGGGGACAATGTCATTACAGGGGGTCTATAAAGGATTTATATGATTTAAATATTGAATTACATCTCTGGGGTCGATGGCCATGGTCTGTGGCCACAGAAGGTATTTAAAGAAGTCCATGGTGAAGAAAAGGTTGTGGACCACTGTTCTAATGCATTATTGTGTTGTTGTTGTTGTTGTTGTTGTTGTTGTTGTTGTTGTTGTTGTTATTATTATTATTATTATTATTATTATTATTATTATTATTATTATTAATTCAATTTATATACCGCCCTTCTCCTATTGGACTCAGGGCGGTGCACAGCCAAGGATAAAAACATACCAATACAAAATTTAAAATCAATTAAAAGAATTATACAGCTTTGGCCCACAATTTAAAACAATCCAATTAAAACCCAATTTACACTTAAAAAGCTAAAAAGAGCTAAAGAGGGGGGGGTTCACGCCAGCCCTGCTTGATGGAAAAGAAAAGTTTTTAGGGCACGGCGAAAGGCCTGGAGATCTAGTATCCTTCGTATCTCCGGGGGCAAATCGTTCCAGAGGGCAGGTGCTGCCACAGAGAAGGCCCTCCCCCTGGGGGTCGTCAGCCAACACTGCCTGGCCGATGGCACCCTGAGGAGTCACCTCCACCACCGGTCGGTGGGAGGCACCACCGACCGGTGGGAAGTAATAGGGATGTAGCACCATCCCTATTACTTCCCAATCATCACTTCACTAAACATGAATTATGTTGCTGTATCCAATGAAATTAGGTGACTGGAGGCTAAAACATATAAAAAAGGGTTGCAGTAATTGGATATGTCTAGCTAAATGAAAAGAAGGACTAGAGGTGGGATGATAGCTGTGTTCCAATAACTAAGGGGCTGCCACAAAGAAGAAGGGGTCAACTTATTCTCCAAAGTACCTGAAGGCAGAACAAGAAGCAATGGATGGAACCTAATCAAGGAGAGAAGCAACTTAGAACTAAGGAAGAATTTCCTGACAGTTAGCACAATTAATCAGTGGAATGACTTGCCTCCAGAAGTTGTGAATGTCCAACACTGGGTTTTTAAAGAAGAGATCATAGACAGCCATTTGTCTGAAATGGCATAGGGTTTTCTGCTTGAGCAGGGAATGGACTAGAAGACTCCAAGGTCCCTTCCATCTATGTTATTTTGTTATTCTGAAATGTTTGTTCACATATTCAATCATATACTTATTCTAATTTGCCCAACTCTATATAGAGGATTGTCATTTTTACTGTAGATTTGCCTTTGCTGTTCTATTTCTATGATAAACCATCTGTACTTCAGCAGAAGAATGTGTCTGATTCCCATTACTAAAGGGCTCTGTGGGGAAAAGCCACAGATGGGAATGTGATTATTTTGCAAATAGCTAATCAGGAAGTGACTCCCATGGGTGGAGAATGAACACTTACAGGTATAGGGCATGGGTTATATGATTAAAAGGGTGTGATTAAACCATAGCAAGCAAAATAAAGCAGTATATAGTCGTAAAAGATTTATTACGGAAAACATTAAAAAAGAGAATAAGAAGAAAGAATCAGTTGCCTTTAAGACCAATTCACTGTTTAATCAAGGGAGTAGGCAGAGGTCACCTCATTCTTCCTATGTTTGATTAGCAATCATTACTTGGAATTATTGGTTGCGACTGACTCCTGAACAATACCTTCCCATGCTGATTTGGTCTGTTGCCCAAAGCAATTTCTGGTGATCTCTGCATGCTAGGAGAATGTTATACTCCGTGACATTATTTTATTTTTCCGAACTGTTTCTTGGAATGCCACACTGTAATTATGGGATTGTTCAGAGCTTTCCCTTTCAGTCAAATATTTTTCCTCAGTCCTAATGCTAGCCTTTTTCAAGTTGGATCAATCGATCGATAGATCGATCCATCCATCCATCCATCCATCCATCCATCCATCCATCCATCCATCCAATCTTTATTATGGTCATAAAGCAGCATAAAGAGAGTGGAATACAGTTAATTACAAAGTAGCAAAGTATATAAAAGTATATATCAAAAATTATAAAATGCTAGAAGATGTATTAAATAGAATATATGCCAAAGTGTCTAAAAGAATCTCAAAGGGGGGATAGGAGCATTAGATCAATGCAGGAGGAACATGAAGGTTATTATGTGGAAGGCTTTTATCTATCAAATCACAGAACATTTTAATTTGGCAAACTAGATGCTTATTAAGTCTATTTTATAGCACAGGTCATCATCTGATGAATTTTAAGTGCTGCAGCACAGGACCTGACAACACTGTATGTTGTATCAGGGTTGATATCTGAAAGCAGCAGGGAGGTGTAGAATTGCTCTGTGCGCCCTAGGTATTTGTGCAGTAATAGTGAAATGAGACTAGAACAGATGTTTCTGTAATACAGGCACTGGAGAAGCACATGCTCTGTTGTTTCTATGTGTCCAGAGTTGCAGGGGCATTGTCTCCCTGGGTAATTTTTGCTCTGTGTTGGCCTTCAAGGATTGCTGAAGGGAGGGCATGCCATCATGTCAGAATAAAGACCCTCTGGTGTTTAGGTACTTCAAATTTAATTAAGTATGCCATGTGGGAGGCAGAGTATCAGTTGGATTAACTAGCATGAAGGTTGGGGTCCTGGCTAGATCCAAATGGCTCTCTGTGCCTGCTACACACTATTTAATAAGTGATTTGGTCTCATCTACTCTATGCCCAGTAGAAGACCTAGACTCCAGTGGTAGGATTCAGCCGGTTTGGGCCAGTTCGGGCGAACTGGTAGTTAAATTGCTAGCTGGCCTCTCCCCACCCCACCCCTTCCAGGACTCCCCACGTGCTCCATTTTGGCTCCCAGGTAAGTGCAGGGAGGCCTACTAGGCCCAAAACAGGGTTCAGGGACAGTGCATCCCCCCATGGCCCGTTTTTGCTCCCAGGAGGCCGAGTGCTGCCTGTCACACCATGGCCATGCCCACTTAGCCGGTCATTAGGGCAGAGAACCAATTGTTAAATTATTTGAATCCCACCACCTCTAGACTCCTAGAGTCCAAGAATGAGATTTTGGTTGCCACCACCTTTTTCCATGTGGATTATAAATCATTGCTCAAAATTGATTAGGCATGACCAAGGGGGGGAAAATGATAGTCTGAACCAGTAATTGGAGATAGTCACCCACGCTCTAGCCGCTACTTTCATAAGACCTGTTTCTATTCTCAGGGAAGCATTGGAAATATATTTTGGGGCTTAAAGGGGTGATCTTAGATCAGTGGTTCTCAACCTTCCTAATGCCGCAACCCTTTAATACAGTTCCTCATGTTGTGGTGACCCCCAACCAGGGGTGGGTTCTAAATTTTTTTACTACCGGTTCTGTGGGCATGGCTTATTTTGTGGGCGTGGCTTGGAGGTTATGTGACCGGGTGGGCATGGCTAGCTGGTCATGTGACCAGGTGGCCATGGCTATGTGTATAGGGACTACTCAGAGGGCTGAAAAAAGTCATTTCTGACAGGTCCTCACACTTTTGACTGGTCCTCACACTTATGACCATCCTCACATTTATGCCTGTGCAGCATTCTTAACAACCATGTCACTCATTTCACAACTGCTTCTCTTCAACATGGTATAAGATAGGGCAAAAAACGTAAAATGTGAGGACAGTCGTAAATTCGAGGACTGGTCAAAAGTGCGAGGACCAGTCAAAAATAACTTTTTCAGCCCTCTGAGTAGTCCATATGCATAAAAGGATACAGCAATAGAGAGGGATGAAGGAAGGGAGGGGAAATTAGAGTAGGAGTGAAGGTAAGAGAGGGAGGAAGAGAGGAGGAGAAAGAGAAAGAAAGAGGAATTAGGGAGAAGAAGAAGAGGGGGGAAGAGAAAGTAAGTAAGAAAGAAAAGACAGAGGTGGTAGGTTTGAGGAGAAAGATTGCTGTACAATAAAAAAGATGAAAGGGAAGAAAGCCAACCCCAAACAAATATTAAGATATTAAGATAAAGAATGAATTGTTAAACTTTAAAGAATAAAAGAGAACAAATAGCAATAAATAGCAATAATTAGAAACACACATACAAACATACAACGTATTTTCTTTGAACAGAGTATTTGTCTGGTTCACAAATTTAAACAGTTGTAGGAGGTTAGCACCCACCCCTTTCCTAGAAGAATGAAATATTTTGGGAAATATTAAAAAGGCAGAATATTATATTTCCCTACCTGGATGAGAAATGGAGAAGCATATTTTACAGACAAAGCAGCTCCCACCTTCCTGCCCCCCACCCTTTGTTAATGGGCCAGAGGCAGAAAGTCCATCCTTTGTCAAAGGACATTTGCAACACAATAGCAACAGAAACTAACACAATGGGCCCCATCAAGCCATGTGATCCTGTCCACCATTAAACCATCTTTCCAAGCAGTCTCCATGTTTCCAGTGTCTTTTTCCCCACTTGAAGCAGAACCCAGAAGGATATTTCTTCCAACACAGTATTTAGTCATTTCAATTAAATTTACAATTTCTATATTTCCTTTTTACCATATTTATTCCTCATCTATTTTTAAAAAAAAAACAATGTTACCCTTTATCCTCATCTCTAATCTTAATCAAATTCAATTTTTCCCTTCTATTCTATATTATACCCCTTCGCATTGTCATCTATTTTTATATCCATCCTCACATTGGTTAATTATGTAATACAGTTGTTTAATACAAATTCAACATTTTAATATAAATCAATTAGTTATATAACTATCTTTTTTGTATATTAATCAATATGAACATGAATATTCCAATTATTTCCATGCAATCCAATTTCTTACAAAGCAATTAATTATATTTACCAATAATAATAAACTAAATAATTTCCCCCATATATTCCTCCTAACCACAACTTAACCATTTCTGCTTTCAACACAATATACAATTAATAGTATCTCAATTATTACAATTCCCTAGTTAAATAGAGTTTTTTTTCTTTTGTGTTTTAAAATCTTGAACTCTCCTCTTTTTCCCTAAATTTCCCATTGTTTGTAGTTTTGCACCTACCTTTTTTGGTGTGGAAAAAGAAAAAGAAATCTCTCTGCCTCATTTTGTCACGTTGCAGCCTGCTTACTTTCAATTTCGCTTTTTCAGCATAGCTAGGGGGAAAAAAATCTGCTCCAGGAATTTACCTCTTTGCAGCTAGCTCTTTGAAGCCCCGCGGCAAGTTTTTTTCCCCTCTAGCCATCAGCTGGGACTCCGGAGGCAGCAATAGATTGGGAATGGGCGGGGTAAGCGAACGGCGACTGGGCGATCCAACAGAGGCAGAGGGTGAGGGTGAGTGAAGGCGTGGGGGGGGGGGCGAGAGAGGGCTTTGGCGACCCCTGTGAAATGGCCGTTCGACCCCCAAAGGGGTCGCGACCCCCAGGTTGAGAACCGCTGTCTTAGATAATTTAGAAAGTGCTGCAGGTATATAGTGGCCACTTCTTATCTTAAAGGTTTAAGGATGACAGGTGAGCTCCTTTGGGCATTTTCAGCAATGTAGTCCCCATGGGTTTTCCTATTGTTGCAGAATGGAGGGCAACCTCCAGGTATTTGAGACAAGAGGCAAGCTTATTCTTGTGGCCATCTATCCTCCAGGTGTGGTTCTTGGGCATCTTGTCAAATGCTGTGATTTTTTTAAAAAAAATAATAATAATTGAATTTTATCTGTTCTTCCTTGCAGTACTGTATTAGTGCTTTTCAAGTTGAAAGCACATTTATTGTTAATGGCGAGGTTTGATTTTTTTTATTGATTATTTGCAATAATCATATGCAATAAAAATAAATAAAGTTTTTATCTTTTATCTTAAGAGTTTGCACTCAACAATGAACTAAAGGGCCACAATCAGTGAGCTGTTGGACAGCATTACTTGGTCTGCTATGTGGATGCTTGGGTGGTTTAGGGGTGGGAAATTTTTGGTGGGTGGGTGGGGGGTGTTTGGGGATTGTCATGTGTGTTGGGCTTGGTCTCTGGATGTTATGTGAATTTCATTGTATGGGTATACTGTGTATATACATACAATGACAATAATCTTTATATTTAAAAAATGACAAATAATAAATACTGTAAGTAGCCAATGAGTTTGCATCCCTTAAAGCAAGCAAAATTCAATCAGCCAAAAAAAAAGAGGGAGGGGGTGAGAAGAGGAGAGAGAAGGGAGACAGAGAGAGGGGGAAAAAGGGAGAGGGAGGGAAGGAGAGAACATAATGACAAAGCAGTAGGCTGCCTCTCTACATTGTACAGAAAACCAGCTGCAATGTTTTCTAAAGACTTTAGAGCACAGCATGGATTTGAATGTATAAAACAGCAGATAGAACCAGGGAAGGAAAGGATTTTATTGCCTAGGAAGGTTGTTGACCCCTAATTTACACTGTAATGAAAGTGTCAAAGTAGTTATGTTCAAGAGTGCCTGACTTAACCAAAGTCCTTCAGCGTGAATTGTTCCTGTTGAGAATTTGGTATAATACCTCTTAGCTACATGTTTTATTCTAATTTCTGTAATTGCAGGTATTTATTGATCATTATTACTATTCTATCTATGTTGATGGATGTTATTTGCATTGATTATTCCTATTAAATGCATAGAAGATTCTTGAGCATGAATGAAGATTTATTGGAAAATAATAGGAGGGAAAAAAGAAAAAATGGATGTCAATAAAGTTTCATACAAAGCAGCTGTAGAGAAATGAGGTCAACCAGAAACACAAAACTCAAACAGCTAGAAAGGCTGGCAGTAAAGAGTAAAGAGAAAAATCTACAATGTAAATAAGCCATGATGTAAAAAAGATGTTGAGATTCTAAAAAGAATGCAGAGAAGAGCAAGAAAGATGATTAGGAGACTGGAGGCTAAAACATATGAAGAACAGTTGCAGGAACTGGGTATGTCTAGTTTAATGAAAAGAAAGACTAGGGGAGACATGATAGCAGTGTTCCAGTATCTCAGGGGCTGCCACTAAGAAGAAGGAGTCAAGCTATTCTCCAAAGCACCTGAGGGTAGAACAAGAAGCAATGGGTGGAAACTGATCAAGGAGAGAAGCAACTTAGAACTAAGGAGAAATTTCCTGACAGTTAGAACAATTAATCAGTGGAACAACTTGCCTCCAAAAGTTGTGAATGCTCCAATACTGGAAATTTTTAAGATGTTGGATAGCCATTTGTCTGAAGTGGTGTAGGGTTTCCTGCCTGGGCAGGGGGTTGGACTAGAAGACCTCCAAGGTCCCTTCCAACTCTGTTATTCTATTCTATTCTATTCTATTCTATTCTATTCTATTCTATTCTATTCTATTCTATTCTATCCAAAAGAATGGAGATTAGAAGCTAAAGAATTTGCTGAAAACCATAACAGGTTAACAGTATAAGTAGCAGCCGGATGAGTCCTAGGAAGGATTTATGCTGACCAAGATGCGAAACAGTTTTGACTTATATAGAAATCCACCAGGCTCAAAGGGAAAGGCTTTATCTATTCAAGTAGGAAACTTTTTAAACATATTAATATTTTTAATAATAAAACTGAATTACGCTGAAGTTAGATGCATACTTCATTCTTTGTTCATTCAATATCTCCAATTAACAATTCTGAAGGACAGGACAGATCACTTTGCCTGATACAAGGAATAAATTCAAATAAACAGATTTCGGCCTTAATGTTGTGCATATTAATTGTGAATAGATTATGCTTTCCAAAATATCCCATTCTCTACTCCACCTTTCTTCTATTATCCCCTTTTTACCTTTCTCCTACCAACTTAGCCTCATACTTAGTTCCTACAATATTTTGTGGCTTTAGATTTTTTTAATAGATCCCCAATAACTGATATTATCAATGCATTGCTTTTACTGTTCATGGTTGCTGCCAAAGGTTTGCTACAGGTAATCCTCAAATTATAACTATAATGGAGCCTGCTCATTACGGTTGTAAGTCACAATGGTCATAAATTGGGTCACCCATGTGATCGCCTGATTTTATGACCTTTATTGTGCTAGTGGTTAAGTGAATACTATGGTCATTAAACCAACAATGGTTCTCTAAGGGCCAGCTTTGCCGAAAACTGGACATAAATGCTGGTTTTCAGCGAAACCATTACAAAAGCTGGTCACATGACTGGGGTCATGTGACTCACTGAAAACCAGCATTTACCTCCAGTTTTCAGCAAATCGGCCCATAGCTGCAAAAGGCTATAATGGCAAGCCAGTTATAGAGTACCTGAAGAACAATCACATGACTGTTGGGGAGGCAGATCTCTGAACATCAAATATGGATCAAGAACACCTCCCAGGGAAGTTCATTGTAGCTTTGAATGGTTGCTAAGCTCCAGTCATAAGTCGAGACTTATGTCTTATATTTTTTTGAACCCTGAAATAAGCGCTTGGCCTTATTTTCGGGGAGGTCTTATTATTTTGGGTGCGTGGAGGAAACCAGAAGAAATGGTGCAGACCGGCTGCACATGCGTTTAAATATTTTTGGGGACGGCTTATTTTCAAGGGGGGCTTATTTCAGTGCATGCGCTCAAAAGCCCGATTGGGCTTATTATCAGGGGATGTCTTATTTTTGGGGAAACAAGGTAGTTACTCACAGAGATTCTTGCAGCAAGCAGAAGTTCCATCAAAATGATATTTGTGGAGTTACTATAATTCAAACTTCATCGTTCATAGGTAGTTATGTCCTGATATCTGACACAAGTCTGTTAGTTATGGCTTTTGCATCATAACAGCATCAAAAATCCATGGTCACTTGTCTCCGTCCTCTAAAGCCAACAGCAATTCAGAGAAATCAGCTCAGTGGTGGGTTGCTACCAGTTTGCATCAGATCGGGTTAACCGGTAGCTGCGGGAGGTTCCGCCCACCCACCTGGACACACACATGCCCGAGTGCGTGCAGGCCTACAAGCGAACTGGTAGTGATGGGTTTTGAAACCCGCCCCTGAATCAGCTGGTTTACAAAAAGTGTGAATTAAATAGAGCGTGAATAGTACTTTATCCATCTTCATCCTGATCAATCAAAGAAATCAGAGCAAAAGAGGGAAGAGACAATGAAACAACAACTTTTCATACTACCTAAAAAGACACATGTACATGAAAGAGTTTTTGTCTGGATAAGCCATTAAGAGAAATACAGGTGTGTTTATTTTTAACATACTGTCTCCCAGCACATTTTCCAGTCCTGTTCAAACTATCAAACAGGAGAATGAAATAAATACCAGGTAGCAGCTGATCATGAGTCATTCGTCACTTTTCCAGATTTAAAAGGTAATATGCAAATAAGATTATATTAAGTTCAGGAAGCAGAAGATTTTAACACACATAAATAAATAAATAAATAAATAAATAAATAAATAAATAAATAATGGTACTCATAGCCCATATTTTTTCCAGATGCAGATGCATCTGACCCAGATGCAGCATCAGAATGATACTAAACTTTTCTGTGTGTTCTGAATGCATGGCGGCTTCTGCTGAATATGGCAGCACTCACATATACAGACAGCCATTTATTGCTAATATTTCCCCATAAAAATGGAAAGAAAGAATAAGATACCCATTTAAGATGAATTAACTATGAATATGCATTGTCTGTGGTCCTTCTAGAATAGGGGTGTCAAACTGGATTTCTTCGAGGGCTGGATCAGCATTGTAGTTCTCCTCCATGGGCCATCTGGGGGGGAGGAAGAGATGGGACGGACACCCCCCACACCCTGTTTTGGCTGACAAAGTGCTGTAGGAGGCTCTCCAGGCTGAAAATGGGGTGTGGGAGGGGCCACACGAGTCCCCCCCCACTCCATGCCCTGTTTTGGTTGGCAGAGGCCACGCAGGCCAGTCCTTTGCTATTTCCAGGCCGAGTCCCATGGGACAGATTAAGCACCCTGCTGGCCGGATCTGGCACGCAAGCCTTGAGTTTGACATCCCTGCTCTAAAACATTTACAAAGGCAGCTTTCTTCTTTCAGTGTTGAGAAGTCTGATTTAAAGCACACAAAAACTAAATGGTACAATGTAGCAAACTAATATACCTAGAAAAATAGCAGTCATGTAACAGCAGAAATGTTAACATTTATTTATTTTTATTTATTTAGTTTGTCAAACATGTACAAGATAACAGGTACAAGTATAAACATGGACATGAACATGGGAAAGTTTAAAGTCAACAGAAAGAAGCAGAAGGTGGCTTGAAGGTCTCATAGAATATAGTGACAACTATAAAAGAGCAGTCCAGTAGGGTTGTAGTAGCATGGGTCAGGTAATTTTAATACATGCTTGATTATTAGAACATATGATAATAGGGATGGAAGGGACCTTGGACGTCTTCTAGTCCAACCCCTGTTCAATCAAGAAACCCTATATCATATAATTCAGGACAAATGGCTGTCCAGTCTCTTCTTGAAAACCTCCAGAGATGGAGCACCCACACCTTCAGAAGGCAAGTTATACCATTGATTAATTGTTCTCACTGTCAAGAAATTTCTTGGTTGAGCATGGTTCTAGATCAGTGATGGCTAACTTTTTTGCCGTCGCGTGCCAAAAGCAGGGGGGAGTGTGGGGGGTCGCGGGTGCCCACATCCATAATTCAATGTGCCCCACCCTCCCACGCACATGCACGTGACCCCCCCACACTTCCCCCTGCTTTTGCCACGCGATGGCACAGTGGGCCCGGTAGGCTTATTCTTCCACCTCCCCAGGCTCCAGAGGCTTTCTGGGAGCCTGGAGAGGGCAAAAACAGCCTTCCCCATCCCTCCGGAGGCCTTCCGGAGGCCGGAAACAGCTAGTTTCCTGACTTCCGGTGGGATCAGAAGGCCTGAAAATCAGTTGGCCAGTGCATGCATTCGCATTGGAGCTGAGCTAGGGCAACACTCGCATGCTCACAATATGGGTCCATATGCCACCTGTGGCACCCATTCCATAGGTTCGCCATCATGGTTCTAGGTTGAATCTCTCTTTAATAACCTTCCAGCCATTACTTCTTGACCTGCCTTCAGGTGCTTTGGGGAATAGGTAGATGCCCCCCTTCTGTGTGACAGCCCCTCAAATAATGTAAAAAGTAAAGTAAAATGTACATTTTACATTTCCAACTGTTCCCCAAAGAATCTGGCACTATATAACTGAAACAACAATGGATCAGTATGAATGGTTTGGAGACCATTCTGATTAAAATAACAGGGTGTACTGACTGTGCAGATTAATCAGGAAAGTTGTATTTCTACCAAGACAAATTGATGATATTAAAGCAATAGAACAGAAATAAGATTTTTCCCCCTCCTGAGAATTATGTGCTGCATTAAATCTCCTCCATTTCTTGCTTCTTTTATCATTATGATGTGATATTTTTTTCTCTTAGAAGAGGAAATAAAAAGAATGGCCAATGGATTTTATTTGTATCATAATGCTATGAAGGTTATTAAAAAACCATGCAATGACCAGTTCATATTGGTCATATAAATTCTAAATTCATTTGTTGTGCTAAATTCTGCACTATTATTCCAAAAATTATGTACCCCAAAATGTTTTTTTCCTTGTCATTTTACCTAGCGATGGATTATCTGTCAGGACTGCCAGAGTTAAATTTACAGCATACAGTACCTCCTTCAAAAGAAGTTTAAAGTAGTTTTTTTATACTTTAACAGCACTACAGGAGTAGCCTTTGGTGTAGTGATAAAGCTGTTCTTTTACAGTGGCTCAGATTAATGGAAAACTACTTTAGTTTTTAAAATCTCTGCTTTAAACTCGTGTGTGGAAGATGAAGGGAATTGCTGACAATCACAGAGCAGTAACCAGAGTAACAACAAAATAGCATTTTCTTTAAAATTAAATAATCAGACATGACATATTGCATGTTAGACCTTGACTTCCACAAATGAAACTTGGAATTTAATCCGCTGTCTGCTTTCATGACCATCACAGTGTTACTCACTGTGTACCACTAAATGTGAAGCCTTCATGGTGGAGGTTGCAACTAGCCAGCTTCCAGCTCAGGGTTTGTCATTTGCATGGATCAAATCATATAAGTTCCCCCATTATCAGTGTTACTTGGTTGGCAGAAGTAATAAATTAGCTTCACCTTCATCTTCAATGTCACAGAAAAGTAATGCCCTCTAAAACATGGCTTGGCAGATTACATATTCATTTGCCATTTTTTTCAGCCTTGCATAATCTAATGAAGTTAACTGTTTATAAAACTTCAAACAACTTGCAGATAAAGATATGCATTATTTTACAACATAGAGAGGAATTATGTCTTGCTTTTATAACAGGGCAATGTAAATCCTGCATACTAGCAAGATGAATTTTAATCCAATTTGGGGATTGCTTTTGAATAAAATAAATATAATATGTATATAAGATTTCAGTTATACTAAATTTCCGTGAATTTCTGTGCTAGTATTCTATCTCCCTTTTCTCATTCCAATTCCTTCCTGGCAATATTGTTCCAAGAAGTAAAAGCAAACATTTGACAGGACTTCTACATTTCAACTGAAGGAAATTCATAGTGAGATGCAAGTCAAAATGTTTACAAATATGAAAAATCTACCAGGAACCAAAGACTAACCATGAAGTATGCTCAGGAGCCAAAGCCTACACATAGCAAATACGAAAATAATTAATCAATAATGTATGAATTATTTCCAACCACATTATTGGCCTATTCAACCTGAGATAATATTTTTGCTACTTTTGCCAGATTATGTAGAGAGCAGAGGAAACGGCCTTGAATGACAAGAGAAAGTGATTGTATTGTTTGTGTCTGTGGCACTCTGTTTATCAGGATTTTCAAGCAGAGTAAGCCTTGCTTCAGATAAATAGATTACTATGGGGTTGGTACTTTGCAATGTCCAAATCTAATGTATCAAATCTCCGATTAATCTCTTTGAAGTTCCATTTCACATCATACAAAGAGGAAGAGTTGCTACCAAGACAATGGACAGAGAAGAGAGTCTGAGCCAGGTATGTTATATGAGTAAAGGTCTCAGATACAGATTAACGGAGTTGGAAGGGACCTTGTTGGTCATCTATTCCAACCCCCCGCCCAAGCAGACCCTACACCATTTTTGACAGATGGCAGTCCAGTCTTTTCTTGAAAGCTTCCAGTGATGAAGCTCCCACAACTTCTGAAGGCAACCTCTGTTCCACTGGTTGATTGCTCTCACTGTCAGAAAATTTCTTATTTTCAGGTTGAATCTCTCCTTGTTCAGTTTTCATCCATTATTCCTTGCCTGGCCTTTAGATGCTTTGGGAAATACCCTGACCCCTTCCTTTCTGTGGTAGGCCCTCAAATATTGGAACACTGCTATCATGTCTCCCCTGATCCTTCTCTTCACCAGACTAGCCCTGCCCTGTTCCTGCAACTGTGTATCATATGTTTTAGCCTCCAGTCCAGGCGTAGGTTCTACTTATCTTTACTACCGGTTCACAATGGGAGCACGTGTGCGCACACTTCTGCGCATGTACAGATTACCATTGATGATGTTGGGGTGGATGGGCGGAGCCTCCCACTGGTTTTACCAACAGTTCTATAGAACCAGACAGACCTGGGAACAACCCACCACTGCTCCAGTCCCCTAATCATCTTGGTTGCTCTTCTCTGCACTCTTTCTAGAGTCTTAACATCTTTTTTATAGTGTGATGATCAAAACTGGATGCAGTACTCTAGGTGTGGTCTTGCTAAGGCTTTATAGAGTGGTATTAGTGCCCCACTTGATCTTGGTCTCAGACAAGCTCTTCCCTAGTTTTTATGAAAATAAAGGTAGGGAAGCGACATGTGTCTTTTGCACAATTCTATTATTATAATTGTACAACAGAAATAGTACTAACTTATATGACATTGAATTCCTAGTCTCTAACCTAAAGCTCTGACAGGTTGTAAATATTGTTTTTTTTTTTTAAAAAAAAAGTATACTTGTATTGCTTTACTATGTAAGAAGAAAAAAATTAAGAAAAAATAAACAAAATGTAAACATAAAATTAGCTGTCTTCTAAAATGTTAAAATTTATACAGGAAAAAATAAGCCCTGCCTTGTATCATGTGAAACTGAACTTCAAAGAGATAAATCAGAGATTTCGTACAATAGATTAGAACATTACAGAGTACCAACACCATAGTAATCTAGTTATGTGAAGCAAAGCTTACTCTGCTTGAACATCCTGATAAACAGTGTGCTGCAGACACAAGCAACACAGGTATGGTTTTGAAAGTAAATAAAGACACTCAAGATGAAAGGACTTATCAATTGGGTCTACTTCATAGAAATTCTTTAATTCTTTTTAAAACATTCCTCATAACCCTGAACTAATTCACTCGCTCTTTAGTTTTGTATTTATTGATCTGTTTGCTCTCAGGGATATGCAGAAGCAGGTAAAACATAGTAAAGCCCAAAGGTTTATTAGTAAAGCCCAAAGGCCAACTTAGCTCATAGACACTTTTAAAATAATAAAAATATTGTGTCTATTATGTAAAACATAATTTTAAAATAATCCAATCTAAAATCAAAACAACATAGAGGAAAAAATTCACAAGTTGGCATCTACTTAGCTAAATTTCCAAAAACAAGAAAAGAAAAGAGAAAAGAGAAAAGAGAAAAGAGAAAAGAGAAAAGAGAAAAGAGAAAAGAGAAAAGAGAAAAGAAAAGAAAAGAAAAGAAATGAAAAGAAAAGAAAAGAAAAAACTTTCAGAAAAAAACAATTGTCCTTTTGGAAAGTTATGAGACCAGCCAAATTTTCAAAGAAGGTTGCTTTGTTAGGCAGGTTGAGAAGGTTTCACCCAGCCTTCCATCCTCCTGAGGTGGGTAAAATGAGGACCCAGATTGTTGGGGGCAATATGCTGACTTTGTAAATCACTTAGAGAGGGCTGTAAAGTACTGTAAAGCGGTATATAAGTCTAAGTGCTATTGCTGTTACTTAAATCTGTGACCGAGAAGTATCTGGGTCTTGAGTTCCTGAGAAGTTAGGATTTTCAAGCAACTTTTCCTGGAGTATACATATCAGATGAATTTGATTCTAGCTGAGGAAGAAATTTATAGGGAAATACATAGACTCCCCCTCCCCCCCGCATCCTGAATACCAATATGAGAGATATACTGTGTTTTAATTTCCATTAGTACAAAAGCCCATATCCTGTAATTACAGGTGAAACTTTTATTTATTTATGTGATATTTCAGGGTTTCTACTTGCTAAGATACAGGCGAAACTCGAAAAATTAGAATATTGTGCAAAAGCTCATTTATTTCAGTAATGCAACTTAAAAGGTGAAACTAATATATGAGATAGACTCATTACGTGCAAAGCGAGATAGTTCAAGCCTTGATTTGTCATAATTTTGATGATTATGGCTTACAGCTCATGAAAACCCCAAATTCACAATCTCAGAAAATTACAACATTGTGAAAAGGTTCAATATTCTAGGCTCAAAGTGTCCCACTCTAATCAGCTAATTAAGCCATAACACCTGCAAAGGGTTCCTGAGTCTTTAAATGGTCTCTCAGTCTGGTTCAGTAGGAATCACAATCATGGGAAAGACTGCTGACCTGACAGTTGTGCAGAAAACCATCATTGACACCCTCCATAAGGAGGGAAAGGCTCAAAAGGTAATTGCAAAAGAAGCTGGATGTTCCCAAAGTGCTGTATCAAAGCACATTAATAGAAAGTTATGTGGAAGGGGAAAGTGTGGAAGAAAAAGGTGCACAAGCAACAGGATAACTGCCGCCACACACAGACGGATCCTGGACATGGGCTTCAAATGTCGTATTCCTCTTGTCAAGCCGCTCCTGAATAACAAACAACGTCAGAAGCGTCTTACCTGGGCTAAAGACAAAAAGAACTGGTCTGTTGCTCAGTGGTCCAAAGTCCTCTTTTCTGATGAGAGCAACTTTTGCATCTCATTTGAAACCAAGGACCCAGAGTCTGGAGGAAGAATGGAGAGGCACACACTGCAAGATGCTTGAAGTCCAGTGTGAAGTTTCCACAGTCTGTGCTGATTTGGGGAGCCATGTCATCTGCTGGTGTTGGTCCACTGTGCTTCATTAAGTCCAGGATCAACACAGTTGTCTACCAGGAGATTTTGGAGCACTTCATGCTTCCTTCCGCAGATGAGCTTTATGGGGATGCTGACTTCATTTTCCAGCAGGACTTGGCACCTGCCCACACTGCCAAAAATACCAAAACCTGGTTCAATGACCATGGGATTACTGTGCTTGATTGGCCAGCAAACTAACCTGACCTGAACCCCATAGAGAATCTATGGGGCATTGCCAAGAGAAAGATGAGAGACATGAGACCGAACAATGCAGAAGAGCTGAAGGCCACTATTGAAGCATCCTGGTCTTCCATAACACCTCAGCAGTGCCACAGGCTGATAGCATCCATGCCACGCCGCATTGAGGCAGTAATTGATGCAAAAGGGAATTTGTGAATTTGGGGTTTTCATGAGCTGTAAGCCATAATCATCAAAATTATGACAAATCAAGGCTTGAAATATCTCTCTTTGCATGTAATGAGTCTATCTCATATATTAGTTTCACCTTTTAAGTTGCATTACTGAAATAAATGAACTTTTGCACAATATTCTAATTTTTCGAGTTTCGCCTGTATCTTAGCAAGTAGAAACTCTGAAATACCACATAAATATAATATTTTTTTTGCCAAATATGACTGCACAAATGGTGCAGAAACATAAGACATTAAATTAATAACATTAAAGAATAAAATGAAAAGGATGGCTTTTCTCTTTTTCAAGCATTTAAAAAAATCATATTTTTTCAACTTGAATGAGCTTTTTGTCAGACAATCATATCTTTCAACAAGAAAAAAGGTCTTCACAAAAG
Organism: Pantherophis guttatus; assembly: GCF_059756535.1. Classification (NCBI taxonomy): domain Eukaryota; kingdom Metazoa; phylum Chordata; class Lepidosauria; order Squamata; family Colubridae; genus Pantherophis; species Pantherophis guttatus. The sequence continues at coordinate 230,701,109 of NC_142064.1, forward strand.
AAAGAGATGGATTGGACAAGTATATATTAATGTAAAATCAAAAGCTGCTAAGACATAGTAATGCTAATAAACAAGTCTTCAAAATGTATAATGGAACAAAAATAAGTAATTTACAGGATATTTTTTAATACTAGTGAGTAAACACTGTTCCATATATTACTTATTATGGCCATGCAAAGGATCATGCATGGATGTTTTTTATAAATGTTTTGAAAGGCACAGCATACAATGAACAGCACAACCAAGTACTTCCCCGAAAATAAGACCCTGTTTTATATTTTTTTGAACCCTGAAATAAGCGCTTGGCCTTATTGCCATGTGCTCAAAAGCCCGATTGGGCTTATTATCAAGGGATGTCTTCTTTTGGGGAAAACAGGTAGCTAACATTGTGTGATCCAGACAGACAAGCAGATAAGCGATAGAAGGCCTAGTGATAGTAGACAGATAGTAGACAAGGACTAGAAGACAACAGTGGTGATAGATGTAGTGGTGTCAAGTGACAGCAACATCAGGACAAAGGAATATGAGAAGCTGGAGATGTATGAGAGCCTGAAGGAGGAACTATAGAAGATGAAGAAAATAAAGGCCAAAGTGGTCTCACTGATGGTAGGAGCTGTGACTCCTAAAATGCAAGAATAGTTGCAATAAATCCCAGGAACAATATCAGAGTTCTCTGTCCAGAAGAGTGAAGTGCTAGGAACAGCTAAGATCCTACACAGAACTCTCAAACTCCTAGGCCTCTGGATGGATGGAAGACTGAATCAACCTTGAGCCAGTCAGGTTTGAACTAGCCTGCAGTACTGCATTCTAACCACTGTGCCACCACAGGTCTTTAACAGCATATCTAAAAGGTTCTTATAATGAGTAAGAATTAGATTTATTTATTTTTACAACCATATCTACAATACAATCCATAATTCCTTCACCAAGCTGGGTAGAACTTGTTCTATTTACCCATATTCAAAATGTTTCTTATCTGTTTTTTTTTTTTTTTTGGTAAAAAAAAAAAGGATAAGATACAGAAGTATGAAGAACAATATTGATAGGATGCTATAAGATATTCTCAAATTTTCAAAATGGACAAGACCCCTATTTTTCTTAGCAACAGAAGTGTCCTATTCTGGTGTGGCAATACTATCCTTAAAAATATTGTAATAGAATACAATTTCAACAATAAATAACCTGAACAGAAAATGCAACTAGTTTAGGAAGAAGAAAAAAAACAAAACAGACAAAACATAAAACCAACAGAACACACACAATCACCCCTGAAATATCTCTGTTCCTCTCCTTTTCCAGTTTTTCACTGATATAATCAGCTAGAAGAGTGAGATTAGGTGCTAAATGTTTTCAAGAGCTCACAACACAACAGAAGATAGCTTGCCATCATAGTAAGGGATGGTGATAGTAATGGCATTTTGATAGAGGAGGGGACTATGCCACATTTTTTTTTAAAGATTTTCCTGGTTGTCTTAAAGTAGTTTTAAATAATTAAATTAGCCCTTGCTTTGAAATAGGCTTTATTACCTATTAAGGGTTGCCAATTCCAATCAATTCACGAATACCTGACAAAGTCATTACACTACATTACAATTCAAAGTTCTTATTTGGCTACATTGAGGAATATACAGCATAATAATTGTGTGACTGGGAATCAACATAAAGAAATAGCACTTTCTTCTCTTTTTCCCTTTATAAAGGGAAAGCACCAAAATTGAAATATCCTTGTATAAAGAGCCGTGGTGGTGCAGTGATTAAAATGCCATTTTGTAGGCTGATTCTGTCACCTGCCAGCAGTTTGATCCTGACCGGCTCAAAGTGGACTCATCCTTCCATTGGTAAAATGAGGACCCAAATTGTAGAGGGAGAGGGAATATGCTGACTCTTTGACCACTTAGAGAGGGCTGCAAAACACTGTGAAGCAGTATAGAAGTCTGAGTGCTATTACTAAGTGCTATACCACCTTCTATGCATCCTGAATTTATTAAACTAGCACCTCTAGCAATTTCCAGCTGTTAGAAATCTCAAATATGTCAATTAGATGCCACTGATGAGAAGTTATTTTTAATTTGAGACATCAGGGCACAAATCTATTCATCTAGCACACCCTTTATTACCGATCCTGATCTATGAAAGTTTCTTTTATTGAACTTTATTATTGTGTTAATAGTAATGTTACTATTTATTATGTTAACTTATTGATTCATCAACTCTAGAAGATATGCCCCCGGAGATACGTAGGATATCAGATCTCCGGGCTTTTCGCCGTGCCCTAAAAACTTTTTTCTTCCATCAAGCAGGGCTGGCGTGACACCCCCCCCCCCCCCGTTTTTGAGATATTAGATTTTTTTAATTGTTTAATGGGTTTTAGTCGTAAGGTTCTTAATTTTCGGCCAAAGGGTATAATTCTTTTAAATTTTTAAATTTTGTATTGGATGTTTTTTACTTGGCTGTGCACCGCCCTGAGTCCACTAGGAGAAGGGCGATATACAAATTTAAATAAAATAAATAAATAAATAAATATTCTCGAGACATTAAAATGGTTTATAGAATTGCTACCAAAAAAAGTCAATATGCATACAATATGAATAGCAAGAATACACTCTGGTGTATATTTCTCCCAACTGTGGTAGGAAATAATGATACAAAATGAGAAATAAATGTGGGGCTTCATTACTAAGACAGGCCTAAATATATTTTCTACTATATTATGAAAGTATGTATGGTACATTATGCTTAATGGTAAGAGTTATTTGAAAACTTCGTTTATCCAAGTATGATTAGACACACAAGGAATTTGTTGCTGATTGTATAGAAAAAATAATGAAACAATATATTACAGCTTTTGGAGGCATCCAAATACCAAATGCAAGATCTAGTTAATCCTTAGGTTCTTATAAATGTGTTTTTTAACTTTGAGACTTGGACAATCATATCCAACTGAAAGAGCCTGACAAATTTTAATTGTCTCAATCCCAAAGATTTTGACTATAAAGTTGAACATTAAAATATATTTGGAATTTACCTAACATTATTAAAGAGATAAGTCAAGCAACAGAAGGAATAAATGTATAATTACTATAATCTTTTCTCTTTATTTAGTGATACATAAATTCAGCTCTTTATGAAGGTTATTTTCATGTTTTGTTTATGTAGATTTCTTTTATCCCAAAAACTCACAAGGACTGTAAAAGAAGAGACAGGAGCCACTGCATCATGAAATTTATTAAAGATAGGTAAGGAATAAATTATATATGATATTAATGATAAGCAATATGCATATAATTATAATTTTAATTATCTATTATGGAGACAGAAAATAAGATCAGTATCATAGTGTGTAGGACAGATTTCTCCATAGGATTAAGGAGTTAACTTCCCCCTCCCACCATCTCATTACTGAATTGATTAGATAGACTAATTTTTTATTTTATTTTTAAAAAATCCCCTCTTTATTATTTTTATAAATAACTAAAAGTGTCAAACATATCTAATACTCTTTCCTCCTCATATTTCCCTACATAAATTCTGTAAGGTAAAGTGGGCTGAGAGCTTTCATGTCTAAGGTAGGACTATAATTCACAGTCTCCTAGTTTTTATCCTGTGTTCAGTACTCATGTAGTTTATATGTTACATTTTTATTAACATCAACTTCACACTTTGGCTAAATAATCAGCTATGTTATACAAAGTTTGGCATGGCTGTCTACAAAGGAGTCAATTTCTCCTTATCTATGTGCTTCCTCCATTCCTTCCTCCAGCCTTTCCTAACTCTGCCCCTAAATCTCTGGAGGACTCGGGACAGGGGTTGTTCCTCTGTCCTGGTCCTATTAGATCTCTCAGCAGCTGTTGATACCATCGACCATGGTATCATGCTGCGCCGATTGGAGGGGCTGGAGGTAGGGGGCACCGTGCTGTGGTGGTTCTCCTCCTTCCTCTCTGACCGGTCGCAGTTCGTGTTGACGGAGGGACAGAGATCAACCTCGAGGTGCCTTGTGTGTGGGGTGCCGCAAGGGTCGGTTCTCTTGCCCCTTTTGTTCAATATTTACGTGAAGCCGTTGGGTGAAATCATCCGTGGTTTCGGGGTGAAGTGGCATCTGTACGCTGATGACACTCAGCTGTACATCTCCACCCCGGACCACCCCAATGATGCCCTGAATGTGATGTCCCTGTGCCTGGAGGGGTGCGGATCTGGATGGGGAGGAAGAAGCTCAGGCTCAACCCGTCCAAGACCGAGTGGCTGTGGCTTCTGGCATCCCGATATAGTCAGTTGGCGCCATCGCTGACTATTGGGGGCGAATCGTTGGCCCCCACAATGAGGCCTCGCAACTTGGGCGTCCTCCTGGATGCACGGCTGTCTTTAGAAGAGCATATGACAGCTGTGGCCAGGGGGGCTTTTTATCAGGTTCACCTGATCCGCCAGTTGCGTCCCTTTCTGGATCGGGATGCCTTACACATGGTCACTCATGCTCTCATCACATCCCGCCTGGACTACTGTAATGCTCTCTACATGGGGCTCCCCTTGAGGAGCACCCAGAGGCTCCAGCTGGTCCAGAATGCGGCCGCACGGGTGGTTATGGGTGCGACTCGGCGCTCCCATGTAACACCTCTCCTGCGTGAGCTGCACTGGCTCCCGGTGGTCTTCTGGGTGCGCTTCAAGGTATTGATTACCACCTTTAGAGCGCTCCATAGCTTAGGACCCGGGTATTTACAAGACCGCCTTCTGCCACCGATAGCCTCCCACCGACCAGTATGCTCCCACAGAGAGGGGCTCCTCAGGGTGCTGTCGGTCAAACAATGTCGACTGGCGGCCCCCAGGGGGAGAGCCTTCTCTGTGGGGGCACCTACCCTCTGGAATGAGCTGCCCCTGGAGATACGGCGGGTCCTGGATCTTCGCACCTTTCATCGTTCCCTAAAGACATTTTTATTCCAGCAAGCTGGGCTGGCCTAACTCTTTTAAATTGTTTTAATTCTTAAATTGTTAATTATCGGTTTTAATATAGGGATGTTTTAATTGTGGGCCAAATTAATTTAATTGGATTTTAATATTGTTTTTAAATTTTGTATTTCCTGTGTTTTATTTGTTGGCTGTTCACCACCCCGAGTCCTTTGGGAGGAGGGCGGTATATAAATATAAGCAAATTAATAAATAAATTCTGCATTTTCACAAATATCATTTTTTCACATAGGCATAGAGCTTCCTCAAGCTCTTGCTTTGTTTATTGACTGATCAATTGATTTATCAAATTTCTATGGCTGTTCATAACAACTCTGTTATCTCTATAGAGCCATATTTTGTTTAATATCACAAATCAACAACATTCCTCTTGCTATGCATCACTTCCAATGCTTCTAGCCAGCTTCTGGAGGAGGTTTCTGACATATGCGATGATAAGACAGAAATATTGCATCTATAGAACTGGACAAGAGCTGAAGGTAACCAAAATACATAATGTGCTACCCTACTCACTCACACATACCCATCAGTGTGGTTTATGGAGATTCTGGTATTCCCCAGCAGTTCTCTTTACCTGGCTTTAGAACTGTTCCAAATTAAGACAGCCATAAACAAGCCCAGATTAATCCCCCAGGCAATGGCCAATTAGTCCATAAAACAAATAGCAAGCTGTAAATCCAAACAAGTAAGTCCAATAAACAAACATAAGGCCCCCAGGCAAAAACTGAAAGTATATCCCAGAGGTGGGTTTCAGCAGGTTCTGACCAGTTCTGGAGAACCGGTAGCGGAAATTTTGAGTAGTTCAGAGACCCGGTAAATACCACCTCTGACTGGTCCAGCCCCCATCTATTCTCTGCCTCCCGAGTTCCAGCTGATTGGGAGGAAATGGGGATTTTGCAGTAACCTTCCCCTGGAGTGGGGAGGGAATGGAGATTTTACAGTATCCTTCCCCTGGAGTGGGGAGAGAATGGAGATTTTACAGTATCCTTCCCCTGCCACGCCCACCAAGCCACACCGATCAAGCCATGCCACGCCCACCAAGCCACACCCACAGAACCGGTAGTAAAAAAAATTGAAACCCACCACTGGTACATCCTCATTAGCTTACTGGTTATAGAATCTCAAAAGTCAAGCAGAAAATATGAACAAACACATGGCCATGACCCACACACATTGTTCCCAGCAGCACCTCCCTCTCCCTGCCATGCTAAATAGCTTCCCGGTGCAGCCCATCAAGATGGGTGGGGCCTTCTCCTGAGCAATTTGGCAGACCTCTGTTTCTCTGTTCCGCATGCTCTGAGATCCACCACGGCAGGCAGTTCCTCCCGCTCCTCTTCACTGGGCTGCAAGCTGTCCCCAGTCGAAGCCTGTAATTCTCTTTCTGCTGGCCATTCTGGGTCACTAATTAACTCCATTCCTGATGTGCCAGGAATGAACTCATTCTCCTTCAAGCCAGCCTCCAAGGAAGAGTAAGAGGAATCGTCCAAGGGAGACATTCAAGGACAATTCTTTCATCACTTTATTATAATGAGAATTACACTATTCTACCTGAACTGCTTTATCAAAGTAAGACTAAGCTGATCCTGCCACAATTAAAAAATACAAAAATTAATAAACAAAGGCCTATGGTAGTTTCAGTCCAGTTGAGGGTCTCTGCAAAGGTGATTTATATGTTAAAAAATACACTGATATTAACTGTTGTTCATATCATGGCTGATTTGGCCTCCTACCACCCAACTCAGTAATAATCTGAACAGCAGCAGCATTATCATCAACAACAACAACAACAACAAATCCTAGGTATCCCATCTTAACCTTATTCATGAAACAAAGTACTGGAAGTTATTGTGGATGTACCTGGTTCTGGGCATGTGTATTGAAAGTAAATATCTATTATTTATTTATCTATTAAATATCTATCATCACATAGTCAGCCAGATGTTCAGACTCGGTTTAGCAATTTTCTCTACCTATCGAGTCTTTACCAAGGACCTGAGATAGGTAAATCTGGATGTTGGACTGTGTTACAGATATCGCCGCAGGATGGAAGCTGTTCCAAGTGAAGACGCCTTCTGCAATTGACTCATGGCAAATTTGTCAATGCCTATGGTGTTCAAGTGGTGGTATTGTTGTTGTTGTTGTTGTTGTTGTTGTTGTATTTTTATAATAAAAATGAAGCATAATATGTAGGAAAATTAATCATGAGAAGTGAACCTGAAACTCCATTTTGTTTCATATATGAGAAAACGTTTTATACTGCTTCATGAACGTCATTGGAAATTATTCTGCAGTGGAAAAATGAACATTTCCAGTTTCCAAATGATATTCCATTGTTGTTATTAACAAAATTTTACTGGTTATAACCTGGCTGGTAAATTTATTACAACACTGTCAAAAATACAACAAAAATCACTGAAAAATGCAGGTCTCAATAAACAATCTTGATAAACTGTGTTATTGTCCCCATCATTAGAGGACTATAAAATTGGTGCATTAGTTGTCCCGTTCTTTAACTCATTCATAAGCATTGTAGCTATTGTCTACTGCTTGATAGTGGCAATAGGAAAGAAACTCTACATCATTGTTTGTGGCAGTATTTTCCCACAATCATACAATAGCCTGTTCAAGAAAAAGGTCTGCAAGGCATCTACATATTGTTGCTAATTCTTTCTTAGTTGTTCTTTTACATGTTTCATAAACAGGCCCTCTGAACTTGTGCATTTTCATGTTGCTGCCTTGTTTCCGTGCTTGTTCATTGAACAGTAACAAACATAAAGAAATAATTTAAAATGGTTATCTGAAAGAAAAGATGTTAAATGCATAAATATATGATGCATAAATATAGTATAAGGCCGTCATTACTATTAATGGGGCTTACTTTTGGAATTGATGTAGCAAATTAACTGGCACACAACATTAAAAAAACAACAACCCAGAAATTGATTAAGAAAGAGGTATTCTAGTTTAACATCCTATTTCCAAAAGCATGAGTGGAACTGAAAGCCAATCACTCCAAAATGCTTCAATCATTGGATTCACAGATTATATTTACCATGGTTCATAGCAGCTGATAGATCCTTCATTTCATCCAAACATTTTCTTAAATTCTGTAAGTTAGTAGACATTGATGCTTTCTTTTTGACAACCAGAGTCTTAGCAACTTCAAGAAAATGATTTATTTCTCAATTAGAAATTGAGAAAGACTTTTGAGAATATTCTCAATCCAGATTATATCTTCTAAATCCATTAACACAGCCCCCATGACCCTACCTGAAAAATGCTGCTTTTTTTAAAAAAAGAACCCCTCTCTGACATGATGGATAACAGTTTACATATTTCAATGATTGTCCAATATAAGCTTTTATAGGTAGTTTGCTCCGCATATGAATCCAAACTCTTGCCTACAGTTTAGAATCTAAAGATTCAAGATCCTGGATCAGTATTTAACCAGTGACATGTTTAAAAAAGACTGAACCAAAATTGAAAAAGGAACAAGACAGGGATGTCCGCTGTCCCCACTTTTATTTATTTTAACATTAGAAGTCTTGCTAAATACAATACGGGACTCTAATATCTTGAGAGGTATAAAGATTAGGCGAGAGGATTATAGAATAAAGGCATTTGCAGATGATCTGGTTGTTACCCTATCACAACCAATGGAATCAATAATCTTGATGAAGGACATTATACAAGACTATGGTAAAGTTTCAGGTTTTAGATTGAATCCAAAAAAGACTAAAATGATAGCTAAAAATATGACATAAGATCGTAAACATGAGCTTGAAAGGAGGGCAGGTTTTGAGACTGTACCTAAGGTAAAATATCTAGGAGTTCAGGTTGCAGAATCAAATATGAAATTGTTTCAAAATAACTATGAGGTGTTGTGGCAAGAGGTGCAGAAAGATATGGAGACTTGGAAAAAACTGCAGCTGTCTCTACTTGGAAGAATAGCAGCAGTTAAGATGAATATTTTGCCAAGATTTCTTTTTTTGTTTCAAATGATTCCGGTGCTTAAAAGTGATAAACAATTGAAAGTTTGGCAATCTGGAGTGAATAAGTTTGTCTGGAACGAGAAGAAGCCGAGAGTGAAATTGAAAATTATGCAAGATGTTCCAGAAAGAGGAGGTCTTAAACTTCCAAACCTACAGCTATATTATGATGCAGCAGCTTTAACCTTAACAAGTGATTGGTTTGGAAGGAAAAAGACTGGAATATTGAACGCAGAAAGTTTTGATCTTGAATTTGGATGGCATGCTTACTTATTTTACGACGACAAAGTAGATAAAGTATTTAAAAGTCATATACTTAGAGACTCTTTGATGAGAGTCTGGAAGAAGCACCGACTCAAATGGGATTATAAAATACCGCTATGGCTGGATCTTGGTCATACTTTGTGGAATACAAATATAATGTCACTCGGGGGGTTTTTATATAAAGAGGTTCTTTTTACAGATGCGGGCAGATGGCAGTTGAAGACATTGCAGACACTGTTGGACGAAGGGATTAATTTAACTTGGTTACAGTATAATCAATTACAATTGAGATGGAAAGTGGACCAAAAAACTGGTATTATGTTGCATGAGGAAGAATTGGTTAGACATATAAGAGAGAAAGGTCCAATGCATATCAAAAGGCTTTATAATGTTTTGCTAGAAAGAGATTCAGAAACTGAACTAGTTAAAGACTGTATGATTAAGTGGGCACAGAATTTTGAAGAACCAGTGATGCTGGAAACATGGGGAAAAATTTGGGTTCAGAATGTTAAATTTACACAGTTGCAGAATCTGAGGGAAAATTTCTACAAAATGTTTTATAGATGGCATTTAGATCCCAAAAAGTTGTCATGTATGTACCCTAATGTTCAGCCAAAATGTTGGAGATGTGAATGTTTGGATGCTACGTATTATCATGTTTGGTGGACCTGTAGGAAAGTTAAAGCTTTTTGGATAAAAATTTGGTGGGTCATGCAGAATGTTTTGAAGAAAAAAATTCAATTTTCTCCACAACTGTTTTTATTGGGTATAGTTAAGGGTTTTACATTGGGTGAAACAAAATTGATATTGTATATGATAACAGCAGCAAGATTGTTGATAGGTAAATATTGGAAGAATGAAGCTTTGCCCACTATTGAGGAATGGACTTTGAAGATGGCCAGTTTTGCAGAGATGGCGAAGATTTCAGCATATTTAAAAGACTGTTCACAAGAGACTTATGAGTGGGAATGGAAAAGGTGGATAGAATATGTTCAGAACAAATATCAAACTAGAAAGTATCAAATAGCTTTTATTTGAAAATAATGTAATGTAGTGGAAATATTTTAATGTAATGAGGTAAAGAGAAAAATTACACAGGGGAGGGAGGGGTTCAAGTTTACATATAAGTGTTATATTAAGGGTTTTTTATGAATATGAATATATTACAGGGAAGTCTGGGGGGAGGGGAGGGTTAGGGAGGGTTAGGGAGGTTGGGAAGTTTGGGGGGGAGGCGGGGGGGGAAGGGGTGAAAATGTAATTGTAAAACTTTTGCAATAAAAAAAAATAATAAAAATAAAAAAGACTGAACCAAGGGTGAAATCTAAAAAAATTCCCTACTGGTTCTGTGGGCGTGGTTTAATTGATGGGCGTGGCTTGGTGGTCAGGTGACTGGATGGGTGTGGCCAATAATAATAAATAATAAAAATAATAAACAAAGTACACAAAACAATAAGAGGCACCAAAAACCAACTTTCACACTTTACACACACACAACACAACACAACACAACTGACTCACACACAATGTAAAAGCAGCTGCACTTCACCCAAAATGGCCCCCGCAACAAGCAGGAACCTCACACAGCCACAAAAAGCTCAAAAACCAACTTTCACGCTTTACACACACACAACACAACACAACACAACTAACTCACACACAATGTAAAAGCAGCTGCACTTCACCCAAAATGGCCCCTGCAACAAGCAGGAACCTCACACAGCCACAAAAAGCTCAAAAACCAACTTTCACATTTTTTTCACACAAAATGCCACATACAACTTTGTGAGATTTTGTGTGTTTGTGTAGTTAGAGTGAAACACTACAGAAACACACTAAATCTCAGAAAGCTGCACAAATAATTTATTTTATTATTTTATTTTATTCATATTTTTAGATAAAAGCAGCTAAATTTAAAACTTCCTTAACTTTAAATTACTATGTCTAAAAAAAAATAAAACTCCTAAAAAAACCCCAATTAACTATTTTTTAAAAAAATTCCCTCCCCCCCCAAAAAAAACCCACCCCAGTTACTTACCAAATTGAAGGCACAAGGCAGGCAGATTGAGTTGCTAGCTGATGCAATTGATTGCAGTAGCCAAAGCAAGGCAGGAAAAGCGAGCTAGCCCAAAAGATGCAGCAAGCTGCCAAGTGGGCAAGTGAGGACCAGGCAATTGGGTGGGCCTGGGCAGGGGGGGGGCAGGGATTTTTGCTACCAGTCCTCCGAACCACCTGCCGCCATTGCTAACGGATCGGCCGATCTGGTCCAAACCTGGAGCATTTCACCCCTGAACTGAACTAGCACATAGTCCTCCATTTTACTTTTCCTTATAGCTTTGAATATCATTTAAGGTCAGAATCTTGACTATTACCATAAATTACTGCCACAGATTTCATAAAAGCTAAACGTTGATTAAGACCAAAGCTATTAGGACTGGACCAGCCACAAAACAGACAAAGTCAGAACTTATGTTTCAATACCATAAGATTGTTTGAAGTATTCACCCAGCAGGGAGAGAATTTTATTTGGATTCTGTTTCAGGAAGCAAAAATGTTTTTGTTTTTTTTTAAATTTAACTCTGCGTGTGACTTGTTGCAAAACCACAGTAATGAAACAATGTCATTAAGAAACCCATTTTCAAAGCAACCAAACTAAACACCAAATTATGATTTTATTTTTGTCTGTTTTCTTTTCATATAAGCTGCTACAGGGAGACAAAAATGAAATTTCAGTATTTTTTTCCTTCCTCTAAAGAACTAGTCAAGGAAAATGCTTAGTTAAAAATTATTATTCTTTTTTTTTCCCTTCTAAAGACTTTTTTCTAAAAAAGAGCTTGCCTTTAAAAATGCTACTCTCTTTTCATAAGGTCAACATGGCACTGGTTAGATAAGTCCCAGTAGAAAAAAAATATGATCATAAAAGCTAAATTTTTAGATTACTGTATGGGAGAAAATAAGATCTTAGCAGTTTATGCTTTCCAAAATGAACAGTCAAATTCATTTTTCCTCCTTTTTCTTTCTTTAAGAAGCTTTTTTTTTCCTTTCAGCATAATTTTTCAAAGCAGTGAACTCTTTTTATATATGAAAAATAAAAGTATCTGAATACAAACCTGAAGATGGCCTGCTGATGCCTGTGGAACATTTCAAAATTGTGCACTGATCCAGAACCTATTGATACATTCCAACTACGTCCCTGCAGTTATGTTCCACATGACTGAAAGTATATTATGTGTAAGCAAAGAAATCCTGCAGCATTTTCCTGGTGTATTTGCAATTCGGTATATAAAATGATCAGAGGGGCACTAAAACGCCTTATGGAGCTTTGCGTTGGTACAGCTTTGGAAATGATTAAGAGATTTTCCAAACTAAAAATTATCTTTGAATGAGTTATAGAAAATTGACTTCCACCCTAGAGAAGGAAGATCACCTGGAGCTTAAATCTTATGGTTACACACTACCTGTGAGCTCAAGTTCAATATCTGGTATTGCAATCATTTTAACTGCTTGCATGGATATAGCTTCATGTAATGAAATACATAGCGGGGGGTGGGGGAGGATTGAGCTAGGAGATCTCCAATGTCCCTTCCAAACACTGATCAATGAAAAAACAAGAACAACCAAATATAAGATTTAGTGTCATAATACAGATGCGCAGAATATTTTGCTAGGCTGCTTTAAATGCCAGACCAGTTGTGAGATCAAATCAAGGAAGCTTCAAACATGAAGTTATTTAGTAGTCACCTGAAGAAAACAGGGATATCCCAAAAGGAAATTACTTGTTTGAAGGCCAGTACCAAAAAGACCTTATTTCTTGTGCTGAAGACTTCAGAAACATATTCTGAGATAGAGATCTGATAGACAACTTAATGTAAAGGAAGCACTATAGCCATGATGGCGAACCTATGGCACATGTGCCACAGGTGGCACATGGAGCCATATCTGAGTGCACGTGAGCGTTGCCCTAACACAGCTCTGGCGCGCATGCACGTGCCGGCCAGCTGATTTTCGGGCCTTCCGGGCTCACCAGAAGTCAGGAAACAGGCTATTTCCGGCCTCCAGAAGGACTCCAGCGGGGTGGGGAAGCCCGTTTTTCACCCTCCCCAGGCTCCAAGAAAGCCTCTGAAGCTTGGGGACGGTGAAAAACAGACCTACCGGGCCCAAATGTGCCACCGCATGCCAAAAACGTGGGGAGCATGGGGGGGTCGCATGCATGGGGCCGGGGCACATTGAATTATGGATGTGGGCACACACACGCACAACCCCGCCATTCTCCCCATGCTTTTGGCACAGAACGGCAAAAAGGTTAGCCATCATTGCACTATAGCAATAGCAATAGTACTTAGACTTATGTACCACTCCATAGTGCTTTACAGCACTCTCTGAGTGTCTTACAAAGTCAGCATATTGCCCCCAATAATCTGAGTCCTCATTTACTGACCTCGGAAGGATAGAAGGCTGAGCTGATCCTTGAGCAGGTCAGGATTGAACTCCTGCCTGTGGGCAGTGTTAGCCTGCAATACTGCATTCTAACCACTGTGCCACTATAGCTCTTTACCTATAAAGGTAAAATGCCTTAATCCTAAAAGTTTTAAAGCTTTGTAGGTTAAGAGTGGGATTTTGAATGTAGACCAGATCTTTAATTTTGAGTGCTGAGTAGAACTGTTAAGAATAATCTTTCTAAATATGATAATTAACATATTATAGTAATTATAATTACTATAGTAAAGAGGACATCCCTTTCATGCTTTTCTATTCTAAATATCTGTTCCCATTTCACTATATTGTATTAGTTCCTTTCTTCTTCTTCTTTTTTTTGTATACCTCTCCGCAAGAAAACCAAAGAACTGTAGTATTGGTCTTTGAGCCTCTTTAAATTACATTTTTCTTTTGTGTCTGGAAAAAACATCTGGTTACTCAATGAAGACTATACTTGAAATGTCAATAATGAAGCTGTTTATATAGTAAACCAGGATATTCAAAACTAAGTTAATACTGTATCCAGGTGAAAGTATACAGTACATCCCTATAATCAAGCTAAACAATTCATAACATAAAAATCTCTGCTTGAAACAATTGACTCCATAATTCAATGGGGAGGATGAGAAATTATACAAAATGCCAAACAAGATGATTTCCAAGTGATTCTTTGAAAATTCAGTTAAAAATTCATACATTTATGTATTCAGAAGCCGTTTTGGAGGGTACAATAACACTGCAGAAAACATTGTGGCTAATTTAATCTGTATAGAAAGTTTTGTAGCAAAACATAGACTCCGTTCATTAGGTTTCTTGACCTTGTTAACATTGAAAAATAGTAACAAATGGAATGGACATAGTTTATATTAGCAATAACTATACATAACAGAATCAAATTCTATTCAGATCCATACAACTTTTAAAAAGCTTCCTGTAATAAATCTTAAATCTAATAAATAAACAAATGTTCACTATACAATGAAGAAAGATTTGGATATTATTTATTTTAAAGCACTTTTCAAAGGATATGGCTAATATGTGTGTGTGAGTGTGTGTGTGTGTGTGTTAACCAAGATAACAGTTGAGAGATGATGGTTGATAACCTGGCATTTACTTAAAGAGATTTCCAAGGGAAATTAATACGTACTGTTGTTTCTCTAGATAATGGAACTATTCTAAAATTCTTAAACCTAGGGAACTGTCCTAATCACTGGGCTGTTGAAATGGTGCTGTAATGCCAAGGGACATTGACACTGAATTCATAGTTTCATATGCTATTCTAGCTACATACCATTCATCTGATAAATTCAGAAATATGGAGATGTTTATTTTATTTTATTTATTTATTTGATTTGATTTCTATACCGCCCTACTCCCAAAGGACTCAGGATGGTGCACAGCCAAACGATAAAAACACATGTTTGGACTGGATAAGTTATCCTAGGAAGCTGATTCTCAGTCATAGCTTTTAAAAGTTGGTGATTTATAGCAACGACAATTTTTCATCCGCAACTATGGATGAAAGGACTAAAGACAATAATCTGTCGTATTATTGTACTAATGGTATCAGGGCTGAATTGATCCCCTTGATCATATAGGCTTTTCCCAAGAGAAAGACATGCTAGAGAAAATGCTAGGAGAATATGGGAACAAATACAAATTACAACATATAAATGCCATCAGAGCACCTCACAACTTCCTGCAGAATTGTGCTATGCCACTCTACAACAATGAGAGATCAGTGAATGCTTCTGCTGCTCTTCACATCCATCTCTGAGAGTGGATTATTTTTCTGCTTCTGCATCTTTGACCATTTCCTTTCAATTTCAGAGAAAAGAAATGGCTTTGAGTTGCTTTTCTTTACTCCTTTTTTGAAGGAAAAGAAAGGGTAGGTGAAATTATTGTACATTACATAAGGACCAAGGAATTATGTCTTCTCTTTTTCTATAATAATTTTATTCATTTTATTACAATTTAGGACAATAAACACTAATAGAAACTAAAAGACAAAATAAAAACATTAAAAAAATAGAAAGTGCTGAAAAAAAGAAAAAAGAAAGAAAAAGAGAAAAGGAACAAAGAGTTAAAAAAAATAAATTTGCAAAGAAGTAACTCTCATCTTCATTACAAGTTGTAACAATTTTAGTAACTTACTATTTTCT